>NC_055998.1:88274817-88595452 GCF_018446385.1 Zingiber officinale | reverse complement strand
ACTTTTACAAGTTAGGTCTTTGTTACATGAAGATGTTCTATGAACTAGACCCATTCCAATGGTGAACTCTATTATAAAAAGACAGACCTGCGTTCAAAGGATTGCTGATAAGCAACAAGTCGATCATAGTTTCATAATTTGAGTGTTTTGATTCATTGTTGCCTTGCAGTTATGGCTGACTTTGTATTACGCATACTCATGTATTGTCCGTAATACTACTTTACATTTTTCCTTCTCTATGACTTTATCAGTAATCAAACTACCTGCTCATACTAGATGCTGCATCAGGAATATGAATTTGACTCTCTCAAGGTTCAACTTTTTCTGCTTTGTTAACTTCCATAATCCTCCGAATCTTAACACCTCGATTAATTGTTTTAGGAGGGTTTTTTTTTTTCCGTGTTACATCTTGACATTGTATGCTACGTACTATGCTCTAAAAACTCTTGGTAACAAGTATCACACAACAAGGCAAACGCTATTGCTTCCATCAATACATGTATCATGTTCCTTGTAGTGTGCCCTTTCTGCAGAAATAAACTTATCCAACTAGACCAGAATAATATGGTTGCTTGGTGTCTAGAGGGGGTATTTTAAGTAATTAAAGGTCAAGCGTTCAATTTTCTCCTATGATGGTTGAGGTGTCAACTAGCTCAGTTGGTACAAGCCGTGGAAGTTGTTGCCAAAGTTTGGGTTCAATTTCTGTAGGGCTTTTATTTCCGAGTTCTTTCATGAAGATCCAATTTTCAAGTGATATTTTTTGTTTAATCTATGGTACCTAGTTGAGTTTCTGATTAGTTATCTACAAAGCTAGCAATATTTAGCTAACAATACTCTTGTTGATTATGTCGCTAGTTAAATTGGCAATTATCACAATGTTTTATCACTTATATCCAACATTAAACTTTTTGACTCTCTACTAGAATGCAGCAATTCAACCTGCTTTGGTGATTGTTTGCTTTGGCGGGAATGATTCCTTTATTCCTCACCCATCCATGAAACTTCCTCATGTGCCTCTTCAAGAATATGTTGCGAACATGGAAAAGATTGCAGTTCACCTAATGGTAGCTCTGTTTTTTTTTTAACTGCTGAAGCTACATAAAGATGTTTTCGAAGTGTCGACATTGAAATGTTATGTTTCAGGGTTTATCTGAGACGACACGGATTATTTTCCTTAGCTGCCCTCCTATTAATGAGGAAATGCATCGTCTGACACAAGAGTAATGCTCTGGTGATCCATTTCTAGTCATTTGTTCAAACTTCATATTTTCGATATTCACTCACTTTACCCCCCAAATGCAGTCCTAAACTATGTGTGACGGTCCGTTCAAACGAATCCGGCAAAAAGTACTCAGAAGCTTGCAAGCAACTGTGCTGGCGGATGGATCTGAAAGTTATCGACCTTTTCGCTGTAATTCAAGAGCATGATGACTGGAGTACTCGATGCTATACGTAAGTATGCTTGTTTTGTTTTCTAATTCATGCTCCTTCCACCATTGATCCTTGATAGATAATCCTGACAGGTCGAACACAAACTCCAACAATAACACTACTAGCCGAAACTTGATATATAGGGCCGTCACAATGTTCCATGAGGCCCTAGGTTAAAAAAAAAAACAAAAAAAATAGAAACTTTCTACTTTTCCTTTTTCTCAAACTATTGCTACCTCAACTAGTAATTTGGTTGCACCGAAAAGAAAAAATAGGAAAACAAAATCTCATGCAATTGCTAATAAATAATTCTTTGGATTTTCAAGTTATATTGCTGCTGAAGCATTGGTTATATACTTTCTGCTGATGCAGTGAGGATGGAGTTCACTTCTCCGCAGAAGGAAGCGAGATCGTAGCAAGAGAGATACTTAAGACGATAAGCGACGCTGATTGGAAGCCTACTTTATACTGCAATGCCATGCCGTTGAGTTCGCGGAGGACTCAGATTATGATCCGGAATGATCAGGTAGCATCAGCAGCTCCGAACCCGGATCGGCTCGATCACTCGTCTCGTGCTGATCTCCAAAATTTATAGAGGAAAATAAAGTGCATAAAATTGTGGCTGATTTGGATCCGATGTCGATAAAGACCTTTCGATTCTAATTCCTCATGATCTATCTCCATGAAACGCAAGCATGCATGCACCAGACTGAACACGTGCTAAAAGGTCGAACACGTGAAAAATAAGGCGACAATTCATTCGGACCAAGTACGGCCTAGGCCGGACCGGTCCGAACTACGACAAAGTCGCATGTACTTGGCTCGGTCCGCAGACCAATCCCGGAGTCAACAAGGAACGCCCGCCCGGGTTGGCCGCCGCCTCAGAACACACTGCGAGTTTGTTGACCGGAATAAGGAAAGACACGAGGAGCACGTGGCTCATTTTCCACGCGCCAGACTTGTTCGTCGTCGCACGACGCTTAGTTGCCCTGCCAACCCAAAACACCACACGCGGACTTATTATTGGTCGACCTGCGGCCCACCGGTGGGGCCCAGTTCCTCCTCCACTGGACTGTCCCGGTGCATCCCGCAAGTGAATGCGATCGGGCAACGCCCGTCGGTTCCAACGTGTCGTCCTCGCTCACGTCGGTTGAAGTAGAAACAGCGAGGAAGCTTATCCGGGCTGCTTCTCGCACTCAACTTAAAAACTCACACGCGTAGTTCACCCTATTCGATATAGGTGGAAAATACACGGCCCACCAAAGTTTCAAATCAAAAAGGGGTATTGAATCTGATGTGTCACTGGGATTTATCCTACTTGCTCTGCTTCGCCGCCTTCGCTTCCGTCCTTCCACGCCACTTTCCTTCCTTCGTCTCTTCTATAAATGGCGGTCTTCTCTTCGCTCTCTTCAATTCTTTCGATACAACTTCAACAGCAATCGAGGTCTTGCCATGGCGATCGATGCAGTGATCCGGGTCATCAACAGCGAAGAGAGGCCGTCGGCGCCGCCGGTTTACCAGGTGGAGTCGTGGGCGAAGAAGAAGCGGTCGAAGCGCCCCCGCGCCGACTCCAGCTCACAGTCCGATGAGGGCGGCGACCGCCGAATGCCCACCGAGGAGGAATACCTCGCTCTCTGCCTCATGATGCTCTCCCGCGGGATCAGCGGCGGCGGATCTGGCCTCCTTCCGGGGCCGCTGGGAGGCGCCCCTCGTCGCGGCCCTGTGGCGGAGCCTGCGGCGGCGAGGACTCAGTCGTATGAGTGCTCTGTGTGCGGGAAGGCGTTCCCCTCTTACCAGGCACTCGGCGGCCACAAGACCAGCCACAGGAAACCTGCCGCCCCCGCATCCGGCGGAGACGACGCGGCCTCCGCCACGACTAGCGGATCTGGCGCAGCCGGAAGCGGCGGAAGGGTGCACGAATGCGCCGTGTGCCACAAGTCTTTCCCTTCGGGGCAAGCGCTGGGCGGCCACATGAGGTGCCACTACGAGGGCGTCATAAACGGAAGCGCTGCCGCCGCCGCCGCGAAAGCGACGAAGGAGGCGTCCTCCTCCGGGGCGGCCACCAGCTCCGGAAGGAACCTAGCCTTGGATCTCAACCTGCTGCCTCTGCCCGCAACGCGGGCCGGCTGGATCAACGCGAAGAAGAAGGGGGAAGACGAAGAGGTGCTGAGCCCTCTGGCGGCGCCCTTTCCCGCCGCAAAGAAACCGCGCCTGCCTACCGCCCCCATCGTCGGCGCAGCCACAAAGCAAGAAGAGGAAGAGGAGGTGATGAGCCCTCTGGCGTTGACCATCAAGCCGCCGATCGGCGTCGGTTCACCGTTGCCGACCGCACTAAAATTAGTCAGCTTCATCTAGTCATTTAAAATTAAGAAATTAATTTTTTTCCTTTAATTTATGTATTTTTTTTTCTCGTTTGTGTATGTGACAATGAATCATTTCATTCATTTATATATATATAGAACTTATTTATTTTATTATTTACTTAAAATGGTTGGCATTTAGTGCACAAGGGAGGTATAGGCAGTGGCGTGGGGAACGGGGAGCTTTGGGTTGACTTTGCCAATGAGTTATCTGGAACAGAAGTTGGCCTCGTTTGAACGTTGAAGGGCGATTGCGTGTGGACGGTGGACTTTTGCTGGAGTGTGACTTGCGTGTTTACCACGAAAGATTAGATTAGTGTTCGCTTAATTAGTTCAACTAATGACTGCTGTAACTTATCAATTAAACACTGTTTTTACTGTGTTTACATGTTAACTATACTCATTTAAATAAGGATACAAATCAAAAGCACGTTCTTTTTATTACAATTATCAAAGAGGTGATTATCCTTATTTCCTCCCTCATGTTTTTGGTTCTTCAACTTAGGATATAATTGGCATCCAATACATTCGATCTTTAGTTATGATATATGATCCGTCGGTAAGAACAGGGGACTTCCTTTCTGGGCAGTCAACGCTACGTGGAGGTCAAAATACCAGATGTCCGACCGGAGAAAGGTAGACCGGTCGGCTGAACGGGGTCCCAGCTGAACCATAGACGACCCGATGAGACTAGAGATTCCGACGCTCGGGTTGAACAGAGGCATATGGCCGAGCAAATAGCCCGTTCGGCCGAAGGCATAAAGTAGCATACTGTAAAGTCTCTACAGAGCACATTACCGGAAATCTCCTAAGTGGACCAGTACATATGATCGGCCGGACGTGAGGTGAGTGCCGATCGGCCGGACGCCCGGCGTGGAATAAGAAGAGAAAAGGACAGGAAACATCTTTTGACATCGGGCATGTTCTATGACCAGGCCATACTCCAAATCTTGCGACAGAGAGTTCCGCTGTCCCATCAAAGACGTGCTTGGACTGTAGCAGTATGGTGTCAGGTAATCTTTCTGACAAGCCCTTACTGAGGTATGGGCTGAGGACATGTGTTTGTCTCGGTATGTATGCATGAGCTCCTTCCCAGCTCTATATAAGGAGCCTCGCACTTCGCCGGAGGTACACGATCTCATATATTCGAAGCCACTTTCTTATTTTTCGTCTGCCTGACTTGAGCGTCGGAGGGTCGTCGCCGAGAACCCCTTCCCGGCCCGAATTCCTTGCAGGTTCGCCGGAGGTCCGTACGACCGGTCGGAGATCTACGTCAGCAACTCGGAGAGCGCCACGTGCCCAGCGTCCGTTGATTCAACGTTCAGACAGGATCAATTTGGCGCTGTCTGTGGGAACACTCCTGCATCCGATCGGAAGCAATGGGCGAGGCTGGATGACTGCACTCGGTGATGCTCTCCACAGAGGAGCTCGACGCTTTGATTGAGACAAGAGCCACTAAGCTTGTGGAACAGAGACAAAAGTCGCAAGCCGAGCTGGTTGAACAGTAACCAACATCAGCATTAGGGGGCCGAGCGGAAGCACCTCATGCCACGGTTCCATTTCATCGGGCCTTATTCCGCACGCCTCCTGAAGCCGCAGCAGTGAATCGTGATCGAGGATCTTCGTCAGATGAAATACCAATACGGGACAATAGAAAAGGCAAGACCCCCCTAGCGGACGCTTCTCCCGAGCGGATCAACCGGCAGTTCTCAGATGCCATTCTACGAGACCCTCTGCCAAAGCACTATGTGCCCCCGGCGATCGGTGAATACAATGGAACCACCGACCCGGATGATCATTTGGGTAAGTTCGACAACACGGCTACCCTTCATCAATACACAGATGGGATGAAGTGTCGAGTTTTTCTAACCACCCTCTCGGGATCGGCTCAACGGTGGTTTCGGAGACTGCCGGACGGATCTATCTCAAGTTTCAAAGACTTCCGCACGGCCTTCCTCCACCATTTTGCAAGCAGTCGGCGCTACCAGAAGACTAGCATGAGCTTATTCGCTATCAAGCAAGAGCCCAGAGAGCCGCTCAGAGCTTATATCTAGCGATTCAACCGGGTGGCCATGGACATTCCAACGGCCACCTCCGAGACGATGATGAACGTATTTACGCAAGGCCTCGTGGACGGGGACTTCTTCCGCTCGCTCGTTCGGAAGCCGCCCCGAGACTACGATCATATGCTACACCGGGCCAATGAATACATCGATGTGGAGGAAGCCCAAGCGGCCCGAAGAAAGGAAATTCCAACCGAGCGAGCTCCCCCTGCCGAGCGGAAGCCTCACACTGCTCATCACCCGCCCAGAGGACCGAGGGCCGAAGTAATCCGCTCCCCCCATGCGAGGTCCCATGTGCAAGAGGTAGCTGCCGAGCGGCCCAAGCCAAAGAAGAAATGGACCCCAATGTTCTGCTCATTCCACCGGACGGACACGCATAACACCAGAGATTGCCGGAGTCTCCCTCTAATCGCCCACCCCGTTCCCCGAAGTGGCGGCCGTCGATCGCCATCATCCAACAGGCGACAGAGACCTCGTGAAGCCGAACGGACGATACCCGACAGGCGGCAAAGACAGACTCCCGAGCGGCATCATACTCCGAGGCGTGAAGACAATCCCCGGATGTCTAGGGAGCGGCCTAGATCGTCCGCTCGGGAAGAAGAAAATAGAAATAACACTTCCTAAGGCGAAATCAACATTATAGCTGGTGGTCCGACCGGAGGAGACTCTAACCGAGCAAGGAAGGCTAGCGTCAGGCAGCTCCAGATCCATGCGGTCGGCTGCAGCCAAGAAAGGGCGAGCGAACCCGAAATCAGTTTCGGGCCTAAGGACTTGGAGGGAGTCGAAGTGCCACATGACGACGCTCTCCTCATCAAAGCGGTAATAGCCAACTACACTATTCACCGCGTTTTCATTGACACAGGAAGCTCGGTCAATATTATATTCAAAAAGGCCTTCGACCAATTACAAATTGATCGAGCCGAGCTGCTGCCCATGACAACCCCCCTCTATGGGTTTACGGGCAACGAAGTTCTGCCGGTCGGACAGATCCGGCTGCGATTTCGCTAGGAGAGGAGCCGCTCAGAAGGACGCGGACTGCAAACTTTGTCGTGGTGGACTCTCCATCGGCATACAACGTAATATTGGGACGACCGGCTCTTAGTGAATTCTGAGCGGCCGTCTCCACTTTCCACCAGAAGATCAAGTTCCCGGTCGAAGACAAAGTGGGAGAAGTACGAGGAGATCAACTAGCAGCTCGGCGATGCTACGTCGAGATGGTACGAGCCGAAGCCAATTCTGCTCAGAAGGCGCCCCGGATTGAGGTAAACGCCATAACTGAAAAACCTCCCTCTTTGGTGTATGAAGAAAAAGAGGAAGTACAGATCCATCCGACCCGATCGAAGGACACCACATTCATTGCAGCCGATCTGGAGGCAAGCCAGAAAGAGGAAGTGGTCAAATGCCTCCAGAGAAACCGTGATGTTTTCGTCTGGTCGACGCATGAGCTGCTCGGAATTTCACCGAGTATAGCACAGCACGAGCTCCACGTCCGACCGGACGCTCGGCCGGTGAAGCAAAGGAAGAGGGACTTCAGCGCCGAACAAAATGCAATCATCCGAGCGGAGGCCGAGAAACTCCTAGAGGCCGGCTACATACGCGAGGTCCAGTTCCCAAGCTGATTGGCGAACGTGGTACTAGTCTCCAAGCCGGGCAACAAGTGGAGAGTGTGCATCGATTTCCGGGATCTCAACAAGGCGTGCCCAAAAGATTTTTATCCTCTGCCCCGAATCGATCAACTGGTGGACTCCACAGCTGGCTGCGAGTTGATATGCAAGCTCGACGCCTATCAGGGCTACCATCAAGTGCCGCTCGCTCGAGAAGATCAAGAGAAAGTTAGCTTCGTTACAGCCGACGGCACGTACTGCTACAATGTGATGCCTTTCGGACTAAAGAACGCTGGAGCAACTTACCAGCGCTTGATGAACAAAGTGTTCAAGGAGCAAATCGGGCGAAATTTGGAAGTATATGTGGATGACATTCTCATCAAGTCGGTCCGAGCGACCGATCTTTTTAAAGACATGGAGGAGACTTTCCGAACGCTGAGGAGGTATGGAGTTAAGCTGAACCCTCAGAAGTGTCTGTTCAGAGCAAAAGGCGGGCGTTTCTTGGGATACATAGTGACCGAGCGGGGCATCAAGGCAAATCCCAGCAAAGTGAAAGCACTACAAGATATGCCGCCCCCAAGAAATCTGAGGGAAGTGCAGCGCTTGACCGGTCGGATAACTGCTTTGTCCAGATTCATTTCCAAGACTGCCGACCGGAGCCTACCTTTTTTCAAAATCTTGCGCAAAGCCACTAAGTTTCACTGGGACGAAGAATGCGATCGGGCGTTCGAAGATCTGAAAACATACTTGAACTCTCTGTCTGTGCTAGCCAAGCCAGCTATAGGGGAGCCACTTTGTATCTATTTATCTTCAACTGAGCAAGCAGTCGGCTCGGCACTAGTAAGGGCGAGCGGAGAAGAACCTGTATATTTCCTAAGCCATATTTTAAAAGATGCTGAATCTCGCTACACTGGGCTCGAGAAGCTGGCTTTCGCGTTGGTCCTCGCCGCTCGGCGCCTCCGTCCCTATTTCTTGGCTCATACTATCATCGTCCGGACGAATAGCCCATTGAGAAGAGTGTTGTTTGTAACAACCACCCTTCTTACTACTACTACTCTCTAAGGATAACCGTTACTTATCTACTAACTCTACTTAACCGGTATAATTAAAATCCTCGAAGAAACTCTACCGAAAAATTTCGACAGAGTCTCCCCTGTACCGGTGACCATAATCATTAATACATGACATAATATACACAGTCACAAGCGGCTAGAACACATATCAATCAACCACGCAATTTATATATCAAAAAGAAGCACAATACCAAGGAAAAATCAACTCTAACAAATACACAACAAAATAAACCAAATAATAACATGCACAAGTTCTAAATACGTTAAACACTTAAACCAAAACATTCTAAAGAAATTCTGGTTCAATCTCTTAGTCTACTCCATAGTCCAAACATCACACACCATCCGCGCCACCTTGTCGCCTTCCTTGCTATATCTTTTCCTTTCCTATATCTGCAGTAAGAGGAAGTGTAGTCTATAAGCAAAATTTGCTTAGTAAGCGCTATCTAACTCATAAAATTACGAATGTGCATGTATACGAAAAGAACTAGAAACTATATGCTCTAAAAAGAAATAAAGCATAAACATAACTGCTCATGTCAAACTAATAGCAAAAAAAAGCTAAGGAATCTACTCATGTAATTCTAATAGTTAATCATGCTGCTCATCTAATAGGTAAACATGAAAACTACTCATCTATTAGATAAACATGGTAGAATAAAGAACTAAACTTACTGATTTTTAGAACTATATGAATCTTATTTCATTTGTTCTAAACTTAATCTTTAATACTTTATGTTTATGTAAAACTCGTTTTACTTGTCCAAAAACTTATACTTATAATACTTCAAAATAGTAATCAACTTCTTCTTGGGCCCAGGCATAGTACCATCTTATGCGCGTTCCCTAATAGGTTGGGGTAGCGAGCCACCAATCCTAAAAGAGCAGACCTCGGTCTATCAGGTCCAAGACCTCGGAATTGGACACCTGGATTTGTTTAACGACAACCTCGGAAGTCGGGTACTAGCCTCTTCTTAAAAGTAAATGTAACGACCCGCCTTCTACTACTAGGCTGTAAGGCCGATCGCTACAGTTATGCTGAGCTAACTGTGCGGAAAACTGATCTAATTTAAATTTTAGTTGCTAACTGATAACTATTCTTGGTTCTACATGTACTGAAGGATGTAATCTAAGGGATACAAGGTGTATCCTACATCCCCTATGGACTAGAAGCTGATCTGCTAAGTTTCTTGGTCGAAACTGAACTCCCCAATCGATCCAGACTGAAATGGGTCGATTGCTCTCTGTTGGATCGATCCATGGATCAATCCAGACTGCTACGGTGCTCGGGTGATAATCTGGATCGATCGGCTGATCGATCCAGGCTCATTGATCGATCCAGTGATCGATCCAGCGTGCTTCTGTGCACGGGACTTTACTTGGATCGATCGGCTGATCGATCCAACATAAGTCAATCGATCCAATGATCGATCAAAAACCTTTCTGTTCGCGAGGAATAGCTTGGATCGATCGACCGATCGATCCAGAGGCCTTCTGTTCGTGACAGAATGTGACTGGATCGATCGGCTGATCGATTCAGAAGCCTTCTGTTCGCGGAATCAGCCCTCAATTGATCCATGGATCGATCGAGGACCCCAGATCGATCCATGGATCGATCGGAGTTTCTGATTTCGCACTGAAACTCTGATTTCAGTACTAGTTCGTGCCAAAATCTCACACAACAATTATACAATGCATGGAAAACATTCTAATATCTACTAACTAGCATTCTAACATGACATAGTGCAAGGTTTATTAATTCATAGCATTTAAACCACTAGAATGCATAAAAGTGTCTTAAGAAAAGAAACTAAGTTCTTAATTTGCTAGACTCCCTAAGGATCTTCATTCCAGGTCCCTGCCACACACACCATCTCTGCATTGACCTCCAACTTCCTCTGCTAGTCCATCTTTCCTTTACCTTTATCTGCAGTATAAGGAAAAGAAAGTATCTATAAGCTTTCACTTAGTAAGAAACCATCTACCTCACTAAAACATGCCTACGATGCATTTATGCTTTTAAAAACATGCTATCAAACATATGATGAACTTGTTAAAACATGGCATACTGAAATCACCGAACATGAACACTAAAGCATGGCATACAAAGCTAATGATAAACTATCATGTATATCAATAAAGAAGAACTAAACTGAAACATGAACTGAGCTAAGCTGGAACTGAATTCAAACTCAACTATCATAACTAATCTTTGTGAGTTTTTTAAAAAAACTAATAACATAATAGATTAAAATACATAATCATACTGCTAATGGGCCCGGCAACTGTACGTACTATGCGCGCATCCTTAACTAGACCCGGGGTTGTAAATCCCGAATTTAGTAAGGTTTACTAGGTTATCTAAACCTAGGGACCGACTATGGGAGCCCAGCCCAATCGATATCTAATCCTGTACAGTGCCCCTACTGAAAGTAAAATACTGGATCATAGCTAACTAATTTATCTTGCTTTTACTAGGTTATATGAACTTAGAGGCGACTGTGGGTGCCCACCCATTGGACCGTAGTCCTTTATATGCTGTAGCAAGATTAACTAAGCTATTTTAAATACCTCTATTGCATTTACTGAGCTATTAAAAATGCCTACTGTAGCATTTTACTGAGCTAAGCATTTTGTCGAACACTTAGTGTGCTCCAACTCTCCCCTCTATTAGGGAGACCACCTCTAGGCACCCGACCATGTCTAGAATCTCTAACTGGAAGGAGGAAACGTGTCTGGCCCATCTAGAGGTGCTCAACTAAATCCCTAAACCTGCGAGGAGGGTTAAATACACCCTATGCTGCGAAAAGTCTACATATAACTAATTTAAAAGCATAGAATCGTACGAAAAGCTACTTATACTACAGGTGAGGGGTTTCTCACCTCGTACGCTAATTTCCTTACAATTCTATTCGCTAGAATTCCGGTGGAGACGATCCTTTCGACGATCTTCTCGCGTCTACACGTTCCTCTCGCAGAGGGGAGCGTCCTCGCGTCGAAGTCGTCGCCGGAAGGTGCCCTTGAAGCCCTAGGAGAGGAACCCTAGGTTTGTTCTTGTGGTTGGCGCCGAGAGAAGGAGAGGGAAAAGGGGCGGCGTGGCTAGGGTGAGGAGAAGCAAGTCACGTTAAAAGAGAAAACCAAATAACTCTTCACCCATTAATTCCCTATTTATATTAAGTGATAATTCCGGCCCAACTCGAACTTAAATAAAATTGTTTCCCTTTCCTTTCAGCACGGCCCTGCTGGGTTCACCTGGTTACCATGGTTCAACATAAGTCATAGGACCCATAGGTCTCGGGTTCAATTCCCGCGTAGGCTATTTTACGGTCTTATTTATTTTTGCTACTTCCACTACTCTAAAAATTCCATAAAAATATTCTAAAATTCCAGAAAAATCATAGAATATTTCTAAAATAGTTTTGAGAATTTTTGGGCGTTACAGTAAAATACTTATAATCTTAATTACTTCTTCTTTAAATGCCTTGGCATTTTAATAGGCACCTTGTGTGTCAAAAATCCCTAAAGTCTTGACTTTAGGATCTACTTAAGGTCTCGGCCTTTTCTTTCTTTTCTTTATCTTTCTTATACTTTTCTTTATCTTTCTTATACTTTTCTTAAACCCAAAATACTGTTAGGGTATCTTTCGTATGCATCTATGAATGAAACTAACTATGTAACACATAATTATGCATAGAATACAAAAGCAATCTACACATACAATACTTATCAAAAATCGACACTAATGCTTAACAGAAATCTGCATACTAGCTTAATAAAAATCTTCTCTTGTAAACTTAATAAAATCTGCACTTGTAGCTTAATTAAAATCTTCACCAAAGCTTAACAGAAATCTGCACTAAAACTTAATAAAATCTGCATACTAAGCTTATCTAAAATCTGCATACTAAGCTTAACAAAATCTGCATACTAAGCTCAACAATATCTGCATACTAACTCAATCAAAATTCTGCAAATCTAATTAAGCTACTAGAGATCTAATTGGATCTTCCGATGCTAAACCATCAAATCTGCATACTACTAACTAGAAGCAAAGCTGCATGCTCATAATACACGTATAGAAACTATGTAAAGCTTATCAACCCACGGCATAACCTGAAATCTGCAGCAATCCTAAATCATCTAACCGCAACTAATCAGAATCCAACCTAAATATGGTTTCTGCAACAGAATCTGAAACCTGAAACCTGAAACCTGAAGCCTAAATCTGCAACCTAAATATGGTTTCGGCAGAACCTGAAATCTGCATCAAACAATCAAGCCACACCTATCTATACAGAATCCAGGAAATAGGAGGAACAAAAGCAGCTTCGAAACTAAAGAAAGATTACTAAATCCTTATCAACTAAATTCTGCATGGCATATTCCGGAAGCAAGAAAAGAAAACTAAATCCCTTGCACCCACAATTCAATACAACATGTTCCGTAGGCAAGGAAGGAACAATCAAAACTAGAAAACTAAATCCCTAGCATGTTAACTTTGTACAGGATTCATAGGCATGCTTCCGCAAAAATAAGAGGAAACAGCAAATAGGCAAATCTGTGCAGCACGATCCGAAAACAGAGAAAGCAAGGGAACTCATGCAAAACTTCGGGAACAAGGAGAGAATCAAGGATTAAACCTCGGAGCTATCCTACTGCAGGTGAGTAGCAACTTACCTCGGTTCCTTGGACTCACAACCGACGGGAGAAAAGCAGCTCTAGGGTTTCCGGTTAGCTCGAGCTTTCCGGCCGCCTCTTGCACCCACTTGCTCTTCTCGACGAGAGGAGCTCGATGGTCCGAAGACTTCACGGAGAGGGGTGCTCGCCGGTCGTCGGAGACGCCGGGCTGCTTGCTGCGGTTTCGCCCGAGAGAAGAAAACCGCCGCGTTGGGAATGAGAGAGAAGAGGAAGAGAGGAATTTAGGGTTCGGCCAAAAACCAATATCAACTTATCTCTCTTATAGTCTAGCGTTTCTGTTATGGTTTAAGACCTAGTCATTGTAAATTTTTTTACGAAACATCCGCAGCACACTTGGTTAGCCACGGCTTGGCTTGTGATTGGAGTCACAGGTTCTAATCCTGCCGAACACCCTTTTTTCCCTCTTTTAATTATTTTCTGTTACCAACTATTCTTTAAATACCATTTGTTCCATATATGATTAATAAAATGTTTCCAGACCAGTTGGTTGGCTAAGTCGAGATTCGGGTCCAGGGTCTTGGGTTCAAAACCCGGCTTCAACAAATTTTTATTTTTATTTTATTTTATTTTATTTTTTTAAACTTCTTCCTCTTGGTAAAAATATCAAATGAACTCCAAAAATTACATAAAAATACTTTATAAATTCCTAAAAATCTCTAAAATTTTTCTATAGCATTTTAAAATATTTTTAAATTATTTTTGGGGCTCAAAAGGAGGAAATTTGGGTCGTTACATTGTTGAATCCCGAAGCGTCCGGGCGGCTCATCAAATGGACAACTGAGCTGAGCGAATTTGACATTCAATACCAGCCCCGTTCGGCAATAAAGGCGTAGTCCTTGGCAGATTTTATCACCGAAGTGCAAAGGCCAGAGCCCGAAGCTATGTGGAAATTATTTGTGGACGGATCGTCCACTTGGCTCGGGAGCGGGATTGGTGTATTATTGCTCTCTCCCCAAGAAGAAAAGATGCATCTATCCGTCCGGCTGGATTATAGAGCTACAAATAACGAAGCAGAGTATGAAGCCCTTATAGCCGGCTTACAGGCCGCCCGACATGTGGGGGCCGGACGGGTGACACTGCATTCAGATTCTCAGTTGGCCGCTCAGCAGCTCTCTGGTACTTTTGAGATTAACAACGCTCGGCTCAAACTCTACGCTGAAGCCTTCGAAAAGCTTAAATCCAATTTCAGAGAAGTCATTATCCAGAAGATACCCCGCGCGGAAAATCAGGCGGCAGATGAGTTAGCCAAACTCGCAAGTTCAATAACGCCAGTCGTCATCCAGCAGCCAATTGAACAAGTATCTTTGGTGGCGCATGTCGACCGGATGGAAGGCGTCGCGTTTCCGAGCGATTGGAGGACACCCATCATGGAGTTTCTCCGCTCGGGGGCTACGCCGTCCGATCGGGATGAAGCCCAGCTGTTAAGAAGGAGAGCCGGTCGGTTCACGCTTATTGGAGATCAACTCTACAATAAGACTTTCTCCCGCCCGCTGTTGAGATGCGTGAGCTCGGAAGACGCGGCGTACATCCTCCAAGAAGTGCATCAAGGATCGTGTGGAGGGCATCCGGGCGGACGATCGCTGGCTAAGAAGATCCTGCTGGCCGAATACTTTTGGCCAACTCTGCAAGCAGACGCCGCTCGGACCGTTGCGACATGCCTTTCTTGTCAAAAGTACCATAACTTCTCCCATCGACCGGCGGAGGAAATGAAAGCAGCTACCGTGTCCTGTCCGTTCGACCAATGGGGAAAGGATATTGTGGGTCCGTTTCCTATGGCGACCGGGCAGCGGAAATTTCTACTAGTGGCGGTCGATTATTTTTCCAAATGGGTGGAGGCCGAGCCGCTAGCCAAGATCACCGAGCAGATGGTCAAGAAGTTTATCTGGCAACACATCATCTGCCGGTTCGGCATCCCTCGTCGACTTATTTCCGATAACGGGCGGCAGTTCGCGGGAAAGTTGCTCGAAGATTGGTGCAAAAGCTACGGCATCGAGCAACACTTCGCGTCCGTGGCATATCCCCAAAGCAATGGTCAAGCCGAAGTAGCCAACCGGGAAATTCTTCGCATTTTGCATGCTCGACTTGACCATTTGGGAGGAAGCTGGGTGGATGAAGTGCCGGGCGTCCTATGGGCCATCCGAACGACCCCGAAGGAGGGCACGAGCGTGACACCATTCCACTTAGTGTATGGGGGTGAAGCAGTGATTCCCGTTGAAGTGGGCGTCGAGTCCGTCCGGATCTAGAACTATGATGATGGCAACGCCGAGCGGAGGAACATGGAGCTAGATTTGGTTGACGAGGAGCGAGCCAAGGCGTCCGTCCGGCTGATGGCGTACCGGCAGAGAATGAAGCAGAATTACAACCGGCGCGTGATCCCTAGAGCATTCCAAGTTGGTGACCTTGTCTGGAAGAAAGTAAAGCCGGTCGGCGACGTTGGGAAGCTGGAGGCTCCCTGGGCAGGCCCCTTCAAAATCATGGAAAAGTTCCGCTCGGGCGCTTATTATTTGGAGGATGAAGACGGACGGCGGCTGGATCGACCATGGAGCGCGAATCATCTCCAGCCGTATCGAGCTGGGTGAGAGGTGCGCTAAATGTAATTTTATATATGTTTTGGTCGTCCATGTCTTTGTAATGCAGGAAGCAGAATGATAAGATAGCAAATATCTTCGCTGAACGACCGTGTTAAAATTAGCCTTAAAGGCCGTCGAGCTCCGACGTTAAAAATCGAGAGACGAGCCGGCGTCTATAAACCGTCCGAGCGGAAGACCGTCGAGCTCCGACATTAAAAATCGAGAGACGAGCCGGCGTCTATAAACCCTCCGAGCGGATGACCGTCTAGCTCCGACGTTAAAAATCAAGAGACGAGCCGACGTCTATAAACCCTCCGAGCAGAAGGACGTCAAGCTCCGACGTTAAAAATCGAGAGACGAGCCGGCGTCTATAAACCCTCCGAGCGGAAGACCGTCGAGCTCCGACGTTAAAAATCGAGCGACGAGCCGGCGTCTATAAACCCTCCGAGCGGAAGACCGTCGAGCTCTGACTTTAAAAATCAAGAGACGAGCCGGCGTCTATAAACCCTCCGAGCAGAAGGCCGTCGAGCTCCGACGTTAAAAATCGAGAGACGAGCCGGCGTATATAAACCCTCCGAGCGGAAGACCGTCGAGCTCCGACGTTAAAAATCGAGCGACGAGCCGACGTCTATAAACCCTCCGAGCAGAAGACCGTCGAGCTCCGACTTTAAAAATCAAGAGACGAGCCGGCGTCTATAAACCCTCCGAGCGGAAGAAGGCAATAAAAAAGACTTGCGAACAAATACCCAAAGGTATTCGCCATCGATAATCGTTCGACCGCCTCTATGTTCCGCTCGGCCTAGTACCCAAAGGTACTTCACTATCCGCGAACAACATCTTCTGGCATAGCAGGACATATTCAGCCGAGCGGAATACTTACTCAAAATACTTCGTAAAAATTCCTTCCGAACACGAGAGGTATGATAAGAGGTGAGCGTACAACACACATATTGATTAGCAAAAGGACAAAGCAAGCAAAAGGAGATTATATTAAAGAAACTAAGGCCGAGCGGCCGAATTACAAAAGGTGATAGTTTATCGCCGAGCGGCTAGATTACATTTAAGCTTCTACTCTAAATAATCGTAAAGATCCTTCGGGATGTTATCGAGGAGCGCCACTTGATCTGCGGCCGGGATGACGGCAGACTCGGGAAGTTGCCCCTTGGACTTCAAATATGTCGTCGTGGCGGTCATAGCAAGGTCGAAGGCAGTGTACATCCGCTCGCAGACCTTCTCCGGAAATTCGACCGAACGGATGTATTTCTGTTGCAGGGCAGCGACCCGGCTTGGTTCGGCTTCCTGGTATTCTTTAAGGGCCGCTCGGGAAGCATCGGCGGCTGCCTTGTGTTCTTGTAAAGCCGCCTCGAGCTTTGCCACCTCGTCCGTTCGGGTAACCTTCTCTTTGGCCGGTTGGTCCATCAGCTCCTTTACTTTCTGCTCCAGTCCCTGAGCCTCGACATTCTTTTTCTCCAGTTCGGAGATGGCCGTGTTTTTCCGAGTGGTGGCCAAGTTTATTTTTTGGTCGAGCGACTTGACTTGCCGCTCGAGCTCGGCCAACGCGTGAGCCTGATCGGCTGTCTTCTTCTGCTCAGCCGCCAACAAATCTTGAGCCTTTTGGAGCTCTTTTTGTAGCTCGGCGTATGATGGACCTTGTGAGCCAGAAGGGCCGCTCGGAGCCTTCAGCTTCTTTAATTTTGCGTCCACCATCGCCAGACGACTGCAAACGGCGATCTCCTCCACCCATCTTTGTCACGAGCATGGTGTTAGAAGCCGATCGGAAAGAATGCATAACAGACTATATGAAATAAACTTACCCCTGTGGCCTGTTGCATGTGGCTGTTGGCCAGATTACTGAGGGGGATCATTGCGACGCGCGCCCGAGCGTCGGCCCACATTTCGGCTAAGAGCCCTTTCATGGTAATCAGGTGCTCCGGCGTTGTTCGCCGATCGGCTTCGGGCATTAATTCCTCAGTCGGGAGATGCAGGGAGACCCGGATGGTGCGGCGCCGACCGGGAGTTGTCTGGGTAGATGCCGGAGAAGGATCAGAGGCCGGCGCCGAAAACTGTGACAAAATCGCTAAACGTTGTACTTTACGGGGAGCAGGTGGAAGTACACTGATTGGAACGGCCTCGAGGGGGTCCGCAGAAGCGTCTAGTTGGGAGGGCGTCCGATTGGAAGAAACCGTCTCCACTTCTGGTGCTTTGCCTCGAGAAGCGGTGGTGGCCCGCTCGGACGGATGGACTGCAGAGGTAGCTGAGCGGAGTGGCGTTTCCACTCGGCGCCTCTTTTGTCGGAGAGGGCGCTCCTCTTGCGCCGAGCCCTCCTCCCGAGCGGAAGGCTCTCGACCAGCAATTGCGCCAGCCGCTGGCTCTGGGAGAGAAGCCTGGGCGGCCGACTCCCCATCGTTTGTCCCGCTCTCTTCTTCATTAGAGCCGACTGGCTGAATGCCAAGCGTCTCCATTTCTTTGGCCGCCGCGGCTTTGAGTGCCGCTGCCTTTCTCTTCAGAATACTAGCCATCACCGACTCCATGACAATATTCGCTGCAAAGGAAGAAGGAAAAAAATCAGTTAGCAAGCAAGGCAAATGTACAAGTGAAATTCTTACCGAAGCCGCTCGGGAGGGGTGTTCTGATCGGACTCAGCCCGAATATGTACATAACCCCTTCTGGAAGAAATTTGTTGATATCAAACCGCAGACCGGCCAGCATGTTGGCGGCGTGGAGATAATCCGGTCGAGTCTTGAACTTTTTGAGCTCTGGGGAGAGAGGAAGGCCGACCTGCCACTGGGTTCGGAAGGGAGCCCGCTCGGGAAGGCGAATGTAGAAGTAGAATTCTTTCCAATGCTTGTTGGAAGAAGGAAGTTTATTGAAGAAAACTAAGCCGGGCCGAGCCTGGAACATATAAGTGCCCGGCTCGGACTGCTTAGGGTAATAGAAGTAGCAGAAAACCTCCGGTCGGAGGGGAATGTTATGGATTTTAAAAAGGACGACAACACCGCATAGAAGACGGAAGGTGTTGGGAACTAGGCTTTCGAGCGGAACGCCGAAAAAATTGTAGACGTCAATGATAAACGGATGGATCGGAAATCGCAGACCGGCCGTGAACTGGTCGCGGAAAACACAAAAAGCTCCGCACGGCGGTTTGTGTGCCCGAGCGGAGTCTGTGGGTAGGATAATTTCAAGGTTGGAAGGAATGTCAAAACTATTAATCAAGACATCGGCGTCACGCCGATCAAAGCGCGACTCCGTGGTATAGTACCATGGGCCGAGGGTTTGGTCTTTGGGTTGAGAAGATTGGGCCATTATCCGAGCGGACAAAACCAAAAAAGGCGAAGGCAGAAGATAAAAGCAAGAAGATGGCAACGGAACAGTACCCCGAGGACGAAAACTTGGGAAAGAAGTGCAAAGAAAATGCTAGAACCAAAGAGAGAAAGGAGAAGAACCTTGCAACGAAGAGGAAGATCGAAGAAAGAGCACCGGAGATCGCCGGAAACAGAAGCGTGAGATCGCCGAGAGTCTGGAACGCAAGAGGAAGCAGTGAACTCGCTCAGACGCAAATGCGGTGAAGGGGAGAAAGCGAAGATTTTATAGGGCGTAGCCCGAGCGGCCTCCACCGTTGGATCCAGGTCGCGAGAATCGGAGCACGAATCGCATCGTTCATTTCGAACCGCCTCGATCCCATTAGAGCACCATGCCGCCGTCGTACGATGACGGCAGCACCGCCACGTGGCAGTCAGCCGCTGGAACGCATTTAATGGGCGCGTGCTCGACCTTAATGATAGAGATTGGCGAAAACTTCGAAGAGATGCTGAGTAATGTGGCCGTTGACTGGCGTTTTAGCTACCCCTTTTGTTTCCGAGCGGATGGTGGTTGCAGGACGCCGCTCGGTTCAACTGATTGTCCAGTCAGTCGGACTAATCGCCTCCTTCGACTAGACTTGAAGGGGAGGTAAGTGATCCGGCGCTAAGAACGGGGGACCCCCTTTCTGGGCAGTCAACTCCACGTGGAGGTCAAAATACCAGACGTCCGACCGGAGAAGGGTAGACCGGTCGGCTGAACGGGGTCCCAGCTGAACCATAGACGACCCGACGGAACTAGGGATTCCGATGCTTGGGTTGAACAGAGGCATATGACCGAGCGGATAGCCCGTTCGGCCGAAGGCATAAAGTAGCATACTGCAAAGTCTCCACAGAGCACATTACCGGGAATCTCCTAAGTGGACGAGTACATATGACCGGCCGGACGTGAGGTGAGTGCCGACCGGCCGGACGCCGACGTGGAATAAGAAGAGAAAAGGACAGGAAACATCTTCTGACATCGGGCATGCTCTATGACCAGACCATACTCCAAATCTTGCGACAGAGGGTTCCGCTGTCCCATCAAAGACGTGTTTGGACTGTAGCAGTATGGTGTCAGGTAAGCTTTCTGACAAGCCCTTACTGAGGTATGGGCTGAGGACACGTGTTTGCCTCGGTATGTATGCATGAGCTCCTTCCCAGCTCTATATAAGGAGCCTCGCACTTCGCTGGAGGTACACGATCTCATATATTCGAAGCCACTTTCTTATTTTTCGTCTGCCTGACTTGAGCGTCGGAGGGTCGTCGCCGGGAACCCCTTCCCGGCCCTACTTCCTTGCAGGTTCGCTGGAGGTCCGTACGACCGGTCGGAGATCTACGTCAGCAACTCGGAGAGCGCCACGTGCCCAACGTCCGTTGATTTAGCGTTCGGACAGGATCAATATATTTATAGTATTTTTTTTCTAAATGGATTCATCGTAAGTGTTTCTTTCTATAGGATCGGGTCAGTTATCTTAGGTTAATCAATAAAGATGCCTAGATTTATTATTTTAGCTCTAGTATATGGAGATGAGGAATATAAGTGTATGAACCTCGATAAAATTGTGATAGAAATTGTGATAGATGAAATTTGGAAATGGTAAGAGTTATAACATTAAATAAGAATAATAATTTAGAAAGAGATTGTATTATTTAATTATTATTTTATTGCTCTATAAAATATAAAATAAAATATTTTACTTAATTATGTTATATAATATTAATTTTTAATAAATAAGAACTTTAATTGTAATAAAATTATATATATATATATATATATTTTATTTTATTTATTTTTGTTTTCTTCTCTAGCTGAGGTAAAAGTTAAGTCTATACAAAATTCAAAGAAAGTTAATGGTCAAATATGAACAAGTAAATGTTATAGTTATATTTTATTAATTGGGTATCTAGATTTTATGTTACACTATTTAATCCTGGGATGTACCATTCAATTCTATATTTTACATATCAAATAAGTATATTGATCTGGTTTGAAAATGAAAAAGATGATACATTAAACAAGTGACTTTGATATTAATCATGTGAAGATTCTGAGTTGGCGAAAAATGACGATCTTGCATATCAAAAAGAATATCAGCAATTGGACCAGGGAGGAGTCCTCGATGTAGATACTTCGACGCTCAAGTCAGTAAACGATCAAGTGGAAGACAATGAATAATAGATGCATAATGTGGTGTACGTGTAGCGTTTGCATACATGCGCTTGTATCCATTTTATATAGTTGACTATATTTCTAAATATAATATCTGGATGATTTTGAAATGAATCGCGATAAAGTCATATCCGTCTAGTAAGACATTGTGCTTCATTCAGATTATGTGGTGGGATCATGTTTCGGAGAATTTGTACTATACTTGAGCTGACTTTAATTTTCCATTTTATCACGATGTAGTCGAAGAAGTATTCACTTTTGACCCTAAATAAACACTTGTTGGAATGTGCATGTTTCCAAACAGAATGTGCAGTTTCCAAAACAGAATGCGTAGATTTCGATGGCAAGATCAAAACAGAATGTGTTAGGGGCTTTTTCTCCATCTGTGGGTAAAAAGGTGGGGCTTGCTGGACAACTTGTACCCTCAATCAAATGTCGGTTGATTCTAGACAACGAGGAGGCTCTTCTTCTTCAGAACTGAAGTGTCTAGAACTTTTGTGTAAGAGGCTGAAATTGATGAGTGTTGGTTCCGGTATCTCTCGGAGTGCGTAAATTGATATTGATCGTTGAGGCTAGTGTTCGATACTATCTTCGTAAACGATATTGCTCCGCTATGGTGCTAACGGATAGCAGTAATTCGTTCCCAAGATACAACGACGAACGTCTCAGAATCGTAGCACTCCGAATTTCGAGACCAACAAACCTTCTCGTAGGCTATTTGAACTCTTTATGCACAAGATGAGATGAATGCTCAAGAGAGAGAATAATAGATGAATTCGATGATTCGAATGAATTTTTCAGCATCTGGAGGGTTCTATTTATACCAAATGAAGAGGTTGAATGTCTTTTGGGTGAGTGGATGTGAGGTTGAATGTCTTTTGGGTGAGTGGATGTGTTCTTTGGGCTGGATCGATCTGTCATTTGGAGCATAAATTTAAGCTCCTCAATGTGTACGTGCGAAGTGCAAAGTGCGCCTATAAAGCGCCCATTGCGCACGTGGCGGGCTCACAGGTGCGAGCACCTACTCGCCCCTGAGAAGAGAGCACCTGGTCTTTTTCTGAGTTAACTCCATTAACACAGCATCATTAATAAGCAAAGAAAGCACATCAAAAATTTTCGATGTGGAACTATTCTTCCATGCATTTCCTTATATATCATTAATGAGTAATTAATGTTTATTTGGGCCGATTTTAAACAATTAATTTCTCATTCACCTTTAATCGGTTTTAAGCAAATTAATAGTCTAAATCTATCTACGCGAAACTTAGATTTCAATTTTGAAGTCAATTATGACTCCTATCTATTGATGGCATTCCGATTTTTCTACAAAACCGATATTGGTCCATTAAGGTTCCAATATCCAACAATCCCCCACATGAATGGAAATTAATGTAATGCGTGTATGCATGCTGACACTTTACAAGAGTCCAATCGATAAGTCACTGCATCGGGAGAGGTAGCTTGTGGCTTTGAACCTTCCGTAGTGGAATGCTATCGAGTATACTAGGCTGCGCAGTGAACGTGATGTCTTGAACTGCTCAGCTGTTGGTGTATACTAAGACAATAACACCCACACAGAAACCTATCTCACCTACTTTAGGTTCTCATGGTTGGTTCCGTTTCGACCATGGACACCATCTTGAATTCATGAGTGTTTCATTGAAGCGACATACCAGGAGTATCCTACCATACTCTACCTTATAAGGTATAGAAGTCACTAAAAGCATAAGCTTAACCTCACTACATGAGGTAGGACAGCACAAATTCATCCTAGGATTGGGATAGAGATAAAATATCTCATGTGCTGTAACACAACTTCTGTAACTTCGTTGTCCCTTTGAACCAAGATCTTGGGATCTTCAGTCAACAAGGTTGGGTTACCGCTACAGTCATTTTTAGTTGTAGATTTTTAATCCCATTCCTCTTGATGAGCAGTATACTTGATCTCGACTCAACCCTATCGTAAGAAGATCTGCCAAATTATCTTTGGACTTAACATAGTCGATTGCAATCACTCCATTCGAGATCAACTGCCTAATGGTATTATGTCTACGACGTATATGTCGTGACTTCCCATTGTACATATTCCTCTGTGTCCTTTCAATCGCGGATTGACTATCACAGTGGATCAGTACGGCAGGCACAGGTTTCGTCCAGCTCGGAATATCTTCCAAGAAATTTCGCAGCCATTCAGCTTCTTCAGCTGCTTTGTCTAGTTCTATAAACTCGGATTCCATAGTTGACCGAGCAATGCACGTCTGCTTAGTGGATTTCCAAGATACTACTCCCCCACCGATCGTGAAAACATATCCACTAGTGGATTTGGAGTCTTTTGTATCTGATATTCAATTAGCATCACAATATCCCTCTAGCACAGCGGGATATTTCCCATAATGTAATCCATAGTTCATAGTATATTTCAAATATCTAAGAACTCGCATCAATGCTTTCCAATGGGTGTCGTTTGGATTACTCGTAAAATGACTCAGCTTGTTGACCGCACAGGCAATATCCGGACGTGTGCAGTTTGTGAGATAGATCAAACTGCCTATTATCCGAGAATATTCCAACTGCGATAAGGTCTCACCATGATTTTTCGCTAAGTGTTGACTTAGATCCATAGGTGTTTTTACTGTAGAGAGATCGTATGCATTGAATCTTTTCAATACTGACTCTACATAATGGGATTGTGTCAGAACTATCCCTTCTAATGTCCTGAGAATTTTAATTCCCAATATAACATCTGCTTGACTCATATCTTTCATATCAAAATTTTTTGTCAATATTTTCTTTGTAGTCATGATTATATCATGATTACTGCCCATTATCAGCATGTCGTCTACGTATAGATAGATGATTACATAACCTTTAGGTGTGTCTTTTACATAAATGCATTTGTCACATTCATTTATTTTGAATTCGTTTGACAGCATTACTTTGTCAAATTTTTCGTGCCATTGTTTAGACGCTTGCTTAAGTCCGTATAACGACTTAACAAGTCGACACACCTTTTTCTCATTTCCTGGAGCCACGAACCCCTCGGGTTGCTCCATATAAATTTCTTCTTCCAACTCACCATTTAAGAGTGCAGTCTTAACATCCATTTGATGTATTTCAAGGTCATACAGTGCTGCAATGGCTATTAGCACTCGTATGGACGTAATCCTTGTCACCGGTGAGTAGGTATCAAAATAATCAAGACCTTCCTCTTGCTTGTACCCCTTGGCTACAAGTCTGGCCTTATACTTGTCAATTGATCCATCAGCTTTATACTTGCGTTTTAGTATCCACTTACAACCTAATGATTTATTACCAGAAGGAAGGTCTACTAATTCCCAAGTATGATTATTCATGATGGATTTAATTTTACTATTAACAGCTTCTTTCCATATTGGAGCATCAGGACTAGAGAGAGCTTCACTTAATGTTCTTGGGTCCATTTCCGACATGAAAGTCATGAAATCTGGCCCGAACGATTTTCAGCTCTAGCCCGTTTGCTACGACGTGGCCCTTCGCTTTGATCGTCAATAGTCCTTTTATAACAGCTAAGTTCGGTAACCCCATTTTTGTTTGAACTTCCGTTGTTATCATTTTCAACATTTTCCTTCTTATTTGGGAATTCGTTTTCAAAGAATATCGCATTCCGAGATTCTATGGTTGTTCCCAAATGAATATCAGGAATGCCTGATTTGTGAACTAGGAAACGATATGCACTACTATTATGGACATATCCGACAAATACTGCATCGAACGTTTTAGGTCCGATCTTTACTTGCGTTGGTTTAGGTACTTCGACCTTTGCCAAGCACCCCCACACTTTCAGGTATTTGTATGATAGCTCGCGGCCTTTCCATAGTTCGTATGGAGTTTTATCACTTTTCTTATGAGGGATCTTGTTGAGAATGTGATTTGCTGATAATATTGCTTCCCCCCACAAGTTTTGAGGTAAACCTAAATTTATCAACAAGACATTCATCATCTCTTTTAGTGTCTGATTTTTTACGTTCACCAACACCATTCGATTGAGGTGAGTAAGGCGCCGTTGTTTGATGGATAATGCCAGAATCTGAACAAAATTCATCAAACGGTGCACCATATTCTCCACCTCTATCGCTACGAATTATTTTAATTCGTTTGTCAAGTTGATTTTCAACTTCTGTTTTATAGGTTCTGAACGCCTCTAAGGCTTCGTCTTTACTTCTTAAAAGAAAAACATAACAGAACCTCGTGCAGTCATCGATAAAAGTAATGAAATACTTTTTACCTCCTTTAGTTTGCACAAATTTCAAATCACATAGATCACTATGTATTAATTCTAAAGGAGTTGTTGACCTTTCCACCGAATGGAAAGGTAGTTTCGTCATTTTAGCTTCCACACATACTTCACATTTGTGTGTTTCGTCAAGATTGACGTTCAGTAATAAATTTAGTTGGACGAGACGTTTCAGAGTATTATTATGCACATGTCCGAGTCGATCATGCCACAAATTAAAACACTCAACCACATAGCTAGAAGCAATTATTTTATTACCATCAAATTTTCGGAGTACAATCATTACAATCATTTTGAATAGACTTTGTTCTAAGTACCCCTTTCCTACGAAGACACCATTCTTCATAAGGACAAAGTTGTTGGACTGGAACACTAATCTAAACCCAGCCTTAACAAGTGCCAATCCAGAAACTAGGTTCTTTCTGATGTCGGGAACTTGGAGCACATCAATCAGAGTTAGCTCCTTTCCAGACGTCATCTTCAGAACAACTTTTCCGAGTCCGACGATCGGAGATGTCGTGGAATTACCCATATAGAGCTTCCTTCCATTTATCGGAGTATACTTGGAGAACATCGCTTTATCTGAACATATATGACGAGTTGCTCCAGTATCGATCCACCACTGCTTCGAGTTATCCTCCACTGTATTGGATTCAAACACGACCGCAGTGAGATCCAAGTCCTCAAGAGAGGTTGTGACGTGGTTTGCAGCATCTTTTGACCCCTTGGTCGGCTTCTTCGGGCGTCTGCAGTCCTTGGACATGTGTCCTGACTTTCCACAGTTGTAGCAAGAGCCCTTGAACTTCTTTACTTGAGCCTTCTTCTTGAACTTCTTTGGCTTTTTGACGTTTGGCTCGACCAGGTTGGACATTTCGTCAATAGTCCGCTTGGTTCCTCTAGAGTCGGATAATTTTCGATTATCCTCCTCTATTCGTAGCCTCAGGATCAGGTCTTCTAGTCCCATCTCCTTTTGCTTGTGCTTGAGGTAATTCTTGAAGTCCTTCCATCACGGAGGGAGCTTCTCAATTACTGCAGCTATTGCGAATGACTCGTTCAGCTTCATGCCTTCAGCGTCCAGATCATGCAGTATTAGTTGCATATCTTGGACTTGAGCTGAGACGCTTTTAGAGTCCATCATCTTGAAATCCAGAAATCGGCCGACGATGAATTTCTTCAATCCGGCATTTTCGGTCTTGTATTTCTTCTCAAGTGATTCCCATAAAGATTTCGCCGTCTCCAATGAACAATACATGTTATACAGCGTGTTGTCCAAGGCATTGAGAATATAGTTGCGGCACAGGAAATCTCCGTGTGACCATGCATCGCAGGCAGCTTTACTACCTTCCGAAGTGGCTGGTGGGTTTTCCTGCAAAAACCGTACAAGGTTTAACGTCGTTAGATAAAACAGCATCTTCTGTTGCCATCTTTTGAAGTCGGCTCCGGTGAATTTCTCCGGCTTTTCTCCGTGCGGAATTGATGTTGGCGGAATGGCAGTCGGAACGTCGTTGGAAGTAGCCATATCAGTTTACAGAATATCGTTTACGACTGTTGGTTCTAGTATCTCCCGGAGTGCACAAAATGATATTGATCGTCGAGGCTAGTGTTCGACACTATCTCCGTAAACGATATTGCTCCGCTACGGTGCTAACGGATAGCAGCAATTCGTTCCCAAGATACAACGACGAACGTCTCGGAATCGTAGCACTCCGAATTCCGAGACCAGCGAACCTTCTCGTAGGCTATTTGGACTCTTTATGCACAAGATGAGATGAATGCTCAAGAGAGAGTAGAATAGATGAATTCGATGATTCGAATGAATTTTCCAACATCTGGAGGGTTCTATTTATACCAAATGAAGAGGTTGAATGTCTTTTGGGTGAGTGGATGTGTTCTTTGGGCTGGATCGATCTGGATTTGAAGTGCAAAGTGCACCTACAAAGTGCCTATTGCGCACGTGGCGGGTGGCGGGCTCACAGGTGCGAGCACCTGCTCGGCCGTGAGAAGAGAGCATCTGATTTTTTTTCTGAGTTAACTCCATTAACACAGCATCATTAATAAGCAAAGAATGCATATCGAAAATTTCCGATGTGGGACTATTCTCCCATGCATTTCCTTATATATCATTAATGAGTAATTAATATTTATTTGGGCCGACTTTAAACAATTAATTTTTCATTCACCTTTAATCGGTTTTGAGCAAATTAATAGTCTAAATCTATCTACGCGAAACACAGATTTCAATTTTGAAGTCAATTATGACTTCTATCTATTGATGGCATTCTGATTTTTTCACAAAACCGATATTGGTCCATTAAGATTCCAATATCCAACAATGAGAATATAGCTGAACATCTACAAAGGTCTTCCTCCTTGTCAAGCAAGGCCTCAAATTCATTTGGTCCTTTTGCAAATATTTCCACTATTAATGCTCCTCCAAGTATCACTCAACGTGTTACTAGAAGTAAAACCCATGCACAAAAGGCTTTATCTTGCTCAATGTTTTGATGTCTAGGATAATTTGGAATATTAGGGGATTAGGGAATATGCTTAGGAGAGTGTATTTTTTTTTTAAAAAAAAATATCATCATATTAATTTTTTGGGAATTCTTGAGCCTTTTATTTCACTTGATGTTTCTTTTATCACTCGAAGGTTGGGTTTTAATAATGCCGTGTCAAATTGTTCGGGGAAAATTTGGTTCCTTTATGATAGTTGATTCCGTTCGGAAGTTGAGTCGGATGGATCATCGAGTGAGGTGGTGAGAATGTTGACCGAATCGCGACGTCTCGAAGAGGGGGTGTGCTGAGATGACTTCTATGTTGACCAAGTCTTCAGAAGTTCTCTGGCCAATGCTACTTGTAGCCAGTGACCAGGTCCCCCCGGTCCCTGGTAACCCGAGGCTCGAGGCGGATCCAACGGACATATAAGTAACAGGCTAATAATATAATGAAAATGAGTATGGAATATGAACGAATAACGTACCCTGGCCAAGGGGGGC
This sequence comes from Zingiber officinale, assembly GCF_018446385.1. Taxonomy (NCBI): domain Eukaryota; kingdom Viridiplantae; phylum Streptophyta; class Magnoliopsida; order Zingiberales; family Zingiberaceae; genus Zingiber; species Zingiber officinale. The sequence continues at coordinate 88,566,876 of NC_055998.1, read as the reverse complement.
ACCCTCGGATGGGACGTTGCTTGAGTTGTCGCGACCCGAAAGAGCAGGTGACTCGGAGCCGGATGTGGAGCTGGGTCTGGCGGCACGGAGTCGAATGCGGCCTAGATCCGAAAGATGATACGCGGACTGGGAAGCGAGATCGGCACGCAGGCCGGCACATGAGATCGACACGCAGGCCCGGACACAAGATCGACATGTAGGTCGGGACATGAGATCGTCAATCAGCACGCAGGCCGGGACACGAGATCGACAATCGACACGGAGGTCGGGACACGAGATCGGCATGCAGGCCGGGACACGAGATCGGCAATCGGCATGCAGGCCGGGACACGAAATTGGCACACAAGCCCGGGATAACAATAGGTCGCACGCATAGATACAACAACACATAAAGCTGGAACAAGGCAACGGCATGAAGGCCGACCACAACGGGAACGGAACATAATCAAATCAGTGACAACGATAATGGTGGGCAGCTCGGTGCTAGGAGACCCGCCGAATCAGCATTGAGGAGGCTACATTTGGCCATCGACGACTAAGGGAGAGGGGGGTAGCATGGAGGCGACGTTGGGGCCATCAGCGGGCAAAGGGAGGCTGTGCGGTCGGTCAAGGACCGCCACTGGCTGCCGCTCGAGGTGGCTGCTGCGCAAGGGCTAGGGGTGGCAGCAGCCTCTCCCAACACCGAGGAGAAATGAAGCGTCGGAGGGTTGCCGGCATGAAGAGCCACGGGAGTTGCCGGCGAGAGGGGGAGAAGGAGAGCAGTGGCTAATCTCTCCAGCTACGGCGTCGTGAGGAGGAGGAAGAAGAAGAGAGTTGTGGTCGACATCCTTGCAAAGGTGGCATCGGTGTGCTCGGCAGAGGCGGTGGCTGGAGTCAAATGTCGGCGAGAGGAGAGGGAAAGAGAAGAGGGGCAGATCGTGTGGCGGCGGCGGCGAGGAGGAGAGGGAGAGGAACGGAAGTGGAGGCTGGCAGCCGGCATCGGCACCGGCGAGGAGCCTGAGAGGGAGGAAGAAGGTTTTCTTCTTTCTCCTGTTGGCGGCGGCCAAAACGCGAGCCAAGCCCCCCCCTCTCTACAGTGCTCCCACTTACTCCTTAAAACCCTATACAGTGAAAAGACCATCTTGCCCCTCCTCTTTCCTTTAATTACTCTTCTGCCCTAAGCCGTATCCACATCACAAGTCTCCCCTTCAAGTCTAGTCGAAGGAGGCGCAAGTCCGAATGACTAGACCCAACCCAAAACAGAATCGTTACCGAATGCGGAATCAGATCACTGGGCTCATCTTATAACATCGAACGAGTAGCTGTGGCAATGCTGGGCAAGAAATCGAGCGATATCGAGCGTGGGTCAAGCGATGCTAAGCAGAGCGATTAGGCGCTTGCAGAGAAGTAAAAAAAAAAAACAAGTGTCAACTGGGCGATTGAAAATTATCGACCAGGAAATAGTACGAATGCTGAGCGGGTCAAAAGATTATGAATGAGCGATGTCAAGTGCGCGACCGAAAAAATACCGATCGAGCGACAATAAATCGCGACCGAGCCATAGAGAGACTGATGGACTAGCAAACATGTGAGCGCGATCGAGCAAGTGTCGATCGAGCGATGGTAAATCACGACCAGGCCATCGAATAAGGGCGACCTGGATTAAAAAATGCTGAGCGGACCGACAGACGAGGGGCGAATGGTGTCAAGCGCGCTATTGAGCAACAATAAATCACGACTGGGCAACCAAAAAAATATCGACCGAGTGATAATAAATCATGACCGAGCAATAGACAGAATGATGGACGAGCAGAACCGTGAGCGCGACCGAGAAAATGTCTACCGAGCAATAAATCACGACTGGGCAATCAAGAAGCTGCAGAACATGCTATCGAGATAATGCTGAGTGAGTAGATGGACGGATGAGCGCGCGATTGAAAAAGTGCTGACCGAGAGATAGTAAATCGCGACCAGGCGATCGAGAATGCCGAGTGGTGCAAAGTAAACGCCCGAGCAGGTGGCCAAGTGATACTGATCGGTCAACCAAGAGAAGGTCGGTTGTGTGATCGAAAGAATGTCCAGTGGGTGCGAAGCCTGCGCTGGATAGACACGGAGCCTGATACCAAATGAGAATGGGAGAAGAGCCTGTGGATCGAGTGCGAATGGGAGCGAAGGCTCTGTGAGCCAAGTCGTGCGTGGATCCCGAGAGACAAAGCGATCGAGAGCAAAGCATGTGGATCAGGTGCAAACGCGAGTAGAGCCTGTGGATGGAGCACGAACGGGAGTAGAACAATCAGGCTGTTATGCGAATGCTAAGCAAAGGGGGAAAGTGGGTATCGACCGAGTAGCAACGAGCAACCACGGCGAGCGAAATGCAAATGATGAGTGTCTTGCAGAGCGACAAGTGAGCAATAAGTGCCGACCGAGCAACAACGGTGAGCGAAAACGTGAGCTGAGAGTGCCAGGCAGAGCGACAAGTGAGTAGTAAGTGCCGACCGAGCAACAGTGGTGAGCGACAACGCGAACTGAGAGTGCTGAGTAGGGCGACAAGTGAACAGTAAGTGTCGATCGAGCAACAACGGTGAGTGAAAATGCGAACTGAGAGTGCCGGGCAGAGCGACAAGTGAACAGTAAGTGTCAATCAAGCAACAACGGTGAGCGAAAACGCGAACTGAGAGTGTCAGGCAGAGCGGCGAGTAAAGCGAGTGTGATGAGTGCCAGGTAGAGTTGCGAGCGAGCGGTTAGCACCGACCAAAGGTCATTAGGTGTGAGAGCATGCTCACTTATAACTCGCACTGGGGCGAGAGTCTGGGACCTAACCTGCCAGTCGTTGGGCGTGAGAGGATGCTCACTTATAACTCGCACTGGGGCGAGAGTCTGTGACCCGACCTGCTAGTCGTTGGGCGTGAGAGCATGCTCACTTATAACTCGCACTGAGGCGAGAGTCTGGAGGCGTGAGAGCATGCTCATTTATAACTCGTACTGAGGCGAGAGTCTGGAGGCGTGAGAGCATCCTCACTTATAACTTGTATTGAGGCGAGATTCTGGAGGCGTGAGAGCATGCTCACTTATAACTCGCATTGGGGCGAGAGTCTGGGACCCAACCTACCGGTCGTTGGGTGTAAGAGCATGCTCACTTATAACTCGCACTGAGGCGAGAGTCTGGAGACGTGAGAGCATGCTCACTTATAACTCACATTGGGGCGAGAGTCTGGGACCCGACCTGTTGGTCGTTGGGCGTGAGAGCATGGGACCCGACCTGGCGGTCGTTGGGCGTGAGAGCATGCTCACTTATAACTCGCACTGAGGCGAGAGTCTGGAGGCGTGAGAGCATGCTCACTTATAACTCGCATTGGGTTGAGAGTCTGGGACCCGACCTGCTGGTCGTTGGGCGTGAGAGCATGCTCACTTATAACTCGCACTAAGGCGAGAGTCTGGAATCCCGACCGGGAGGTGTTTTGGAGGACTGACCAAAAAATGCTCTTGGAGGCCTGACCAAGAAATGTTTTGGAGGCCTGACCAGGAGTTGATCTGGAGGTCTAACCAAGAAGCAATCTGGAAGCCTGACCAGGAAACAATCTGGAGGTCTGACCAGGAAACAATCTGAAGGTCGGACCAAGAATTGATCTAGAGACCTGACTAGGAATTAGTCTGGAAGCTCGACCGAGAGATCGTTAGCGATACTCCGATCCGAGATCGGTGGTGATACTTTGGTCCAAGACCAGTGGCGATAACTCGACCCCGACCGAGGGAGGATAAGCATTGAAATCCATAGAAGCGGATCCCATAGCAATATGAGAGGACATCGCCTTTATCATACCTGATGGCGAAGTGATGTCAACCGGCTGGCTCGAATCCCAAATGCCCATACAGCTAGTAAGAGAAATGATGTCGATCCCTTGACTCCCAAATATCCGCGGAGTCAGGGAGAAGAATAATTTGAGTCCCAACCGTCAAAGGGAGTGAAGCCCATAGCCATATAAGGGAGCAGAGCCCGTAGCAATAGAAGGAAACAGAGCACCGCGGGTGAAGGGAGCAAAGGCTGTAGGCGTAAAAAAGCACACAAAACAGGTGGAGTATACAGAGCATATAGTAATAATAGAGTGAAGTGCCTATAGCAGTAAAAGAATGCAGAACCCCATGGTGAAGGGTGCAGAGCCTGTAGCATACATGATCGGGGAGCTGGGCCCTTAGTCCCTGATTGGAGAGTAAGACCCCTAGCCTGTAATCAAAGAACGAGGCCCCTAGATCCTGATCCGGAAGTCGTACTGTGAGTCAATGATCGGGGAGCTGTGTCTCTAGTGTACGAGCGGGGAGCTGTGTCCCTAGTGTATAAGTGGGGAGCTGTGTCCCTAGTGTATGAGTGGGGAGCTGGGCCCCTAGTGTCCAATCAAAAATCGAAGGTCCTAGTCTTTGACCAAGTACTAGGATCTTACTCTCTTATCAGGGACCTATAGTAGCTCCTATAACTGTAAACATGGAGTAAAGCTGGTAACGTACCTGATCGGGGAGCCGTGCCAACTGGCTAAGGGTTGGTCTCGATTCCTTGACCCCGAATACCCGTGGAGTCAGGGAAAAAATGTAATGAAAAAACTAACCCGTCGGCCAGCTGATGCTCCAACTCAATTCCTCGACTCCCGAATACCCGTGGGGTGAGTGTAGAAGATAATATGTCTGTCGGGATCCTCCGGGATTGTGATAATGGCAAAGAACCTCCCGACGTCGTTCATCTTCACGTTCTAGAACAGGTGAAGGAAATTCCCACAGACGGCGCCAAATTTGATCCCGTCTAGAACCTGAGTCGGATGGACCGCCGAGTGAGGTGGCGAGAATGTTGACCGAATCACGACGTCCCAGAGAGGAGGTGTGCTGAGATGGCTTCTGTGTTGACCAAGTTTTCAGAAGTCCTCTGGTCAACATTACCTGCAGCCAGTGATCGGGTCCCCCCGGTCCCTAGTACCCCGAGGCTCGAGGCGGATCCAACAGACATATAAGTAACAGGGTAATAATATAATGAAAATGAATATGGAATATGAACGAATAACGTACCCTGGCCCAGGGGGGCGCCCTCGGATGGGACGCTACTTGAGTTGTCGTGACCCAGAAGAGCAGGTGACTCGGAGCCGGATGTGGAGCTAGGTCTGGCGGCACAAAGCCGAATGCGGCCTGGATCCGGAAGACAATACGCGGACTGGGAAGCGAGATCAACATGCAGGCCGGGACACGAGATCGGCACGCAAGCCGGGACATGAGATCGGCAATCGACACACAGGCCGGGACACGAAATCAGCACGCAAGCCAGGGATAACAATAGGTCGCACGCAGACATACAACAACACATAAAGCTAGAACAAGGCAACGACACGAAGGCCGGACCACAAAGGGAACAGAACATAATCAAATCAGTGACAACGATAATGGTGGCCAACTCGGTGCTAGGAGACCCTCCAAATCAGCATTGAGGAGACTGCGTTTGGCCACCGACGACCGAGGGAGAGGGGGGTAGCATGGAGGCGACGCTGGGGCCATCAGCGGGCGAAGGGAGGCTGTGCGGTCGGCTGACAGCCGCCACTGGCTGCCGCTCGAGGTGGCTGTTGCGCAAGGGCTAGGGGTGGCAGCAACCTCTCCCAACACCGAGGAGAAATGGAGCATCGGAGGGTTGCCGACATGAAGAGCCACGGGAGTTGCCGGCGAGAGGGGGAGAAGGAGAGCAGCGGCTAATCTCTCCGGCTACGGCGTCGCGAGGAGGAGGAAGAAGAAGAGAGATGTGGTCGACATCCTCGCAAAGGTGGCGTCGGCGTGCTCGGCAGAGGCGGCAACTGGCGGCAAATGTCGGCGAGAGGAGAGGGAAAGAGAAGAGGGGCAGATCGTGTGGCGGCGGCGGCGACGAGAAGGAGAGGGAGAGGAGTAGAAGTGAAGGCCGGCGGCCAACGTCAGCACCAGTGAGGAGCTTGAGAGAGAGGAAGAAGGTTTTCTTCTTCCTCCTGTTGGCAGCGGCCAAAACGTGGGCTAACCCCCCCCCCCCCTCTCCTCTTCAGTGCTCCCACTTATTCCTTAAAATCCTATACAATGAAAAGACCATCTTACCTTTTATCTTTCCTTTAATTACTCTTTTGCCCTAAGCCGTATCCATATCAATATTAATATAGAGTGTACTGTTGTGATGGATCATGAATAATTCTTGCATCTCAAAATACATTCTCATATATTTCCTATTAATATGTTGGTGACTATTGTTTATGTTAAATGCACGAGAGTTGAAAGAAATATTCTCTAGGGGAAGCTACTAGAGATCAAGCCTGATGTTGATGAATTCTGGTTAGTGGAAGGGGATTTTAATGTCATAACTGGACTTGGTGAACATTCTGCAGAGACTCTTCCTAAGTTGGGTGCAGTGGATGATTTCAATAACTTTTTGACGTTAGCTGGTTTATTGGATACTAGGTTTGTTAGAGATAAATTTACCTAGACTAATAACAAAGTCTGGAAGCGTTTGGACTGAATACTTATTTCTCTATCATGGAATACTCATGAATTTTCTGTTCATGCAGAGCACTTAAGTAGGGCTGCTTTTGATCATTGCCCTTTATTCATCTCATTTCCTGATTTTTCTCAGTCGGTGTCATCTTTTATATTTCAAAATATGTGGATTAAACATCATAATTTTCTGCTCATAGTTAGGCTGAATTGGATGTTGCCTTGTGATGGTTTTGGACTTTAGACATTACAATTTAAACTCAAGTGGCTAAAGACTGATTTGGAGTGGTGGAATGTAGAGCTGTTTGGGAATATTTATGACAAGATCAAGCAAGCTGAGGAGGACTTTTCTACTATAGAAAGTTATGGCAGTTTTTTCTACTACTGTTATTGATCTTATTAGACATTGTGTTGATGCTTGTCGGTTTTCTATGCATATTAATGGTCATTTATCTGGTTTCTTTCATACAATATGAGGCTTGCGACAAGTTATCCTCTGCATTTTATTATTGCTGTAGAGTTTCTTTCTAGGAGATTAGATTCTCTTTTCAGCAAATTTCATCAAATGTTTTTTGAATCTGTATGCGGGGTTAAGGTATCGCATCTTGCGTATGCTAATGAAATCATGATCTTAATAAATGGAGCTATCAATTGTGTGAAACAAGTTAAAGATTTCTTGAAGAAATATGTTGAAAGACAATATCTGGAGAAGTGATATTCAATGTGTTCTGTTTCCCAAATGTTCCTACTTCCCAAGTTTGTCAGTTATGTTCTTGCTTATTTTCTAGGCGTCTTTAATTTTCTAGTCAACAACTCTTGAGCTGGTTGTGTTATTTTCTAGAATCGTCTTTAATATGTTGTCTCCATGACAAGTGTATAAATATGTGTAAGATGAATATCAAACTATGATTCACATCACTGTCTAAATTCCATTCTCTTCCGTTTCTGTTTTTCTTTATGGTATCAGAGCAGGAAGTTTCTATATAAACTCTAAATTCTTTATATTTGTCATGAACCCTGACAATTTTTCCTCATCCTCTAGTGAGATAACTGCTGATTCTAACAGTTTTGATGCTGAGCAGAATACTTCTCACAAATTGTGTTCAGTATTACTCAATGAATACAATTATTTGCCTTGGTCTAGGGCCATCACTATTGCTCTTGGTGGTCGATCAAAACTTGGCTTCATTAATGGAAAGGAGGCAGTTCCTGAAGTAACTGCACTAGGATATGAAGCTTGGCTAGCCAAAGACCAAATGGTTATGTCTTGGCTATTGAATTCCATGGAACGGAATATTGCTGAAATTTTCAGCTACTCTTTTTCTTCTCTAGAATTATGGGAAGCTGTTCAAGATATGTATGGAAATCAAAACAATTCTGCTAGAATCTTTCAGATTCAGCAAGAAATTGCAAGTTTCAAGCAGGAGGGAAAATCCTTTGTAAGTGATCCTGTCCGAACCAGGGGTCAACGAACGCTGGGGACGTGGCGCTCCCTGCTGGATCCTCGAGTGCTACGGCGAACCTGCAACAAAACCGAGCCGGGAGGGGTGTCCCGGCGACGGCCCTCCGACGCTCAAGTCAGGCGAAAGAATAGATGAAAGTGGTTGCCGGATGAAGACTCGCGTACCTCCGGTTGAAGAAGTGGAGGCCTTATATAGACTTCTGAGGAGGCTGATGTACATATACCGAGGCACACACACGTGTCCTCAACCCATACCCAGTATGGGCTTGTCAGAGGAGCTTGCCTGACTCCTTACTGCTACAGTACGAGCACATCTTTGATGGGACAGTGAGCACGTCTTTGATGGGACAGTGAGCACGTCTTTGATGGGACAGTGAGCGCGTCTTTGATGGGACAGTGAGCGCATGTCCTAAGATCCTGCATATCATCTGCTGTCAGAAGATGTTTCTATCCTTGCCTTCTTACTCCCCGTCGATCGTCCGACCGGTCGGCAGTTTCCTCGCGTCCGGCCGATCGGGTGTTCTGATCCGCGCGGGAGCTTCCTGGTCATGTGCTCTCTGGACTTCGCAGCGTTGATGTTTTATTCCTTCGGCCGAGCAGGCCCTCTGCTCGGCCTTTCCTACTATTCATCATGAGCGTCGGAACCCCGACTCCGGCGAGGTGTATTGCTTCCGCTCGGAAGCTTCAGCTGGTCGTCGCCCTCCTTATCCGCTCGGCCAAGGCCTTTGGTCCTCCTCGCGGCGTTGACTGCTAAATGGGGTCCCCCATCCTTACTGCCGGATCACTTGCCTCCTCTTCAAGTCTAGTCGAAGGAGGCAATGAGTCCGACTGACTGGACTATATGTTCGAACGGGCGGTCGTCGCCTTACCGCCGCTTATGATATACCTAGAGCCGTTCGGCCCTCATAACTCATCATCCGCTCGACTCTTCGTTCTGGATGTCTTGGCGTCCAGCGTGGATGTTTGCTTGTCTAAATCTTCTCGAAAATCGCACAAATCCTTTCCATTAAGTCGAAGCATACGCGGTATGGGCGCATTAATTGCGCCTGGTGATAGAGCGCCACGTGGCTCTTCTTGTGTGGCGGTGATGATCCGTACGATGGGACGCGGTTACTTTGAAATGGACGGTTAGATGATGACCTCGTCTCTCGTGACCTGCATCCGACGGACGAGGTCGACCAGCCTCGTTCGCATAAAGCCTTCGTCTCCGCCCTTACGCCGCATTTCTCTGTTTCATCGCTCATCCTCCGTCGAAGGTGCCCGCGGCTGCTTCATTCCGGTTGTCCTAGCTCTCGCCTCTCGGTGGTTTTCGGCTTTCTGGTGATCTTCTCCGTTCACCTTCCCTCAGTAAGCTTCTCCCTTCCTTTCGTTCGGCCTTTCGCGTGGAACTCCTTTTGTTCCCTTGCTTGCGAACTCTTATCTGTCCTCCGTTTCCGAGTTTCCTTCGGCTTCCTTCTTTCTTTTTCTTGATACTTCAGTCATGGCAAGCACTTCCGTACCCACTGTGGATGTCCATGGCCCTTGGTACATGACCATGGAGAGTCGGTTTGATGAAGAGGGCGCTCGTCGTCTTGTTCGGACGTATGGGATCCCTGATGACCATGAAATAGTTATAGCCGACCCGGCCGACCGGCCCCATAACCCGCCGATCGGTACTATTTGTTTTTTTCTGGACCAATTAGATTTCCTACCCATCCCTTTATTTTGGAGGTTTGTAATTATTTCCGCATCCCGCTCGGCCAACTTGTGCCGAACTCCTTTAGGTTGCTGAGCGGGGTGGTTGTCCTCTTTAAGCTGCACAGTATCCCACTTGACCCCAAAATATTCCACTTCTTCTTCTACCCCAAACAATCCGAGCTGGGCACTTTCATTTTCCAAAGTAGAATAGGCTTTAAATTTTTTGATAATATGCCGACCTCTAACAAGCACTGGAAGGAGTTCTTCTTCTACATACGACTTCCCGAGCGGCCAACATTCAGAACCAAATGGCAGACCGCTGTGCCGACCCAGCCGGAGCTCGGCAAATTCAGAAGCAATCCGTCCTATCTTCATGCGACGAACTGGTTGTCCGGTCAGCGGTACAAAATCGACCAGTTGCTTCTCAAGGGGTTGTATATTTTCGGATTATCTCCCGTTCGGGCCAATCTCCCCTACCGCATGAGTAAGGACTTTTTACTCTCTTCGCCTTTTTTGTCTAACTGATTTTAATTTCTTCCATTACAGCTGAAGTCATGTGGCGCTCCAAGGCCACCGATCATCTGAAGTTGAAGGCCGTGGAAATTGAGGCGGCGACTAAAAAAGAACTCGCCGAGCGGGGTCTTATCCCCAGCCGCCCGGCAACTACAGGAGAGGGGGGGACGCAGTCCGCCCCTGCAAAAACAGAAGTTACCTCAGCCGCTTCAACGGAGGTTGAGGCGGATCCTGTTTCCTCTGCTCCAGCAGAGCTGGGAGTCCCCCAGGTCGGGGATCCCCCACTGGAAGTTCGGCGGAAACGTCGAAGAGACCCCAGCCTCCCGCCGACCCAAGAAGGCGAACCCCAGGCGCCGATCGAGGTCGCTTCGCCCAGTCGCACGCCGTCGCAGATCAGGACCCCCGTGGCCTCGCCTACCGCACAGCCCTCTGGCTCATAGGGGAGTCCTCGGGCCAGGCGACTGCGGCTGAGGAAGCGCCGGCCGGCCACCCGACCGTCAAGACTACCCTTCGATTCCCATCGGAGGAATATTTACTGTCTGCCGATCGGCCTTCAAGCCCCGTTCATGAGATAACCTTGAGGGGTCCGCTCGCCAAGCTTTTTGAGGACGCTCAGATTCGGGTTGCCCTCATGACGCCCAAGCAGCTCGGCGATAACCATATGCAGCAAGCCACTCAGGTAGGTTCGTTTTTCTTCCTGTGCCATGCTACTGTTCAGTTCCTGACTTTGTTATTTTCCTCACAGCATTGGGCGGAGCAAATCGCCACCAGCTATCGGCTGGCCGAGCTAGAGGACCTCATGGAAAAACTCCAAGTCTCGGGGGGTCCGTCGGCTGAGCGGGAGAAACAAGCCCGTGAGGCCGAACAGAAGAAGGCCGCCGACCTGGCTACAGAGGTGGCTCGACTTGAAGGCCTGGTGAAGACACGCGACGCAGACGTGAAGCGTGCCAGTAGCCGGAAGAAGCGAGCGATTGCTGATCTGGACAAGATGAAAGTTGAAGTTCGCGCCCTAGATCAGTATTCTAAGAATCTGGAAGTCCAACTAGCTGCCGAACGGGATGGGCGCTCCGCTGAACGCACTAAAGCGGAGGTGGACCAGAAAGTTCTCCAGGACTCGCTAATTGCCTCCCGAGCGGCTTTCAGAAAGCACAAGGAAGGGGAGCCGAGTCGCCTAGCAGTAGCGCGCCAAGAATACCTCCGCTCGGAGCGGTTCGGCGCAAAATTTGGTGGCAACGTCTCCTCAACTTTCGCCGAGGCGGTCAAGGTCACCGTGGCGTACCTGAAGAAGGGTGGCCATCTTCCTGCTGACCTGAGCATTCCCTCTTCAGATCTGGCGGCTATGATTGACGATATCCTGGACGCCTTTTTTAATTTTGAGGACCCGGAGTGAGACGAGTTCTTCCAAGTACTTTCTGTATTTCATCCATTTTGCGGATGTAAAATTTTTGTACGCGCCGTTCGGCCTAGTTGTGCTACTTTGCTTGTATTTTTGTTTGCCCTTCATTGCCGTTTTTTTGTCTGTTTGGTGCTCATTCGTAGAATCAGTTAAGCTCCATGTGTTCCCTATTAGACGACCGATCGGGTTAATCAGTTGACTTGTTTTCCTCGAAATCGTTTAGCGCTTGGCTATGCTGTTTGCATTCAGTGAATGCGAAATATTGGCAAACTAATGGCCGATCGGACTTAATCAATTTAGTACTTGAGAACGCTCGTTATTTGGCTTCCTTAGTTTCGACGGCGCGGATATTTATAGCCGGTCGGCGCCGCTCTCGATCTTTAACGTCGGATCTCGACGGCGCGGATATTTATAGCCGGTCAGCGCGGCTCTCGATTTTTAACGACGGGGCTCATCGGTCTTCCGCTCGGAGAGTTTATAGACGCCGGCTCGTCTCTCGATCTTTAACTTCGGTGCTCGACGGCGCGGTTATTTATAGCCGATCGGCGCGGCTCTCGATTTTTAACGTCGGATCTCGACGGCGCGGATATTTATAGCCGGTCGGCGCGGCTTTCGATCTTTAACGTCGGATCTCGACGGCGCGGATATTTATAGCCGGTCTCGATTTTTAACGACGGGCTCGTCGGTCCGTTCGGAGAGTTTATAGACGCCGGTTCGTCTCTCGATCTTTAACGTCGGTGCTTGACGACGCGGTTATTTATAGCCGGTCTGCGCGGCTTTTAACGTCGGATCTCGACGGCGCGGATATTTATAGCCGGTCGGCGCGGCTCGATCTTTAACGACGGAGCTCGTCGGTGCGGATATTTATAGCCGGCTCGGCTCTCGATCTTTAACGACGGAGCTCATCGAGGTTATTTATAGCCGATCGGTGCGGCTCTCGATTTTTAACGACGGGGCTCGTCGGCGCGATTATTTATAGCGCGCGGCTCTCGATTTTAACGACGGGGCTCGTCGGCTTATTATCGGTCGGCGCGGCTCTCGATCTTTAACGACGGAGCTCGTCGCGGATATTTATAGCCGGTCGGCGCGGCTCTCGATCTTTAACGAGAGCTCGTCGGTTATTTATAAGCGGTCGGCTCTCGATTTTAACGAGCGGCCTCGGTCTTCCTTCGGAGAGTTTATAGACCTCGTCTCTCGATCTTTAACGTCGGTGCTCGACGTGGTTATTTATAGCCGATCGGCGTGGCTCTGGTCTTTAACGTCTGGCTAGACGGCGCGGATATTTATAGCCGATCGGCGGCTCTCGATCTTTAACGACGGAGCTCGTCGGCGTGGATATTTATAGCCGGTCGGCTCGGCTCTCGATCTTTAACGACGGAGCTCGTCGGCGCGGATATTTATAGCCGGTCGGCGCGGCTCTCGATCTTTAACGACGGAGCTCGTCGGCGCGGATATTTATAGCGGACGGGCTCTCGATCTTTAACGACGGAGCTCGTCGCGGTTATTTATAGCCGGTCGGTGCGGCTCTCGATCTTTAACTCGTCGGCGCGGTTATTTATAGCCGATCGGCGCTCGATTTTTAACGACGGGCTCGTCGGTCTTCCGCTCGGAGAGTTTATAGGCCGTCTCTCGATCTTTAACGCCGGTGCTCGTCGGTTATTCCGCTCGGTCTCGATTTAACGTCTGAGCTAGACGGCCTTTAAGGCTAACTCCTTACCAGGTCGAGCGACCTTGGCCTTCATAACTTATCTCGCGCTTGAACAGTCTTTGTGCCCGGCCGAACGGCACGGGTCATTTGCTTGCGAATCCAATCGGCTGGGAGGCCTTCACTATTCGGGCGCTTGGCTCGGATAATCCATATGCCCCTTTCACCCAGCTTGGAGAACGTACTCCTGGCCGAACAGCTCAGGGTTTGCTTCGTCGAGCATTTTGGCTCGGCTAATTTACCTCCGTCCGGAAGGTACTGGGTCTTCGATCCTCGAGCGCTTGGCTCGACCCATTTACCTCCGGCCCAACGACGCGGGGCCTTCGTTTCTTGACAATGCCTTATATTTGTTCTCTTGGTTCTTCATTTCTGCATTTCCAGTATTCAGTCGAAAAAAGTACACAGGATGATTTACAGTGGTACACCTTTCATCCCGCCCGGTAAGGCTGGAGGTGGTTCGCGCTCCACGGCCTATCTAACTGCCGACCGTCCTCATCCTCCAAATAATACGCACCCGAGCGGAGCTTTTCGATAATTTTGAAGGGCCCTGCCCACGGAGCTTCAAGCTTGCCGACGTCGCCGACCGGTTTGACTTTCTTCCAGACAAGGTCGCCGACCTGGAATGATCGGGGAATGACGCGGCGGTTGTAGTTTTGCTTCATTCGTTGACGGTATGCCATCAGCCGAACGGATGCCTTGGCTCGCTCCTCGTCAATCATATCCAGCTCCATGTTCCTCCGATCGGCGTTGCCTTCATCGTACAATTGGACCCGGACGGACTCGACGCCGACTTCAACCGGGATGACTGCTTCGCCGCCGTACACCAGATGAAAAAGTGTGACGCCCGTTGCTTCCTTAGGAGTCGTCCGGATGGCCCATAAAATGCCCGACACTTCATCCGGCCAACTTCCTCCCACGTGGTCGAGCCGAGCGCGCAGAATACGGAGAATTTCCCGGTTGGCTACTTCGGCTTGACCGTTGCTTTGGGGGTAAGCCACGGACGTGAAGTGTTGCTCAATGCCATAGCTTTTGCACCAATCTTCTAGCACCTTCCCTGTGAATTGCCGCCCATTGTCGGAAACCAATCGGCGAGGGATACCGAACCTACAGATGATGTGTTGCCAGATGAATTTTTTGACCATCTGCTCGGTGATCCTGGCTAGTGGCTCGGCCTCCACCCACTTGGAAAAATAATCGACCGCCACCAGCAAAAATTTCCTCTGCCCGGTCGCCATCGGGAATGGACCCACAATATCCATTCCCCATTGATCGAAAGGACATGAAACGGCTGATGTCTTCATCTCCTCTGCCGGTCGGTGCGAGAAGTTGTGATACTTCTGGCATGAAAGGCACGTAGATACTGTCCGAGCAGCGTCCATTTGTAAGGTCGGCCAAAAGTATCCAGCTAGCAAAATCTTCTTGGCTAGCGATCGTCCGCCCGGATGTCCTCCGCACGATCCTTGATGTACCTCTTGGAGGATGTAAGCCAAGTCTTCCGAGCTCACACACTTCAACAACGGGCGAGAGAAAGCCTTCTTGTAGAGCTGATCGCCGATGAGTGTGAACCGACCGGCCCTCCTCCTGAGCAGCTGGGCTTCATCCAGATCGGCAGGAGTGATACCCAAGCGCAAAAACTCCATGATAGGTGTCCTCCAGTCGTCCGGAAACATGAGGCCTTCCATCCGGTCAACATGTGCCACCAAAGATACTTGTTCAATTGGCTTCGGGATAATGACCGGCGTTATAGAACTTGCTAGTTTGGCCAACTCATCTTCAACTGGTTCTCCGTTCGAGGAATCTTCTAATAAGAACCTCGCGAAATTAGCTTTGAGTTTTCAAAGGCCTCATCGTAGAGTTTAAGCCGGTTGATTTCAAAGGTGCCCAGCTTTGCCGAGCTGTGAATCGAATAAAGTGTCACCCGGCTCCCACATGCCGTCTTGCTGCAATCCATGAGGGCCTCGTACTCTGCTTCATTGTTGGTAGCCTTGTAATCCAGCGGACGGATAAGTGCATCTTTTCTTCTGGAGGCGAGAGCAGCAATATTCCAATCCTTGCCGAGTGGAAGACCCATCCACATATATTCTCCACAGAGCTTCCGGCTCTGGCTTTTGCACTTCGGTCACAAAATCAGCCAAGGATTGCGCTTTGATCGCCGAGCGGGGCTGATATTGGATGTCAAATTCACTTAGTTCTGTCGTCCATTTGATGAGCCGTCCGGACGCTTCGGGATTCAACAGCACTCTTCCTAGTGGGCTGTTCGTCCGGACAATGATGGTGTGAGCCAAGAAATATGGTCGAAGGTGCCGAGTGGCTAGAACCAAAGCAAAGGCCAACTTCTCGAGCCCGGTGTAACGAGATTCAGCATCTTTTAAAATATGGCTCAGAAAATACACCGGCTGCTCTTCGCCGCTCGCCCTCACAAGTGCTGAGCCTACAGCATGCTCAGTTGACGACAGATAAATATAAAGTGACTCACCCCCGATCGGCTTGGCAAGTACAGGCAGAAAATTGAGATATGTTTTCAATTCTCCGAACGCTCGGTCACATTCTTCATCCCACTGGAACTTAGTAGCCTTGCGTAGGATCTTGAAGAATGGTAGGCTCCGGTCGGCGGTTTTGGAGATGAATCTGGACAAAGCAGTTATCCGACCGGTCAACCGCTGCACTTCCCTTGTATTTCTGGGAGGCGGCATGTCTTGTAGAGCTTTCACTTTGCTGGGATTTGCTTCAATACCCCGTTCGGT
The DNA here is from genome assembly GCF_018446385.1 of Zingiber officinale. Classification (NCBI taxonomy): domain Eukaryota; kingdom Viridiplantae; phylum Streptophyta; class Magnoliopsida; order Zingiberales; family Zingiberaceae; genus Zingiber; species Zingiber officinale. The sequence continues at coordinate 88,550,923 of NC_055998.1, read as the reverse complement.
CACTATGTATCCCAAGAAACGCCCTCCTTTTGCTCCGAACAGGCACTTCTGGGGATTTAGCCTGACTCCATATTTGCGTAGCGTTCGGAAGGTTTCTTCCATGTCCTTGAAGAGATCGGCCGCTCGGACTGATTTGATAAGAATGTCGTCCACATAGACTTCCAGATTCCGCCCGATCTGCTCCCTGAACACTTTGTTCATCAAGCGTTGATAGGTGGCCCCGGCATTCTTCAATCCGAACGGCATCACATTGTAGCAATATGTGACGTCGGCAGTCACGAAGCTAACTTTTTCTTGATCTTCACGGGTGAGCGGCACTTGATGATAGCCTTGGTAGGCGTCGAGCATACATATTAACTCGCAGCCGGCCGTAGAGTCCACCAGCTGATCTATCCGGGGTAGGGGATAAAAATCTTTGGGGCATGCTTTGTTTAAGTCCCGAAAGTCGATGCAGACTCTCCACTTGTCGCCTGGCTTGGAGACTAATACTACGTTAGCCAGCCAGCTCGGGAACTGCACCTCGCGTATGTGGCCGGCTTCCAGAAGTTTTTCTAATTCCGCCCGGATGATGGCATTCTGCTTGACACTGAAATCTCTTTTTCTCTGCTTCACTGGCCGAGCGTCCGGTCGGACATGCAATTCATGCTGCGCTATGCTCGGCGAAATTCCGGGCAACTCATGTGTCGATCAGACGAAGACATCATGATTTCGTTGGAGGCATTGGATCAGCTCCTCCTTCTGCTCCTCCTCCAGATCAGAAGCGATAAAAGTCGTGGCCTCCGATCGGGTCGGATGGATCTGAACCTCCTCCTTTTCATCATAAATTAAAGCAGGAGGTTTCTCGGTTATGGCGTGTACCTCGATCCGGGGCTCCTTCCGAGCGGAACAGGCTTCTGCTCGGACCATTTCTATATAGCATCGCCGAGCCGCTAACTGATCTCCTCATACTTCTCCCACCTTGTCTTCGACGGGGAACTTCATCTTCTGGTGGAAGGTTGAGACGACCGCTCGGAATTCACCGAGCGCCGGTCGTCCCAAAATAACGTTGTAGGACGAGGGAGAGTCGACCACCACGAAATTTATTGTCCTGGTCCTCCTGAGCGGCTCTTCTCCCAGTGAGGTAGCCAACCGGATCTGTCCGACCGGCTGTACTTCGTTACCCGTGAACCCGTAGAGCTGCGTCGTCATGGGCAGCAGCTCGGCTCGATCAATTTGCAACTGATCGAACGCCTTCTTGAATATAATGTTGACCGAGCTCCCTGTGTCAACAAATATGCGGTGAATAGTATAATTTGCTATTACCGCTTTAATGAGCAGAGCGTCGTCGTGGGGCACTTCTACTCCTTCTAAGTCTCCGGGCCTGAAAGTGATTTCCGGCCCACTTGCCCGCTCTTGGCTACAACCGACTGCGTGGATCTGTAGCTGCCGGACGCCCGCCTTTCTGGCTCGGTTGGAGTCTCCTCCGGTCGGCCCACCAGCAATAACGTTGATCTCGCCTCGGGAAGTATTGCTTCTATTTTCCTCTTCCCGAGCGGACGGCCGGGATCGTTCTCTTGACGCTCGGCGATTCTCCTGCCTTAGAGATCTATGCCGATCGGGCGTCTGTTGATGTCGCCTCTCGGTGCGAGTCCGGTCGGCTTCATGGGTCCTTCGCCTCCTGTCAATGGAAGGAGACCGTCGCTCGGCCTTCCTGGGAACGAGATTAGCCACGAAGGGAAGACTTCGACAATCCCTTGTGTTGTGCGTATCCGTCCGGTGGAAGGAGCAGAACATAGGGGTCCATTTCTTCTTTGGCTTGCTTTGAGCGGCAGCTACTTCTTGTACTTGGGACCTTACACGAGGGGAGCGGATTGCTTCGGCCCTTGGTCCTCTCGGCGGTTGATGAGCGGCGTGCTGTTTCCGTTCGGCCTGAATAGGTGCCCACTCGGTTGGAGCTTCCTTTTTCCGGGCAGCTTACGCTTCTTCCACGTTAATGTACTCGTTGGCCCGATGTAGCATGTGATCATAATCCCGGGGCGGCTTTCGGATGAGCGATCGGAAGAAATCTCCATCCACTAGGCCTTGTGTGAAGGCATTCATCATGGTTTCCGAGGTGAATGTCCATCGCCACTTGGTTGAATCGCTGGATGTAAGCTCGAAGTGATTCCGGGCCTCTTGCTTGATGGCGAACAGACTTACGCTTGTTTTTGATAACGCCGATTCTTGGCGAAGTGGTGGAGGAAGGCCGTTCGGAAGTCCTTGAAGCTTGTGATGGATCCGTCCGGCACCTTCTGAACCATCGTTGAGCCGATCCCGAGAGAGTGGTAAGGAAGACTGGCACTTTACTCCATCGGTGTATTGATGGAGCGTGGGCATGTTATCAAACTTACCCAGATGATCATCCGGATTGGTTGTTCCATTGTACTCCCCGATCGTCGTGGGGCATAGTGCTGAGGCAGAGGGTCTCAAGATAGCCTCAGAAAATTGGCGATTGATCCGCTCGGGAGATGAGTCCGCTCGGGGAGCTTTCCCCTTTCTGTCATCTCGCCTAGGCATCTCGTCTGAAGAAGATCCTCTATCCCTTCGAGCTGGTATGGCTTCAGGGGTACGAAATAAGGCTCGATGGAATGCGACAGTGGCTGGAGGTGCTTCCGCTCGGCCACCTGACGCAGACGTTGCTTATTGCTCCGGTCGTTCGGCTGCTGATTTCTGTTTTTGCTCCACAAGTTTGGTGGCCCTTATCTCGACCAGAGCATCCAACTCTTCTTGTGAGAGTGCCACGGTATGTATTCTTCCAGCCTCGTCCATTGCCTTTGCTCAGATGCAGGTGTGTTCCCACAGACGGCGCCAAATTGATCCTGTCCGAACCAGGGGTCAACGAACGCTGGGGACGTGGCGCTCCCTGCTGGATCCTCGAGTGCTACGGCGAACCTGCAACAAAACCGAGCCGGGAGGGGTGTCCCGGCGACGGCCCTCCGACGCTCAAGTCAGGCGAAGGAATAGATGAAAGTGGTTGCCGGATGAAGACTCACGTACCTCCGGTTGAAGAAGTGGAGGCCTTATATAGACTTCTGAGGAGGCTGATGTACATATACCGAGGCACACACACGTGTCCTCAACCCATACCCAGTATGGGCTTGTCAGAGGAGCTTGCCTGACTCCTTACTGCTACAGTACGAACACGTCTTTGATGGGACAGTGAGCACGTCTTTGATGGGACAGTGAGCACGTCTTTGATGGGACAGTGAGCGCATGTCCTAAGATCCTGCATATCATCTGCTGTCAGAAGATGTTTCTATCCTTGCCTTCTTACTCCCCGTCGATCGTCCGACCGATCGGTAGTTTCCTCGCGTCCGGCCGATCGGGTGTTCTGATCCGCGCGGGAGCTTCCTGGTCATGTGCTCTCTGGACTTCGCAGCGTTGATGTTTTATTCCTTCGGCCGAGCAGGCCCTCTGCTCGGCCTTTCCTACTATTCATCATGAGCGTCGGAACCCCGACTCCGGCGGGGTGTATTGCTTCCGCTCGGAAGCTTCAGCTGGTCGTCGCCCTCCTTATCCGCTCGGCCAAGGCCTTTGGTCCTCCTTGCGGCGTTGACTGCTAAATGGGGTCCCCCATCCTTACTGCCGGATCAGTAAGTATACTCGGTAAACTAAAGAATCTATGGAACGAGCTAGAAGTTTATCGCCCTCATACCACTAATCCTGTCATTCTTAAGAAACATGTTGAGGAAGATAGGGTGTTCCAGCTACTTGCAAGTCTTGATTCTGATTATGAAGAATTCAAAAGTCACATTCTAATGACTATTGAGTTACCTTCCTTAAAGAATGTTTGTGCGGCCATTCAAAGAGAAGAGGTTCGTCGGAAAATTATGCCTAAATCTGATGTATTAAATACCTCTAATCCTCATGCTTACCTTACTCTTAACGGGGAGAAGAAACCTTACAAGGGTAAGCGTCCGGATTTGAAGTGTGATCATTGCAGAGGTATTGGACACACGATTGATCGTTGTTGGATTCTTCATCCAGAATTAAAAAACAAATCTAGCAAGGATAAAAAGGGAAGTGATCAGAAACATAGTTTCAACTCCAAAGCTCACGTTGCGTCTCATTCTGCTGAATCCTTCACTTCTAATCCGATCACTTTGCTTAATGAATTTGCAAATTTTTTGCATAACAAACAAAGCACAGGCACTTCTTCAGAAGCTGAACATAGCCAAGATAAGCCAACAGCGCTCTTGAGCAAATTTGTAAGTTTTCTTACGGATACAAATATTTTAAATTCTGAGAACAAAGAAGGTATTTTATCTGCCTTTATTACTGCGTTGAAAATTAGTTCAACCTCAAATTTGTGGGTGGTAGATTCTGGTGCGTCAGATCACATAACTAATAATCTTATTAATGTATGTGATTATATGCCTATGTCTTCATTTGTATCCATTGCTAATGGTCAGAATGTTCAAATCAAAGGGAAAGGGAAAATTAAACTCCTGTCAGAATCTATCAAATCTGAAGTGCTCTATGTTCCTTCCTTTCCTTTCCAGTTATTGTCAGTCCACAAAATAGTTGAAACCTTTAATTGTGAAGTTTTATTCACTCCTTCCAAGGTTGTTTTTCAGGATCGTATCACCAAGAACATGATTGGTGAAGGGTTTCTCTTTCAAGGGCTATATTATGTTTCTCCGCATCCTAGAATTCCAAGAAGCATTCAAGCTCTTAGAAGTCATCAACAATTTTTGTGGCATCAACGTCTTGCTCATCCTTCCAGCCTCGTGTTTTCAAAGATCTTGTCCAATATGCCAATGGAAGCTCATGATTGTGAAACATGTCATCTTTCTAAGTCATCCAAACTTCCCTTTAAGTTGTCCATGACAGAAAGTTTCAACCCTTTTGAATTAATACATTCTGATGTATGAGGCCCTGTGGTTGACTCCATTGACAATTTCAAGTATTTTGTGACCTTTATTGATGATTTTTCTAAAGTCACTTGGGTTTATTTGCTAAAATCTAAGAGTGATGTCTATGAAACTTTCAAACAGTTTCATGCCATGATTGTCAACCAATTTTCTACAAAAATCAGAACCTTTAGAATTGATAATGGCACCGAATTTACCTCCCACAATATGACTAATTTCTTAGCTACTAATGGCATTGTGCATCAAACTAGTTGTGTTTATACTTTACAACAAAACGGAGTTGCAGAACGAAAAAATAGAGATTTATTAGAAAAGACAAGGGCTATCATGTTTCAAATGAATTTGCCTAAACAGTTTTGGTCTTTTGGGGTTCTTACAGCAGCCTATCTAATTAATCGACTTCCTAGTCGAGTACTCCATTTCAAAAGTCCATTTGAAGTTTTAATGAACAAAAAGGCTGATATTTCTCATTTAAAGGTGTTTGGTTGCACATGTTTTGTTCATGTTCCAGCCAACTCTAGAGATAAACTTGATCCAAAAGCTATTAAATGTATATTTCTTGGCTACTCAAATACACAGAAAGGATATAAATGTTATGACCCATGTTCCCGAAAGGTTGTTGTCACAAGGCATGTTCGATTTGATGAAACTAGGCCATATTTTTCCTGTTCCAATAAAATGGGAATAAGTTCAGATTTTTTCCCTTTTTTGAATACTGAAGGCATTGGTCCAGAACTGAATCAGTCTAATTCATCGAATGCACCATCATCTGATAACATTTTAAATAATGTTGCTCCACTAAATCCGGAACAGGATGTTCATCCTGATCAGATTTATCAAGAGTTAGTGCCTCGAAGAAATCCTCCTCGTCACCGTCAACAACCTAAGAGAATGGAAGATTATGTTGCTTATTCTGTAAGACATCCAATCTCAAAGTATCTGCCTTATAAGAATTTCGCCTTTACACATGCTGCTTTTCTCTCTAAAATATCTGCTATCCAAGATCCTCAAACCTTTCAAGAAGCTAATTCTAGTGATGTTTGGAGAAATGCTATGCAAGAAGAACTAAATGCTCTTGCTGAGAATTCTACGTGGAGCATTGTACCTCTCCCTAAGGGGAAGAAAGCTGTTGGATGTCGTTGGATTTACAAAATCAAATTTAACTCTGATGGCTCAGTTGAGAGACGTAAAGCACGCTTGGTGGCTCAAGGTTTTTCTCAGGAATATGGAATGGATTATAAAGAGACCTTTGCTCCAGTTGCAAAGATGACAACTGTGCGGGTTCTGCTGTCAGTTGCAATTAACAATGGATGGCATCTATCCCAAATGGATGTAAAAAATGCCTTTTTACATGGGGATCTGGAGGAAGAAGTTTTTATGAAATTACCTCCTGGTTTCTTGAAACAGAATGATGACAATATGGTTTGCAAACTTCACAAATCTATTTATGGACTAAAGCAAAGTCCTAGAGCCTGGCATACAAAATTGAGTGCTGCACTTGAAGGGATGGGATTCTCAAAAAGCAATGCTGATTCTTCACTATTTGTTAAACTTGGTAATTCGGAAAAATTAATGGTTCTAATCTATGTGGATGATCTTATTGTGATAGGAAGCAATGTTGAGTCTGCAAAAAAACTGAAAAAGCATCTTCAACAGTTATTTCCTATAAAAGATCTTGGTTCCTTGAAATATTTTCTCGAAATCGAAATGGCAAATTCCAGCAAAGGGTTCTATCTTAATCAAAGGAAGTATGCTCTGGATCTACTCAAGGATGCCCAGATGGTTGATTCTAAACCTGCTCGCACTCCTCTTGACAACAAACAAAAGCCCTACTCCAAAGGTGAAGTGCTTAAGAATCCTGCTCACTATCAGAAGCTTGTTGGTAAACTGATTTACTTGACAATTACTAGACCAGATTTGTCCTATGCGGTTAACATTGCTAGTCAATATATGCATGCTCCTACTAATCAGCATTTAAGCCTGGTTAAACGAATCCTGCGTTACTTGAAAGGATCCATTGGTCGTGGAATCATTATGACCAGCAATGGACACACCAAGGTTGAGGGTTATACAGATTCGGATTGGGCTGGTAATTCTTTGGATCGAAAATCAACTACAGGATTCTGCATAACTGTTGGGGGAAATTTAGTTTCCTGGAAAAGCAAAAAACAACAAGTTGTTGCTCGATCTAGTGCGGAAGCTGAATATCTAGCTATGGCCATTACAGCCTGTGAACTTGTGTGGCTTAAAAGTCTCCTTTCAGACTTAGGATGTCCGTGTGCTACTCCTATGATTCTTTACTGTGATAATCAAGCCGCAATGCAGATTGCTGCTAATCCGGTGTTCCATGAAAGAACGAAGCATATAGAAGTTGATTGTCATTTTATTCGTCAACAAGTTCAATCAAAGCTTATTAAAACTTGTTATGTGTGAAGTCAAGATCAACTAGCTGATGTATTCACCAAGGCCTTACCTTCAGCTCAGTTTCAATGCCTTTAAAGCAAGCTTGGATCTCAAAATCTATTGGATCTAGCTTGAGGGGTGATCCGGTAGTAAGAACAGGGGACTCCGTCCTGTGGAGTCAACGCCACGTGGAAGTCAAAGTGGCGGTTGTCCATCCGGAGAGGGCCAGGTCCGGCCGGCCGGCTGCCCAGTGGAATCGAACGTCCTGAGGGGGATGGGTCCGATCGGCTGTCTGACCGCCCGGTGTTCGGCTGATGGTTAAAGGCGCCCTGTCGAAATCAGGGTTCCGGCGCTCAGCGGAGAAGGTCGCAGGGCCGAGTGGACTGCACGCTCGGCCAAAGCCATAAGGTAACATACTGCTAATAGTCTCCACAAAGCACGTGATGGAGAATCTCCCCAAGTAAACCACCGCATATGTCTGGCCGGATGTTGAGGGAACTGTCCGGCCGGACGCCAGATCTGGAGTAAATGGGAAAAGGACAAGGGATATCTTTTCCTGACAACAGGTATGTTTCACGTGTAGGCCATACTCCAAATCTTATGACAGGGGGTTCCGCTGTCCCATCGAGGACATGCTTGGACTGTAGCAGTATGGGTCAGGTAAGCTCACTGACAAGCCCTTATTAGGGTATGGGCCATGGACACGTGTACACCTCGATGTGTGTACACTGGCTTCTTCACTGCCCTATATAAAGACCCTCATCCTTCGCCAGAGGTACGTATGCTACGAGTTTTGGAGCTACTTTTTCGCTGTTGAACTTCGCCTGACTTGAGCGTCGGAGAGTCGTCGCCGGGAACCCCTTCTCGGCCCGACTTCTGTGCAAGTTCGCCGGAGGCTATTGCAACCAGTCAAAGATCTACGTCAGCAGTCGGGAGCGTCGCGTGCCCAGCGTCCGTTGACTCAGAGTTCGGAGAGGATCAATTTGGCGCCGTCTGTGGGAACGCTCCTGCATCCGAACGGAAACAATGGACGAGGCTGGAAGACAACACACGGTGACGCTTTCGACGGAGGAACATGGAGCTAGACTTGGTCGAAGAAGAAAGAGCCAAGGTGTCCGTTCGGCTGATGGCGTACCGGCAGCGGATGAAGCAAAACTACAACCGCCGTGTAATCCCCAGATCATTCCAGGTCGGCGATCTTGTCTGGAAGAAAGTCAAGCCGGTCGGCGACGTCGGCAAGCTGGAAGCTCCGTGGGCGGGCCCCTTCAAGGTTATTGAAAAGCTCCGCTCGGGCGCTTACTACTTGGAGGATGAAGACGGGCGGCAGCTGGATCGACCGTGGAGTGCAAATCATCTCCAGCCTTATCGAGCTGGATGAAAGGTGCACGAATGTAACTCATTTTTGTGTATGTGCTTGTCGCCCGTGTCCTTGTAATGTAGGAAGCAAAATTAATTCAAAGGATGTCCAAGGGTTCTGTCGATCGGCAGTATTGAAGTTAGCCGTAAAGGCCGTCGAGCTCCGACGTTAAATATCGAGAGACGAGCCGGCGTCTATAAACGTCCGAGCGGAAGACCGTCGAGCTCCGACGTTAAATATCGAGAGACGAGCCGGCGTCTATAAACGTCCGAGCGGAAGACCGTCGAACTCCGACGTTAAATATCGAGAGACGAGCCGGCGTCTATAAACGTCCGAGCGGAAGATCGTCGAGCTCCGACATTAAATATCGAGAGACGAGCCGGCGTCTATAAGCCCGAGCGGAAGACCGTCGAACTCCGGCGTTAAATATCGAGAGATGAGCCGGCGTCTATAAACGTCCGAGCGGAAGACCGTCGAGCTCCGACGTTAAATATCGAGAGACGAGCCGGCGACCGGAAGACCGTCGAGCTCCGACGTTAAATATCGAGAGGCGAGCCGACGTCTATAAACGTCTCGGCGGAAGACCGTCGAGCTCGACGTTAAATATCGAGAGACGAGCCGGCGTTTATAAGCGTCCGAGTGGAAGACCGCCGAGCTCCGGCGTTAAATATTGAGACGGCGTCTATAAACGTCCGAGCGGAAAACCGTCGAGCTCCGGCGTTAAATATCGAGGGACGAGCCGGCTATAAACGTCCGGCGGAAGACCGTCGAGCTCCGGCGTTAAATATCGAGACGAGCCGGTGTCTATAAACGTCCGAGCGGAAGATCGTCGAGTTCGCGCCGATCGAGACGAGCCGGCGTCTATAAGCGTCCGAGCGGAAGACCGTCGAGCTCCGACGTTAAATATCGAGAGACGATCCGGCGTCTATAAACGTCCGAGTGGAAGATCGTCGAGCTCCGACGTTAAATATCGAGAGACAAGCCGACGTCTATAAACGTCCGAGCGAAAGACTGTCGAGTTCCGACGTTAAATATCGAGAGACGAGCCGACGTCTATAAACGTCTGAGTGGAAGACCGTCGAGCTCCGACGTTAAATATCGAGAGACGAGCCGGCGTCTATAAACGTCCGAGCGGAAGACCGTCGAGCTCCGACGTTAAATATCGAGAGACGAGCCGGCGTCTATAAACCGGGCGGAAGACCGCCGAGCTCCGGCGTTAAATATCGAGAGACGAGTCTATAAACGTCCGAGTGGAAGATCGTCGAGCTCCGGCGTTAAATATCGAGACAAGCCGGCGTCTATAAACGCCCGAGCGGAAGACCGCCGAGTTCCGGCGTTAAATATCGAGACGAGCCGAGCGTCTATAAACGTCGAGTGGAAGACCGTCGAGCTCCGGCGTTAAATATCGAGACGAGCCGGCGTCTATAAGCGTCCGAGCACGCCGAGCTCGACGTTAAATATCGAGAGCGTCTATAAACGTCTGAGCGGAAGACCGTCGAGCTCCGACGTTAAATATCGAGAGACGAGCCGGCATCTATAAACGTCCGAGCGGAAGACCGTCGAGCTCCGACGTTAAATATCGAGAGACGAGCCGGCGTCTATAAACGTCCGAGTGGGGAATACCAATAAAAAGAATACAATTGCCCCAGAAACTCGCCCTCAATATCGTTAAATCGTCTCTACTCTCTGCTCAGCCCAGAGCCAAAAGGTATTTGCTCGGAATATAGCGAGTGACCTCTGCTATCAAAGCGGAAAATTAAGTAGCCGAAGTATTACATGTTTAGCCGAACGGCAGGGTAATGCCAGACACTTAGTAAAAATCCCTTTCGAATACCAGAGGGGTGATAAGGGGAGAGCGGATGAGCACATATTTTGGTTATGTAACAAGACAACAAATATAAAGAAAACATTGCATTAAAGTTAAAGATTTAGGCCGAGCGGCCTAATAACAAAAAGTATGACATCCAGGCGATTGGCCCAGTTACAGAAACTACTCGATATAATCATAAAGGGTCTTGGGGATGTTATCCAGGAGCGCCACCTGGTCGCTGGCCGGAATAGAAGTGGGCTCGGGGAGAAGGCCCTTCGACTTCAGATAAGTCATGGTGGCGGTCATAGCCAAATCGAAGGCGGTGTACATCCGTTCGCAGATTTTTTCCAAGAATTCAGGCGAGCGGATGTAGCCTTGTTTTAGAGCGGCAACCCAACCCGGCTCGGCCTCCTGGTACTCTTTGAATGCCAGTTGAGCTGCAGAGAGGGATTCCTGCAGAGCGGTCAGCCCGTCCTTGTGCTTGGTTGCGTCGGCCGAGCGGCTTACTTTCTCTTGGTCAAGCTGTTCCATCAACTCCTTGACCTTCAACTCCAGGCCTCGAGCCTCCACATTCTTCTTCTCCAAGTCAGAAATGGCCGTGTTCTTTCGAGTGGTGGCCAGAGTAAATTTTTGGTCGAGCGACTTGACTTGCCGCTCGAGCTCGGCCAAATGATGAGCCTGGTCGGCTGTTTTCTTCCGTTCGGCCGCCAGCATATCTTGAGTCTTCTTCAGCTCCTTCTGCAGCTCGGAGTAAGATGGTCCCTGAGGACCGGACAGACCAACCGCTGCCTTCAATTGACGCAGCTCTTCATCCACCATGGCCAAGCGGTTGGAAACCACAATTTCTTCCACCCATCTCTGACGAGAGAAAATAGAAGCTGTTAGTGGCCGATCGGAAGGAATGCATACAAAACTTCGGGTAAAGCGGACTTACCCCCGTGGCCTGCTGCATATGACTGTTAGCCAAATTCCCGATGGGGATCAGGGCAACGCGCGCCCAAGCATCAGCCCACATCTCGGCGAGAGGCCCCTTCAGGGTGATGGTGTGCTCTGGCGTAGTCGGTTGGTCGGCCTCCGGTAGCAGCTCTTCAGTCGGGAGATGAAGAGTGACCCGAATCGTGCGGCCATGACCGGGGGTCGTCCGACCGGCAGTCGGGAGGGGATCAGAAGCCGGTGCAGAAAACTGCGAATGAATGGTCGAGCGTTGGGCTGGTTGGCGAGCGGGCGGAAGGGTGTTGACCGGAACAGCCTCGATTGGCGCGGCCGGCTCGTCCCATTCAGAAGGCGTCCGGTCGGACGAAATGGCTTCAGTCTCCGGCGCCTTGCCTCGAGCGGTTGCAGTGTCCCGCTCGGAGGGTTGGACAGCTGAGGTAGCCGAGCGCAGGGGAAGCTCCACTCGACGCCTCTTTTGTAAGGGCTGCTCCTCCTCCCGAGCGGAACCTTCCTCGGGGGCAGTTGGTTCTCTTGAGGGGGTGGCTCCGCTAGCCACATTCTGTTGAGAAGCTTGAGCGGCCGACTCAGCCTGAGTCCCGCTCTCTCCTTCATGGGATCCGACCGGCTGGATACCCAGCGCTTCCATTTCTTTGGCAGCCGTGGCTTCTAATGCTGCCGCCCTTCTCTTCAAAACGCCGGCCATCACCAAATCCATGACGATATCCGCAGCAAAAGAAAGAAAAGAAATCAGTTAGCGATCAAGGCAAATGCCCAAGTAAAGTTCTTACCGAAGCCGGTCGGAAGAGGAGTCCGTATAGGACTCAGGCCGAAGATGTACATCACTCCTTCATGAAGGAGCTTATTGATGTCGAGTCGCAGACCGGCTAGTATATTTGCAGCATGGAGGTAGTCCGGTCGGGTCTTGAATTTCTTCAGCTCAGGAGTGGGAGGCAAGTTGACTTGCCACTTTGTCAGGAAGGTGGCTTGATCGGGCATACGGATGTAGAAAAAATAATCCTTCCAATGTTTATTGGAAGTAGGAAGTTTGTTGAAGAAGACTAATCCGGGCCGAGCTTGGAACATGAAGGTGCCCGGCTCGGCTTGCTTGGGGTAGTAGAAATAAAAGAAGACCTCCGGTCGGAGGGGAATGTTGTGAATCTTGAACAAAACCATAACACCGCAGAGGAGACGAAAGGTGTTGGGTACCAGACTGCCGAGCGGCACACCGAAAAAATTACAAACATCTACAATGAAAGGATGTACAGGGAAACGCATACCGGCGGTGAACTAGTCGTGGAAGACACAGAAAGCTCCGCGTGACAGCCTGTGCGGCCGAGCGGAGGGACCGGCTAAAAGAAGTTAGAAATCTTCGAAGATTTCGAAATTGTCTGTCAGAATATCAAAATCACGTTGGTCGAATCGGGACTGCATGGTGGTGTACCATGGGCCGAGCGACTGGTCTTTGGGATTGGAAGAACTAGCCATGGGCCGATCGGAAGGAATCAAAAGGCAAAAAGGGCGGAGAAAAACAACAGCAAACGAAAGGGAGTTTCAAGGATCGAAACTGAGAAAGAAATGCGGAGGAAACACCGGAAAGGAGGAAGGAAAGATATAAAACCTTACAGCGGGGAAAGGGATCAAAGAAAAGGCGCCGGAGAGCGTTAGATAGCAGAAACAGGATCGTCGGAGCTCCAAAGCGCTGGGGGCAGTGGTCGAAATCGCGGAGGCAAGTGAGGAAGAGAAGGAAGCGGAGGATTTATAGGGTGGAGGCCGGACGGCCTCCACCGTTGGATCCAGGTCACGGGAATCAAAGCGTGCATCGTGCCGTCCATTTCGAATCGCTTCGATCACATCAAAACGCCATGCCACCGCCACCGTACGCTGATGGCAGGGCGCCACGTGGCATTCAACCATTCGGAGCATTTAATGAAAGCATGCTCAACCTTAATGTCGAAGATTGGCGCAGAACGCGAGGAGATCCGATGAATTCCATTGTTGATTTGCTTAAGGCTGTCTCTATGGTTGGCCGAGCGGAGGATACTAGCATGGATGAGCTGCTCGGCTAGATTCGTAGTCCAGTCAGTCGGACTATCCGCCTCCTTCGACTAGACTTGAAGGGGAGGCAAGTGATCCGGTAGTAAGAACAGGAGACCCCGTCCTGTGGAGTCAACGTCACGTGGAAGTCAAAGTGGCGGTTGTCCATCCGGAGAGGGCCGGGTCCGGCCGGCCGGCCGCCCGGTGGAATCGAACGTCCTGAGGGGGATGGGTCCGATCGGCTGTCTGACCGCCCGGTGTTCGGCTGATGGTTAAAGGCGCCCTATCGAAATCAGGGTTCCGGCGCTCAGCGGAGAAGGTCGCAGGGCCGAGCGGACTGCACGCTCGGCCAAAGCCATAAGATAACATATTGCTAATAGTCTCCACAAAGCACGTGATGGAGAATCTCCCCAAATAAACCACCGCATATGTCTGGCCGGATGTTGAGGGAACTGTCCGACCGGACGCCAGATCTGGAGTAAATGGGAAAAGGACAAGGGATACCTTTTCCTGACAACAGGTATGTTTCACGTGTAGGCCATACTCCAAATTTTATGATAGGGGGTTCCGCTGTCCCATCGAGGACATGCTTGGACTGTAGCAGTATGGGTCAGGTAAGCTCACTGACAAGCCCTTATTAGGGTATGGGCCATGGACATGTGTACACCTCGATGTGTGTACACTGGCTTCTTCACTGCCCTATATAAAGGCCCTCATCCTTCGCCGGAGGTACATATGCTACGAGTTTTGGAGCTACTTTTTCGCTGTTGAGCTTCGCCTGACTTGAGCGTCGGAGAGTCGTCGCCGGGAACCCCTTCCCGGCCTGACTTCTGTGCAGGTTCGCCGGAGGCTCTTGCAACCAGTCAAAGATCTACGTCAGCAGTCGGGAGCGTCGCATGCCCAGCGTCCATTGACTCAGCGTTCGGACAGGATCAAGGGGGAATGTTGAAAGGCAATATCTGGAGAAGTGATATTCAATGTGTCCTCTTTCCCAAATGTTCCTACTTCCCAAGTTTGTCAGTTTTGTTCTTGCTTATTTTCTAGGCGTCTTTAATTTTCTAGTCAATAACTCTTGAGCTGGTTGTGTTATTTTCTATAATCGTCTTTAATATGTTGTCTCCATGACAAGTATATAAATATGTGTAAGATGAATATCAAACTATGATTCACATCACTGTCTAAATTCCATTCTCTTCCGTTTCTGTTTTTCTTTAAAATATGAAAACTGTTATGGTCAATTGATTAATGTGGTTAAAAGTCAGTTTTCCCATCTAAAGGGATATGTATAGCTCATAGAAATCTGATTGCTACCACTTCTGGATTTGTGGAAGGGAAGTTCCCGATCAGTTATTTGGGTGTTCCTATCTTTTCTAGAAATAGCAAGGCGTTGTATTTCCATCCCCTTTTAGAAAAGGTAAGGAGAAAGCTTCTTAGGTGGTGAGATAATATATCACGGCTTTCACATGGGGGCAGTCGTTGCTTATTCAAAGTGTTTTGTGCTCTTTACCTTTTTACTTATTGCAGGTCCTCCTACTTCCTTAGTAATCCTCCATAAATTGGAAATGTTGTTTGCTGATTTTTTATTTTTTTTTGGATTCTCGGGGTCAAAAAAGAAGACATTGGATTTCTTAGTCTAGGATTTGTAGATCGAAATTAGAAGGTGATTTGGATGTGAGAAAGCTTGCTGAGGTGGCTATTGCTGTGTCAATTAAATTGTGGTATCGATTTAGACAACGAAAGACTTCATGGGAAATATTCCTAGCTGAGATGTATTGTGGTGTTGAGTCTCCTGTTTCAATCTAGTTAAAATGTAATGCTTCCTCGTATTGACGACGACTCGTTAAAATTCGCAGTGTTGTAGAACAACATATGGGATGGATTATTGGAAATGGTACGTTGAAATTTTGATATGATGCTTGACTTGATAGTGGCCCATTATTTTGGTCTTATGCTATTTTTGGGAGTCCAAATATTTTGGTTTTGAATTTTTTTTTATGATCAAAGTTGGAATTTGTATAAACTTCGAGGGTTCATGCATGATATTATTATAAAAGATATTGCTGAGTTACCACTATAATTGGATGACCCATATATAGGACTGTAAATGAATCAAGCGTTTGTAAACAAGTTTGGTGTTCGGCTTGATAAGAACTTGTTTATGTTCGTTCAATATACACAAAATTGATTAAACAAACAAGTTTGAACAGCTTATTAAGCTAAACAAATAAGCTTGAACACATATGTGTTCAGCTCATTAACGTTCGTGAACAGCATTCGTGAACAATGTTCATGAACAACGTTCGTGAACAATGTTCACAAATCATATTTATTAATAAAACTCTTTTAAATATGCTAAATAAATAATAAAATAAATAAATAATTTTAAATTATCAAGCTCAATAACCAATCAAACAACTAAAAGTTTCAAACAATCAAACATGCTTAAATTGAGAACTCGATAATATCTAAATGAACCAAGCTCGAACCAAGCTCAAGCCAAGCTCGAACCAAGCTCAAGTCAAAATTGAATTGAGAGTTTGATAACATCTAAATGAACCCAGCTCAAGCCAAGCTTCAAACAAGCTCAAGCTCATAAAAAATAAACCAAGCCAAGCTTGAACACTCATTTCAAAAGCTTGGTTCATTTTAAGCTCGGCTCGGCTCGGCTCGGTTACCTTATCAAACAAGCTTGAACACCCCAAAGCTCTGCTCGGCTCGGCTTGTTTACAGTCCTACCCAGATAGATTAGTATAGAGGCCATCTAATTAAGGATGGCCAGTCCTCTTTCAAATCTGCTTGGAATTATGTTAGGCCATTATATTAGTCACATATTGTAGGTCCTTTGGTGACTGACTAGAGGGGATGAATAATCTGTACAATAAAAAATAACCAAACCTTTATCGAACTTTTACAACTTTAATAAATCTAACACTTGCATAAAAAATAAGAGATTAATTAAAGAAAAGGAAGAGGCGCAATGTGATTTACTTGATTATAACCGGGGAGGTTATTAATCCAAGAAAGTTGAAAGCACATTAAACTCTCCTTCAGGCAGAGAAGTCTCTTTACAACAATTAATGCACTAGATCAGAAAGCTAAACGAAAGAGAAATGATTACAAGTGTTCTATCTTAGCTTCTAGGACTAGGGTTGTATTTATAGCCCTAGTCGAGGCACCTGGAAGGGTTCCAGGTGTCGGGGGAGTGGGGGATAAATTTTTATCCCCGTCGTAACGGAACGCGCCACATCGCATTCTGGATAAAAACCTACTCCGGGCGCCTTGATTCGAAGAGTCAACATTCTGTTGGCTTTCCGTCCCTGCCTTCCGCTCTGGTTCCGCTCGCATTGGTTCGGGTCTTCTGCTATAACTCTGCTCACTTGGGTGATTTTGGCCATCCGGAATAAGGCTCACCCAAACTCATTTTCTGACCTTCGAATACAATTCCACTCCGACTTCTCATCCCTCAGAAATGTCGTGCGCCCTCCTTCTCATCCACCCGTGTACTCTTCCGCAACACCTCGTAACTCGGAGGCACCGAGCCTGTCAGCTTTCTCCCGTGCCGTCCTTCTTGCTAGCTGTGCCTTTCGCTCGACTTCCTATGCTCCTAAGTTCCTGCACACTTAGATAGAGGGGTTAAATACCAACAAGACCTAACTTGACTTGGTTGATCACATCAAAACTAACACGGGGAATTTACAATCTCCCCCTTTTTGATGTGTGCCAACCCAAATTAAGTTAAGGTAAATCACAAAAATAATAGTTATAAAATAATAGTTATAAAAGTTTTGCAAGTACAAATATTAAAAAATTAAGTACAAAAATGAAAAATTGTGCTACCCTCTCCCTAGACTTAATTTTTACTACTCCCCTTTTTGATCATATTAAAAATATGATACATTAAAAAATTCTACTTAACAACAAGAAAAAGTCTAAGGGACAATTAAAAAAAATAAAGTTTAAGCTTCAAAAAAAAAAAATTAACATATTTAAGGAAGAAAAAAATTTCATAAAAAGTTAAAATTATCATTAAAAGAAAATTCCTAAAAAATTTAACATTCAGAAAATTTTAACATTTGAAAATTTTCTTACAATTAAATGATAAAATTCTTGAAAAAAATAACTTTTAAATAATTTCTAACAAAATTTTTTGACAACATTTAAAAGTATTTTTATAACAACTAATTGCTTAACAGTTAGTCAAATTAAATACTTGTTTCAATAATTGGCTTCCAAGCTATGGCGAGGCACTAGACCATCTTGAATATTGGAGTAATAACCACTTTCTAGACAATGCCTTTTAAAGAAATTAAATATTTAACTTTCTGTTTGAAAGCCAAAAAAAAAAAATTAATCTAAATATAATTTTGGAACCGAAAATAGATTCCTTCCTACAGGATTAATCAGAAAATTCTTAGAAATGTATTTTTGTGTTATTTTCTTAATTTGGACCTTATAGTATTTAAAATATCAGTTTAAACTATTATATCTCCTAATATTTTGATTATTTGAGCATGCACGATTTTTTAAATATTCTATTTTTATTTTCAATTTATCATTTTCTATTTTTACTTTATCGAAGTCTTCTAATCGATAAGAACCAACTAAGGTTGATTTTAATTCCTTATTTTTTTTTTCTAACTTACAATAATTTTTTGATAATATTTTTATAAACTAAAATAATTTGTCAGGAAGAAGAGACCGTACCTGACTTATGACTCACCTTGTCGATCCTGTAATCTGAAGCTCCCCCTGAAGTACTGTTTTCTTCCGATATCACTCCCCCTTCATCGATTCTCTCGATGCTCATTTTGTACGAGCTTGCTTCGTCTTCATCTTCTTAGTGACTTGCCACTAGCGCAAGTTCGACGAGGGCTTCTATCTCCGATTCGGACAACTTTTCATCCCACGTTGCTTTGAGATTTCTATGCTTGTCGGTTTGAGTTGGCTTCTTGTTCTTTTCCTTGTCCTTACTTTTCAATTTTGGGCAGTTGTCTTTTATATGTCCTTCTTCATTGCAGTAGTAGCATCTTACTTTTCTTTTTCTTGTATCCTACACTTGATTAAATTTCTTAGTTTTAAATAACTTTTTAAATTTTCTTACCATCAGTGTCGTTTCGTTGTCATCGAGAGAAGATTCAGAATCTAGTTTGTTTATTTTTTTCCTTTAAAGCAATGTTGTGCCTTGTCTCCTTCTTTAGATCTGCGCATCTTGTTTAATGGACTTCAAATGTTGAAAATAATTCTTCTAAAGTACTTGATTATAGATCCTTAGATATATAATAAGCATGTACTAATGATGCCCATTCAGTAGTCCTAGGAAATGTATTAAGTGCGTACCTTAGTGAATTTCGGTTGCTTACCTTTTCTCCGAGATTCATGAGTCTGGTGATGAGTTCCTTTATTCTTGTGTGAAGATGTCCAATAGTTTCTCCTTCTTCAAATTTAATGTTGCTGATCTGGTTCCTGAGCAGATTTCATCTCGCAAGCTTCACCTCCAAGGTCCCTTCGTGTAGTTTCAGGAATTTCTCCCAGAGCTCCTTTGCTAACTCATAGGCACTGATCTGGTTAACTTCTTGTGACTGTAAGACACTTAGTAGATGGAACTCTACTTTGTCGTTTGCCATGAAGTCGGCCTACTCTTCTTCGTCCATTGGAGTTCTTCTTTACCCTTAGGTGTTATAAAACCAAATTTCATTATTAAAAGTAAATCAAAATCTATTTTAAAGAATACCTCTATCATTTTCTTCCAGCTCACAAATTTCCCCTCGAACTTTGGTGGGTAGATGCTCGGTCTAGCCATCTCGTGTGCTTCATTCGACGGTTAGTCCTTCTAAAACTGTTGGGCTTTAATACCACTTTTAGGTCTCTTTGGCGACCAGCTAAAGGGGGTGAATAGTCTGCACAATAAAAAATAACCAAACCTTTCTTGAACTTTTACAGCTTTAATAAATCTAATACTTGCATAAAAAAAATAAGAGACTAATCAAAGAAAGGAAGAGGCATAACAGGATTTACTTGATTACAACTGGGGAAGTTGTTAATCCAAGAAAGTTGAAAGCACACTAAACTCTCCTTTAAGCGGAGAAGCCTCTTTATAACAATTAATGTTGTTGCAATATCCCCTGGGTCAGGTTGAACAGGTTGACTAAGCTTGAGTTGGCTCAAGCTTGAGTCTTGATGTTTGAGTTTCGATATTTGACAATACATAGAGATTGCAGGAGCAATCGTCCGATTGGGGAGATTGTTGATACAATTCTCCTCTGATCAAGGGATGGCCAGGTTGATATGAAGAAGAGTCAAGTAGGTTAAGGTTGATTGAATACTTGATTGGAAAGTCTTGGTGAGTGAAGCCAGACAGTTGGAAATCTTGGTGAGTGAAGTCAGGTGAAAGACTTAGTGAGTGTAGTTAGGAAGTTGGAAAATTCTGGTGAGTGAAGTCAGATGAAAATCCCGGTGAGTGAAGCCAGGCAGGTAGAAGTCCCGGTGAGTGAAGCTGGGCAGTGGAAAGACCTGTTAAGTGAAGCTAGACACATGGATATCTAGGTGGGTCAAGATTGAACAGACACCTGGTGTTGGAAATTCCAAGTAGCTAGGTCAATGAGTTGACCAGATACTTGGCACGTGAAAATCTAGGTGGGTCAAGGTTGATCAAACACCTGGTGTTGGGAAGTCCCAGTAGGTCAAATGGTTGACCAGACACTTGGCACGAGACAGTAAGTCTAAGTGGGTCAAGGTTGACCGGACACTTGGCACGAGGAGAAAAGTCCAAGTGGGTCAAAGGATTGACCGGACACTTGGTGAAGAAGTCCCAGCAGGTCAAGGTCGACCGGATGCTAGGCATGAGGAGTTCCAACAGGTCACGGTTGACTGGATGTTAGAACTAGAGACCTTAGACTTGAGTTAAGCAAGTTGATCAACCAATCGATTGGACTGTAGTCCAATGGATTAGTCAATCGATTGGCTGTGTGCATAATCGAAGGCTGGCCCAATCGATCGACCAATCGATTGGGAAGCGAAATCGCGCACACAGAAGCTTACCCAATCGATCAGTCGATCAATTAAACACCTTCAATCGATCGACTGATCGATTGGGGAGCTGGAAATTGCATGAAGTCGTGATAAAGGCTGAATCGATCGAGCGATCGATTCAGGCTTTTTTTTCAGCGAGCACAGAGGCGCTCTGAATCGATCGACCGATCGATTGGGATGTGACCATTGTATAGGTAGCGAGCGATGGACGGCTGGGATGACACAAATATGACGTGGCAATCGATTGAGACCATTCCCAATCGATTGGGAGCCCTATAAGCGTGAAGTATATATCTGTTGGCGAGCTTCTTCTTCGTAACTCTTCTCCCAATCTTCACGTAATTTCTTCGAGCACTCACCGCTAGATTTTGAAGGCTTTTGGAGACAAGTGTAGCTACACTTCCAAGGTTCAAGAGGCATACACAAGGTACAAGAGATCAAGCAAGAAAGTATTCTTTGTATACATTTGTATTCTCTACTTGTTTGAGTGTATTTTGTATTGAGAGATTATACGAGGCTTCTTGGCCGCCGGCTGCGACCAAGAAGGAGTGTTTATTTTATAGTGGAGAGAGCGTCGTGTGTGGATCTTTGGATTAGTCACCTCTTCTTGAGGTGGATACCAAGTAAAAATCCTATTGTTAGCATTGTGAGCTTGATGTGAAGACTATCCGCTGCAAATCATCACTAAGAAGCAAGCAACCGGAGTGCGACGAGCTATTCACCCCCCCCCCCTTTCTAGCATATTTCAACCCTAACAAGTGGTATCATAGCGAGGTTGCTCTTCACTGGAATCATTGTCGGAAGGGGTAACAAGCTAGAGGGTGAAGAAGTTTAGGCAAATTCATCAAGTTAAAGACTTCAACAAAAGCTCAACTTCAAATGGAATTTCAAGATGGACTTGGATTCGACACGAGGGTGCCTCCACCATTTATATCAATGAGCTTTGATTCTTGGAAATCAAGGATTGAAAACTTTCTCATGATGGAGATAGAGCAATAGTTTGCTCTAATGGAAGGCTTTAAAGCTCCAAAGAATTCAAAAGGCAAGATCCTTAAGAAGAGTAAATAGAGTCAAGAGCAAATCTAAAGGTGCAAGGCAAATGACAAGGTAACCAAATTATTGGTTAGTTTATTGCCAAACACAATTCTATGCAAAATAGGAGAATTTGAAGATGCCAAGGAGCTATGGAGTAAATTGACTAAAATTCATGAAGAACCCTCCACTGCACTAATACAAGAGGAATCCAAAGAGGGCAATTCATTGGAAAAAGAAGAGGACTCGGAAGTTGAGAGATGCTTAACATCCAAAGAAGAAGTCCAAGAAGCTTCATCTTCAAGGGAGGGCAATGAAAAAGGCAAAGAGGGAGCATACTCTTTGTTCCATGTACAAGATGAAGATGAAGATGAAGAAGTCTCCACCTCTAGTATTGAGGGGGAGCGCCATTCACTAACACTGGAGCAAGAAGAGGCTTTTACCTCCGGATTAAGTGAAGAATAAGAGGATAAGGCAACCTTCACAAGTCAAGCAAAATCAAATGGAAGAACAAGTGCCAACCCTACAAGCAAAGGTATAACAATTTCAATTGTTAATAATAAAAATTATATCATTTGCTTTGAGTGTAGGGAACATGGACACTCTAAGAGTAAGTGCCCCAAATTGGTCAAGAAGAAGGGCCAAGTGACACCTATGGGGAAAGAGAAGTCGAAAGAGACCGTCCTCGTGACAAAGAAGAGCAAAGAGCACATAGTGTGCTTCTTGTGCAATCAAAAAGGCCATTATTAGAGTCAATGTCCTAAGGGGAAGAAATCGATCAAGCCTAAGGGAGGAAGCACAAGTCAAGGGGAGCTTCCAAGGTAAAATCCAAGGTATCATTTATTGAGCCTATTCCTTTAAATCATGGTAAAAAGCATGCTAATTCTAATTTATATCAGTTTAATGCTATTTACTATAAAAATAAGAGGCATGGTAGTGTTAAAGGAAAATATGTAGCTCTTCATGCCAAGAATACCTCACTTAAGGTTAAGAAGGTAGATAACAATCGAGGCAATAACTCTAAGGACCTTAGGTACAAGCCCAAAAATAGAAATGCTCAAGGAGTTAAAGAAAAATCCAAAACTATGGATTTAATGATGGAAAATTAAGTCTTGAGGTCAAGACTTGATAAAATAGAAAAGACCCTAAAAAAGATAGAAAGTATCCTTAAGGGGCAAAAAGAGCATAACCTAGGATTAGGAAACAAAAAGTCATCCAATGGCCATAGAGATTTGGGATACAAACCCAAAGCCAAGAAGGATGCCCCTTCTTATCATAGGGTTCCATATAGTTATGGAACCAATTCTAGGTCTAGGAGTCAAGTCAAGGATACAAGGGAAGTTATCCCTAGGAGTATCTTTGCAACAACAAATGTGACTAAGACTTCTAAGAAGTCTAAAAAAGTCACTAAGGTCATAAGGGAAACTATCCCTAGAGTTGACCTAGAGAAAGTGACCAATGTTTCTAAGAAACCTACAAAGGTTATTAGGAAGGTATTTAGGGAAGTTATCCCTAATGAGTACCTAGAGCATGCAAGGAGCATCAATAGGTGTTGGGTTCCTAGGAGCATCTTCTCTATACCCTAGAGGATTAGAGAGTGTCAACTTAAATTGGAAGGGCGGTTAACCCAACCTTGATAAAGTTGACACTTGGAGAGCATTTTCAAAGTTATTGTTTATTGGGGAAATTTTCCTAGGTCAAGTTTGATCAGTTTGACTAAGCTTGAGTTGAGTCAAGCTTGAGTTGAGTCAAGCTTGAGTCGGGATTTAAGTTTTGATATTTGACAATATATGGAGATTGCTAGGGCAATCGTCCATTTGACAATATATGGAACTTGCTGGAGCAATCGCCCGATTGTGGAGATGGTCAAGGGATTGACCAGGTTGATGAGAAGACAAGTCAAGTGGGTCAGTGTTGACCGGAGACTTGACCGGGAAAGTCCTAACTGGGATTTAGGCATCTGGGAAAGTCCTAACTGGAGGTTAGGTAAGAGAGGAGTCAAGTAGGTCAAGGTTGATAGGAGACATGACTGGGAAAGTCCTAATTGGAGATTAGGCAAAGGTAAGTCCAACAATTGTCAAGAGTGAAAATCCAAGTAGGTCAGTGTTAACCAGACTTGGTGGTGAAAGTCCTGATAAGTGAGATCAGACAATTGGAAAGTCCAAGTGTGATCTTGGCAAAGGAGAAAGTCCAGGTGAGAAGCCAGGTAATTGAAAAGTCCAAGTGTGATCTTGGCACAGGTTGTAAGTCTAAGCATGTGGTTTTGGCAAGGTAAGTCCTAGTGTGACTTGGGAAGGAGAACTCGATAACTAAGATGAGGCCGAAGGAAGCTCTTGAAGGCAAGGCGTGAAGGATGGAGAGATATCCGAGGGACGCAATATTGATGGAGGAGGCTAGAAGGCTAGTTCAAGGTTAGTCGAGTGTGGTGGTATAATCCGACAACTAGGATGAGACCGAAGGAAGCTCCTGAAGGCAAGGTGTGAAGGATGGGAGATATCTAAGGGATGTAAGGCTGATGGAGGAGGCTAGAAGGCTAGTTCGAGGTTAGTCGGGTGTGGCGAAATACTAGGCATGGAGACCTAACAGGTCACGATTGATCGGGAGTTGGGTTGGAGGCTTTGGACTTGAGTTTGAGTCAAGTCCAGGCTGGTCAATCGATCGGGCGATCGATTAAACCAGGGTCCAATCGATCATTCGATCGATTGGTGTGTGCTACAATTGTGGGAAGGCCCAATCGATCGATTGGGATGTGAAATCGCGAGTACAGAAGCTTTCCCAATCGATCGAGCGATCGATTGGGAGCTGCCCAATCGATTAGTCAATCAATTGGGCAGGGGAGTTCTCGCGCAATCGTGAGAACACAAAACACTTCTGAATCGATCCACCGATCGATTTAGATGTTCCCAATCGATCGGTCGATCGATTGAGATTCGACCGTTGCACAGGAAACGAGCGATGGACGACTACGATGAAGCGGTGCTGACGTGACAATCGATTGGGGATGAATTGGATCGATTGGGAGTACTGTTTAAAGCCTGGGTGGAGCGTTTTCTCCGCAGAACTTTGCGTTCTTTCCTGCGATTCTTCTGGGAGTTTCA
The DNA here is from genome assembly GCF_018446385.1 of Zingiber officinale. Lineage (NCBI taxonomy): Eukaryota > Viridiplantae > Streptophyta > Magnoliopsida > Zingiberales > Zingiberaceae > Zingiber > Zingiber officinale. The sequence continues at coordinate 88,526,335 of NC_055998.1, read as the reverse complement.
CAGCGACTTCTCCACAGCTCTCTCCGCCAGACTTGAAGGTTCTTGGAGGCACGTCCAAGTCAAGAGGTGAGTTATAGCAAGAAGAAGAAGCTAGGGTTAGGGTTTATTGTACAAATCTTGTAAGATTTCCCTTGTGTTTGCTTCTCTTTATATTTTTGTTGTATTGTGATCTTGTAAGGCTTCTTCTCCTTCGGTAGTTACCACAAAGGAGTGGTTTCATAGTGGAGGGTGTGTGAGTGTGTGGATCCTTGGACTAGTCACCTCTGCTTGAGGTGGATACCAAGTAAATCCCTAGAGTTAGCGTTGTTGGTGTTTGGTTCTTGTATTTTCTGCTGCACATCATCAAGAAGAAGCAAACCAACTCAAGCACAATGAAACGCTCTTCACCCCCTTCTAGCGGGCACAAAGGTCCTAACAATTGGTATCAGAGCTAGGTCGCTCTTCTATGGACTAATCGCCAAGAGAGCAAGAAGCTAGAGGAAGAAGAAGATGGACTTGGGAGGTCCACTTGGATGGGACATTCGGATTCCTCCACCATACGACAAGGAAGACTTCGCCTTTTGGAGGAATCGACTGGAGGCATGGTTCCAAATGGAGTAGAACCAATGGGTTGTCTTGAGTGACCTATTTGAAGCTCCTACGGACAAGAAGGGTAAATACCTTCGACCTCGGCATTGGACCGAAGAGCAACGAGAGCAATCGGAGGCAAACAAGGAGGTAACGAGAATTTTGCATAATTTACTACCTTCTAATATTTTGTTGAGTGTAGGTGAAACCACAAATGCAAGTGATCTTTGAAAAAATGTCATTGCCTATCATGAAGACCCTACACAAGTCCAAGGAGTGGAAGAGCCCAAGGAGAAGGGCTCATTGGTCCAAGAAGAGAAAGACCAATCCGATGTTGACACGAGGTCAACATCCGAAGAAGATGAGGAAGAAAAGATGCAATCCGATGTTGACGAGAAGTCAACATTCGAGGGGGAAAAGAAAGAGGAGGAAGAGAAAGAGAAGGAAGAGGTGGAAGAGGAGAGATCTTCCACATCCTCAAGAGATGAAGAAGTAGAAGAGTCCATATCCTCAAGTGAAGAGGAAGAAATAGAAGATGATGTCATCTCTACATTGCAAGAAAAATCAAATGGATGATCAAGAATCAACCCTACAAGAAAAGGTATAAAGGTTTCAATTATTAAAGATAAAAATCATATCATTGCATGGGCACTCAAGAGCAAATACCCCAAATTGGCCAAGAAAAAGGGTCAAGTAGCAACAAAGGGCAAAGAAAAGCTCAAGGAGGCCAACCCCACAATAAAGAGAAGCAAGGAGTACATTGTGTGCTTCTCTTGCAATCAGAGAGGACATTACCGAAGTCAATGTCCTAAAGGGAAGAAGCCAACCAAGGTGATTAGAGGAAGCACAAATCTAGGGGGAGCTTGTAAGAGCAAACCCAAGATAAATTTTATTAATGCAAATTCTCTTAGAAATGATAAAAAGCATGTTAGTTCAAATTTAAATCGTTATAATGCTATTTATCATGAAAATAGAATACATGATAAACCTAAGGACAAATATATACCTCCTCATGCTAGATCTACCATACCTAAGGTTAGGAAGGTAGATAACTACTTAGGCAACAACTCTAAGGACTTTAGATATAAGCCTAAGGCTAGCAATGCTCATAGGAATCAACAAAAATCCAAATCTATGGATTTAGTAAGGGAAAACCAAGTCTTAAGGTCAAGACTTGATAACTTAGAGAGAACCTTAGCAAGAATGGAAAACTTGCTTAAGGGGCAAAGTGAGCACAACCTTGGAAAAGCTTGACAAGAGTCATCCAATGGCTATAGAAGTTTGAGATACAAACCCAAAGCCAAGAAGGATATGACTTCCTTTCATATGGTTCCATATAGCTATGAAGTCAAACCTAGGACTAGTGGTCAAGCTAAAAGTACAAGAGAAGTTGTCCCTAATGTTAGGACCGATGGTCGCGGCTAGAGAGGGGGGGGTGTGAATAGCCGACCCCAAATCGTTCGTTTCTTTCTACAAAACAAGGTTAGCGCAGCGGAAATAAACAATAGAAACGACAACAGAGAATAGCAAACCTCAAACTCGTCGATGTAACGAGGTTCGGAGATAAACTCCTACTCCTCGGCGTGTCCGTAAGGTGGACGAGCCCTATCAATCCGTCGGTGGATGAGTCCCCGGAGAACCGGCTAATAAATACTCTTTGTGGGTGGAGAAACCTCGCCACAATCTCTTTGCAACAGCAATAAGGAGTACAACAGTAGAGAAAGCAAACAAGAACAATCGAAATGTAAAACCCTTTGCTTGCCTTCTCGTTGCCGACTGGAATCCTGATGAAGCAGCAACTTCTCGGATCCAAGCTCAGCTAGAAAACCAGCAGGAAGCTCACCCGAAGCTTCGGCAGCGAGAGCTCAGCAGGAAGAAGAAGAAGCAACTCCTTCTGTACAGGCCCTCGAACTCCTTTTATAACCTGCGAAGAAGACACAGAAGAAACTAGCCGTTGCTACGCAACGGCTAGGATGTGGACCGATCAGGCTTCATCCTGATCGGTCCACAAGGGTCCTGATCGGTCACAAGACCGATCAGGCCCTTCCCTGATCGGTCATGGAGACCGATCAGGTCCTTCCCTGATCGGTCCCATGACCGATCAGGTCCTTTCCCTCCCGAAGGTGATCTCCTTCTGATCATCTCCTGATCGGTCTGCAGACCGATCAGGAACTTCACCGTATGCTACTGATCGATCACTGATCGGTCTGCTGACCGATCAGATAAGCAACAGAATACTTCTGTTTGGTTACTGATCGGTCACCAGACCGATCAGATAACCCAGCGTATCACTGGATCGGTCACCAGACCGATCCAGGTTTAGAGCTCCCAGCCCTAAACCCTACTTGGTCCTGAGAACGAGCTACCAAGCCCTCTCCGACTTTGTCCGGTCCAGAGAACGAGCTACCGAGCCCTCTCCGACCACAGTCCGGAGAACGAGCTACCGAGCCCTCTCCGACTTCGTCCGGTCCAGAGAACATGCTATCGAGCCCTCTCTGACCACAGTCCGGAGAACGAGCTACCGAGCCCTCTCCGACTTTCCGTGCCAAGTCTCCATCTTGGTCTTCTCCGTGCCAAGTCTCCATACTTGGACTTTTCCCGTGCCAAGCTCCCTGCTTGGACTTTTCACCAGATGTCTGGTCAACCTTGACCCATTTGGATTTCCCTTGCCTGGCTTCACTCACCAGGACTTCCAAACTGCCTAGCTTCACTCACTAGGTCTTTTACCTGACTTCACTCACCAGGGTTTCCCATCTGCCTGGCTTCACTCACCAGGACTTTCTCCAACTGCCTGGCTTCACTCACCAGGACTTTCATTTTCACCTAGCTTCACTCACTAGGATTTTCACCTGGCTTCACTCACCAGGATTTCCCGAACTGCCTAACATCCCAGTTAGGACTTCCCAGTCAAGTATCCGGTCAACCTTGACCTACTTGACTCTTCTTCATCCAACCTGATCAGACCCTGATCAGTATCTCTCCGCATGGACAACTGCACCTGCATTGTCCATGTCTACATGTCTTTCTGTATTGTCAAACATCGAAACCATGACCAAGGTTTACGCTTGGTCAACTAGGTCAACCTTGACCTAGTGGAAATTGCACCAACAATCTCCCCCTTTTTGATGTTTGACAATACCTTTAAGTTAGGCTAATCCAATAGCCTCAACTTTCCTCATGCCACTAGGTAATGAAACATAAGTTACAACCTTACATTTTCCTTCTAAGAAGGCAACCTCCTTCTTAGATAATGAAGGCCTAACTTAAACCCTTCATTCTCCCCTATTGGCACACATCAACAAACTCTCCCCCTGAAGAGTAAGTTATCGTTGTTCACAACTTCACTCGTCGTGATCAACAAACTCTCCCACTAACTCCAATGTTCTTCCTTGAACATTCTCTAGACATTCTTCCCCTTTTTGACACACATCAAAAGGAGTGAATCAAGGTCAAGAGTTTCTTCCTAATGAAAGTCCCATACCTTTCATTGAAACCCTTAATTTCCCCCTTGAAACTAAATTCAACAATTAACTTAGTGATAATCCCATATCACTCATCCTCAAAAATTTCGACGAGTAAAAACTCCCCCTAAAAGTCAACTCCTCCTTGACTAATAGGTAAAACTCCCCCTAAAGGTCAACTCCCTCTTGACCATTGCACCAACAATGTCTTGGAGAGTTTCAAACCTTTAGAACTCTAAAGCACCACTCCCATAGCTGCAATTTCAGACAAACAGTCGAAATTCAGCAGGTTGGCACGCCCTGATCGGTCACCAGACCGATTAGGCTCCCTCTGGATCGGTCACAGTGACCGATCCAGGCTCCCCTGGACCGATCAGAAACCCTTCTGATCGGTCCACAAACCTGATAAAGGTCTGATAAGTTCTGATTTCTCTCCACGAAATTCAGAAACATCTAGAAAATTATAGAAAATTCCAAAAATTGTGAAATTTTGAGGATACACTCCTCATAACATATACTATCATGGAAAAAATAGTTTCTATGAAAATAACTTCCATTTTCAAATCTCGATACAAAGTTCAAAAACTTTGAAATAGCTCAAGGTTAACTTATCTTTGTATCAACTTGTTCAACGATGAATGCTATCACTAGAAAAGCTTCATCAAGGTTTTTCAAATCAATTTTGAAATGATTTTAAACCCTTTAATTTGGGACCACAATCTTAGGGCGAAATGTACATGACTCGTACACAAGCTTTCCCTATGATCCTCCTATTAGAATTAGGCTCATCTAGGTACAAGAACTATGTACCTTGATCCTAACTCACAATCCTAATATCTCACACACATCTAAGGTGTATTAAACACATCCAAGTCAATTTTGATGTGAGATATGGGTTTAGGTCATCTTAGGCTAAGTTCTCATGATTTTCTAAACAACAATTTGATCTCCATATCAAATTATATTTTTGTCCTTAAATCAAATTAATTGATTATAAATGCAAAAGATGATGACATGGCATATAATGATATCATAAGTGAAACATGTGCCAATGTCATGATGTCATGGCATAAAGTATGAAACTTAAATAAAGCATGACATTTAACTAACCTAAGCATTATCATGACATTTTAAATGATAGTAAATTAGATATGATGTCATGACATGACATATGACAAACAATATATGGCAAATAACATGTAAAGGTATAGAAAATACCTAATTCTAGCCTTAGTTGCCATTTTTGACAATGTTGATCATTTTTCCATAAGTTCTATATTCCTAAGTGTAATAGACCTAAAATCATATACCAAGGATTTTTAGATCACTATGTGCCAACTAGATTAACTCTAGAAAACTCCTCAAATTTGATTGGCACATTCTAATCACCTTAGGAATAATTCTTAATTTCATTTTCAAGGCTTGATTATACCTTGAAAATTCCTAAAGTGCCACCTTTTGCCATGATTAGGTTAACTACCTATTCAAGTAAGGTTGGCACACCCTAACTCATCTAGAGTGATGAAATCACGCTCCTAGGAACCCAATACCTATTTGAGCTCATTGGGTTCACTAAATATTCACTAGGGATGACTTCCCTAGCAACCCTCCTAGGCTTTGAAGCCTTGGTCATTTGGGACTCATCAAGATCAACTCTAGGGGTGACTCCCCTTGTGACCTTGATGATGGTCTTCCTAGCCCTAGGTTTTGTTCCATAATCGAATGGAACATCATGGTAAGTGGGCTTGACCACTTGGGACTTAGGTTTGTGACCCAAACCTTTCTTGTCCTTGGACTTGGGTTTTTGACCCCTAGACCCTAGAGTCAAATCCTCAAGAGCCTTTTCTAGAGAGTCAAGTCTTGACCTCAAGACTTGATTTTCTTTCTCTAATACCTCAAGCTTTAATTTATCATTTTTCTTTGAGGTATTCCTAGGCATATGTCTAGATGATTTGGGATTTCTACCTAGGTTTTCCTTAACCTTAGATGAGTTAATTCTAGGGTTAGCATTTCTAGAATTGTCCTTACCTAGGCTAACATGTTGGGCTCCTAAGCACGTGTATCAGTTACTATAGTTGTCATGCTTATTATTATTGACAATAGCAATAAGGCTACTAGCATGCATCCTACTAGAATTGCAAGAATGTGCCTTAGAGATTACCTTAGGGTTTGCCTTAGCTCCCCCTATCGATGTGCTCGGTCTCTTGTCCTTGTGAGATTGCCTCCCCCTCGGACATTGGCTCCTATAGTGTCCCTTTCGCTTGCATTGGAAGCACACCACGTGCTCCTTGCTCTTGCGTATCGGGACTCCGGCTTCCTTGATCTTTGGCGTCGGTGGAGTCTTCCTAACCCTCTTTGGATACTTACTCTTGTAATGTCCATACTCCCTACACTCAAAGCACATTATGTGTAATTTATTTGAAATTGAAATGCTTGAGTTACCTAGGGTTGAGGATGGATGAAGACTTTCTTCTTCATCCCTTCCGGAGGTAGAAGCTTCTTCCTCTTGCTCCATTCTTGAAGAAGAACTCTCCTCCTCTTCTTCCTTAGATGTTGAGTAGCCCTCAACTTCTAATTCCTCTCCTCCATGATGTGAGCTACTTGGCTCACTTGACTCCTCTTCATGGCTTGAAGTGGAGTTCCCCTCATGGAGCTTGGCCAAGTTGTTCCACAACTCCTTGGCATTGTTATATCCACCTATCCTACACAAAACATCATTAGGTAAAGAAAATTCAAAAATTTTCAATACCTCATCGTTGACTAGGGATTGGTGGACTTGATCCTTTGTCCACTTCTTCTTCTCGAGTGGTTTTCCTTCCTTATCCATTGGAGGAGCGAAACCTACTTGGACACAACTCCAATTCTCAAGATTAGTCATAAGAAAATATTTCATTCTTACCTTCCAAAACGCGAAGTCGTCGCGATCGTAGAAGGGCGGGATCGTGACGTCTTCTCCAAAAAGATCCATTCTCTAGCTCGTGCTCCCCCGGGTGTTGATCCAACGAAGAGCGACCTCGCTCTGATACCACTTGTTAGGACCGATGGTCGCGGCTAGAGAGGGGAGGGTGTGAATAGCCGACCCCAAATCGTTCGTTTCTTTCTACAAAACAAGGTTAGCGCAGCGGAAATAAACAATATAAACGACAACGGAGAATAGCAAACCTCAAACTCGTCGATGTAACGAGGTTCGGAGATAAACTCCTACTCCTCGGCGTGTCCGTAAGGTGGACGAGCCCTATCAATCCGTCGGTGGATGAGTCCCCGGAGAACCGGCTAATAAATACTCTTTGTGGGTGGAGAAACCTCGCCACAATCTCTTTGCAACAGCAATAAGGAGTACAACAGTAGAGAAAGCAAACAAGAACAATCGAAATGTAAAACCCTTTGCTTGCCTTCTCGTTGCCGACTGGAATCCTGATGAAGCAACAACTTCTCGGATCCAAGCTCAGCTAGAAAACTAGCAGGAAGCTCACCCGAAGCTTCGGCAGCGAGAGGAAGAAGAAGAAGAAGAAGAAAGAACAGTAGCCCTCGAACTCCTTTTATAACCTGCGAAGAAGACACAGAAGAAACTAGTCGTTGCTACGCAACGGCTAGGATGTGGACCGATCAGGCTTCATCCTGATCGGTCCACAAGGGTCCTGATCGGTCACAAGACCGATCAGGCCCTTCCCTGATCGGTCATGGAGACCGATCAGGTCCTTCCCTGATCGGTCCCATGACCGATCAGGTCCTTTCCCTCCCGAAGGTGATCTCCTTCTGATCGTCTCCTGATCAGTCTGCAGACCGATCAGGAACTTCACCGTATGCTACTGATCGATCACTGATCGGTCTGCTGACCGATCAGATAAGCAACAGAATACTTCTGTTTGGTTACTGATCGGTCACCAGACCGATCAGATAACCCAGCGTATCACTGGATCGGTCACCAGACCGATCCAGGTTTAGAGCTCCCAGCCCTAAACCCTACTTGGTCCTGAGAACGAGATACCGAGCCCTCTCTGACTTTGTCCGGTCCAGAGAACGAGCTACCGAGCCCTCTCCGACCACAGTCCGGAGAACGAGCTACCGAGCCCTCTCCGACTTCGTCCGGTCCAGAGAACGAGCTACCGAGCCCTCTCTGACCACAGTCCGGAGAACGAGCTACCAAGCCCTCTCCGACTTTCCGTGCCAAGTCTCCATCTTGGTCTTCTCCGTGCCAAGTCTCCATACTTGGACTTTTCCCGTGCCAAGCTCCCTGCTTGGACTTTTCACCAGATGTCTGGTCAACCTTAACCCATTTGGATTTCCCTTGCCTGGCTTCACTCACCAGGACTTCCAAACTGCCTAGCTTCACTCACTAGGTCTTTTACCTGGCTTCACTCACCAGGGTTTCCCATCTGCCTGGCTTCACTCACCAGGACTTTCACTTTCACCTAGCTTCACTCACTAGGATTTTCACCTGGCTTCACTCACCAGGATTTCCCGAACTGCCTAACATCCCAGTTAGGACTTCCTAGTCAAGTATCCGGTCAACCTTGACCTACTTGACTCTTCTTCATCCAACCTGATCAGACCCTGATCAGTATCTCTCCGCATGGACAACTGCACCTGCATTGTCCATGTCTACATGTCTTTCTGTATTGTCAAACATCGAAACCATGACCAAGGTTTACGCTTGGTCAACTAGGTCAACCTTGACCTAGTGGAAATTGCACCAACACCTAAGAGTACTTTTGTAAAGACCAATGTGACTAAGACTTCTAAGAAGTCTAATAATGTCACAAAGAAGGTCACAAGGGAGACCATCCCTAGAGTTGACCTAGTAAAGGTGACGAAGGTTCCAAAAAGGCCAAACAAAGTCACAAATAAGGTTACAAGGGGAGTTAGCCCTAGAGTTGACCTAGTTGAAGTGACCAAGGCTTCTAAGAAGCCTAGAAAGGTCCTTAGGAAGGTATCTAGGGAAGTCATCCCTAGTGAGTACCTAGAGCATCCAAGGAGCACCAATAGGTTTTGGGTTCCTAGGAGCATATTCTCTACACCCTAGATGAGTTTAGATAGTGTCAACTCCATTTGGAAAGGTAGTTAACCCAACCTTGGGAAAGTTGACACTTGAGAGCATTTTCAAGGTTATTGTTAACCTTTGAAAATGAAAATGATTATAGGGTTACTCTTTGAAAGAGTGATATATGTGCCAAAATTTGAAGAGTTAAACTCAATCTAAATTGGCATACTTAAGAAAAGTATAAGAAAAATTGAGTTATAATTTTGATACTTTCTTAAGAAATTAAGAGAAAGCTCATGCTTTAATCAAATGTGATTAAGCTTTAAAGGGCAAAAAGGTGCCAAGTGTGAGGATTTGAAATTAGGTTAAATTGGCACACTTGAGAAGCAAAAGTAATGTCAAATTTGGAATTCAGTATTTTCTTATGGAATTAAGGGAAATGTAAACCTTAATCCAAATGGTCATTCTTGGAAAGAGTAACATGTGCCAAATCTTAAGAAATTATGGTTGAATTAAATTGGCACAATTGGGAAAACATAAGAAATACCAAATTGAGGTTTTGGTATTTTCTTAGGATAATTAAAGGAAAATCTAGGTTCTAATGTAAGATGTTTACTCTTTGGAAGAGTAAAATGTGTCAAACTTTGAGAATTTGAACTTAAGTTAAATGGACACATTTAGAAGAGGATAAGAAATGCCAAATTGGGGCCTTAGCATTTTCTTAGAAGGTTAAAGGCGAATCTAAGCCTTTAATTTGATTTCATTTACTCTTTGAAAGAGTAAAATGTGCCAAACCTTGAGGAATCACATCGAAGGTGAGTTGGCACACTTGGAGAAAGGATAAGAAATATCTAATTGAGATATTAGTATGTTCTTAAGGGATTAATAGCAAAATCAAGTCTCAATCTAAATGTTTGATCCTTAAAGAGAGTAATACGTGCCAGACAAATATTTGAGGGCTAAATTCTTAATTTCAATTGGCACAAATAGAAAAGGGGTAAAAGAAATGCCAAGTTGGGTTTTGACATTCCTTCATGAAATTGGGCAATCTAGGATTTAATTTTAAGGTTTAGTTAAGAATTAAGGATACTTAGATAGATTATCTAGGTATATTTTGTCTATGCCAAAATCTCATGATTGTTTTCCCATCATATGTCATGACATCATATTTATTTTTGCAGTCATTTTTATTATGAAAAACATAAAAATATCATGTCATGTCATACATACATCATGTAGTTATAGGAAATTTTCTTTTGAAAGTTGCTTATTTTGATGTATGTCATGTAGCATCATGTATTATGTTAATTTCCTTGTAATTAAGGAAAAAAGGCATTTATTAAGAATGGTAAATATCTCAACTAGTGGGATTATACCAAATGACATCCTAGGTGGATGATCATAAGTCTCATAATGCCTAGATAGATATGCATGATCCTTTAGTTTAGGAAAAAGCCAAATATACATCTCACAAAGGATCATAAGGTGACTTGTATGTGTTTTGATATACAGTAGATACAAGCGAGATGTTAGGATGGTGAACAAAACTCAAGATGTTGATTTAGTGCATCTTGTTGAGTTTTAGGTTCATCAAAGCTCATAGTCATATGACTTCCAATCATTGGGAAAGCTAATGTATAAGTCATGTACATTGAGCCCAAAGAACATGATTGAATATTGGTTTTGAAAATGATTTTAAAAGGCTTTTGGAAAACCTTGGTGAAGACTATCTTTTGATAGTGATCATCATTGAATAGTTAGACACAAACTTGAAGAAAACACTAAAGTTTTTACAAGTTGTCAAATTTGTGTCAATCTTTGAAAATAAGAAGTATTTCCTTAGAAAACTATTTTTCCTTGATAAAGTATACCCTAAATAATGTCTACATGAATTTTCATGTTTTTTAGAATTTTGTAGAATTTTTGGAGAGTTTCTGAATTTCGCAAAAACTGAATTTCAAGAAATCAGAAACCCAATCGATCAGCTGATCGATTGGGATGGGTTCGATCGATCAGCCGATCGATTGGGAAGTCATTTCCCGCGAATAGAAGGGTATTGAATCGATCAGTCGATCGATTGACCCAGACTGGATCGATCAGTGGATCGATTCAGAGGGTATTTCTGCGAGCAGTAGCTTGCGAAATCGATCAATGGATCGATTAAAGTAATTTCAATCGATGGAGTCCCAACTTCAATCGATTGAGAAGTCTGATTTTGGCTGGAAAAGTCTGATTTCAGCACTTCAAGTCACTTCGAGTCCCGTTAACCATTCCAAACCCCTTGGAATATATTTGTTTACATTTAGGGGGAGTTTTCATGATGAAAACAAGTATGTATTGGTTAAGAGAAACCAAAGTGAAGTTTAGAATAAGGTTTAGCTTCAATTCTGAATTTTGAAACCTTAAAACTTCAAGTTTTGGTTTTCAAGGGTCATTAACCATTCCTAACCCTTTGGAATATATTTGTATACACTTAGGTTGAGTTTTCATGATGAAAACAAGCATGGTTTGGTTAATGTTGACTTAGGTGAAGTTTAGGTTGAGGTTTAGTTTCATTATTGAATTTTGAATCTCAAAACTTTGAGTTTTGGATTTCCTAATTATTTAGGAACCCCAAGTCATTGTTGGTGCAATGATAGAAGTTTGACCATGTTTTTAGGAGGAGTTACTCTTTGAAAACATAAAAAATCTTTTCAAAGACCTTGGAAGGGGGTTAAACCTTCGTGATGATTTAATACTCAGGGTCGAGTATTGGGGAGCAATAGAAGATTGGTTATCTTCATTGCTAGGCTAATAAATGCTCTCAGGTGAGCATTGTGGAGTAGATTACTGCTCAAGGGGGAGCATTGGGTTAATGAAGGGAATCAGACCTTCATTGGTAAAGTGAAAAATGCTCTTGGATGTACATTGAGAAGAAGATTACTGCTCAAGGGGGAACATTGAATACAATGAATGGGAGTTTCATTGGGAAGTTGATGCATTCTCTAGGATGAGCATTTTGAAGTGAAGTAGAGCTCAAGGGGGAGCTTTGGAGGTTGTTAATGACATGTGAGGTTGTAAACAACAAAGAGTTAACTCTTATGGAGAAGAGTTTATTTTCTGATTTGATGTATGACAAAGGGGGAGAATGGAAGGTTAAATTAAGCCTTCATCCCAAGCAGGGGGAGTTTGCCCTCTAGGAAAGGGAGAGAATGAAGGAAACCTTCATTCATGCTTTGTCATGAGAGGATTAAGACTATGGGATTTAGCCTTGGTATAGAGAAGAGATTAAGGCTATGAGATTTAGCCTTGGTATAAAGAAGAGGTTAAGACAATGAGATTTAACCTAACTTAGAGGAATTGTCAAACATCAAAAAGGGGGAGATTGTTGGAGCAATTTCCCTAGGTCAAGTTTGATTAGTTTGACTAAGCTTGAGTTGCGTCAAGCTTGAGTCAGGATTTGAGTTTTGATATTTGACAATATATGGAGATTACTAGGGCAATCATCCATTTGACAATATATGGAACTTGCTGGAGCAATCGTCCGATTGTGGAGATGGTCAAGGGATTGACCAGGTTGATGAGAAGACAAGTCAAGTGGGTCAGTGTTGATCGGAGACTTGACCGAGAAAGTCTTAATTGGAGTTTAGGCATCTGGGAAAGTCCTAACTGGAGGTTAGGTAAGAGAGGAGTCAAGTAGGTCAAGGTTGACAGGAGACTTGACTGGGAAAGTTCTAATTAGAGATTAGGCAAAGGTATGTCCAATAGGAAGGTTGGCAAAAGTGAAAATCCAAGTAGGTCAGTGTTGACCAGACTTGGTGGTGAAATTCCTGATAAGTGAGATTAGGCAATTGGAAAGTCCAAGTGTGATCTTAGCAAAGGAGAAAGTCCTGGTGAGAAGCTAGGAAATTGAAAAGTCCAAGTGTGATCTTGGCACAGGTTGTAAGTCCAAGCATGTGGTCTTGGCAAGATAAGTCCTAGTGTGACTTGGGAAGGAGAACTCGATAACTAGGATAAGGCCGAAGGAAGCTCTTGAAGGCAAGGCGTGAAGGATGGAGAGATATTCAAGGGAAGCAAGGCTGATGGAGGAGGCTAGAAGACTAGTTCGAGGTTAGTCGAGTGTGGTGGTATAATCCGAAAACTAGGATAAGGCCGAAGGAAACTCCTGAAGGCAAGGCGTGAAGGATGGGAGATATCTGAGGGACGCAAGGCTGATGGAGGAGGCTAGAAGGATAGTTCGAGGTTAGTCGGGTGTGGCCAAATACTATGCATGGAGACCTAACAGGTCACAGTTGACCGGGAGTTGGGTTGGAGGCTTTGGACTTGATTTTGAGTCAAGTCCAGGCTGGTCAATCGATCGGGCGATCGATTGAAGCAGGGTCCAATCAATCAGTTGATTGATTGGTGTGTGCTGCGATTGTGGGAAGGCCCAATCGATCGATTGGGATGTGAAATCGCGAGCACAGAAGCTTTCCCAATCGATCGAGCGATCAATTGGGCAGGGGAGTTCTCGCGCGATCGCGAGAACACAGAATGCTTCTGAATCGATCCACCGATCGATTTAGATGTTCTCAATCGATCGGTCGATCGATTGAGATTCGACCGTTGCGCAGGAAATGAGCGATGGACGACTACGATGAAGCGGTGCTGACGTGGCTATCGATTGGGGATGAATTGGATCGATTGGGAGCACTGTTTAAAGCCTGGGCGGAGCGTTTTCTCCGCAGGACTTTGTGTTCTTTCCTGCGGTTCTTCTGCGTCTTTCACAGCGACTTCTCCACAGTTCTCTCCACCAGTCTTGAAGGTTCTTGGAGGCATGTCCAAGTCAAGAGGCGAGTTGCAACAAGAAGAAGAAGCTAGGGTTAGGGTTTATTGTACAAATCTTGTAAGATTTCCATTGTGTTTGCTTCTCTTTATATTCTTGTTGTATTGTGATCTTGTAAGACTTCTCCACCTTCGGTAGTTACCGCAAAGGAGTGGTTTCATAGTGGAGGGTGCGTAAGTGTGTGGATCCTTGGACTAGTCACCTCTGCTTGAGGTGGATACCAAGTAAATCCCTAGAGTTAGCGTTGTTGGTGTTTGGTTCTTGTATTTTCCGCTGCACATCATCAAGAAAAAGCAAACCAACTCAAGCGCGACGAAACGCTATTCACCCCCCTCTAGCGGGCACAAAGGTTCTAACATTGTTAACCTTTGAAAATGAAATGGATTAATTGTCTATTCTTTGAAAGAGTAAAACATGCTAAAATTTGAGAAATTGAACTTAATTTAAATTGTCACATTTGAGAAAAGCATAAGAAATGTCAAATTGGGATTTTTGGTATTTTCTTAAGGAATTAAGGGCAAATTTAAGCCTTAATTTAAATGTTTACTCTTTGGAAGAGTAAAATGTGCCAAAATTTGAGGAATTAAACTTAATTTAAATTGACATAATTAATCAAGAGTAAAAGAAATGTCAAGTTGGGTTTTAACATTTTCTTGGGATAATATAGACAATCTAGGATTAGTTTTTAGTTTAGTTAAGGATTTAAGAAACTTAGATAGATAATCTAGATATTTTATTTGTGCTAATTTGACATGATTGTTTGCCCATCATATGTCATGACATCATATTTTGTATTTATGCTTTATTATGAAAAACATAAAAATATTATGTCATGTCAAACATACATCATGTAGTTATGGCAAATTTTCTTTTAAAAATTATTCATTTTGATATATGCCATAAATCATCATGCATTAGTTTAATTTTCTTGTAATTAAGGACAAATGACATTTATTAACAAGTAACATTCTAGGTGGATGTTCAAAAATTAAAATACCTAGATAGATATGCATATTTCTAATTAGGGTAAAACCAAACTTTACACCTCACAAAGAACTATAAGGTGACTTATATGTGTTTTAGTACACATTAGATACAAGTGAGATGTTAGAATGATGAACAAAACTCAAGATGTTGATTTAGTACATTCTTTTTGAGTTTTAGGTTCATCAAATCACATAGTTATGTATACTCCAATCATTGAGAAAGCTAATGTACAAGTCATATGCATTGAGCCCAAAGAGCATATGGTTGAAAATTAGTTTTGAAAATGAT
This sequence comes from Zingiber officinale, assembly GCF_018446385.1. Taxonomy (NCBI): domain Eukaryota; kingdom Viridiplantae; phylum Streptophyta; class Magnoliopsida; order Zingiberales; family Zingiberaceae; genus Zingiber; species Zingiber officinale. The sequence continues at coordinate 88,511,247 of NC_055998.1, read as the reverse complement.
TTTAAAATGCATTTAGAAAACCTTGGTGAATGCTATCTTTTGATAGGAATCATCATTAAATAGTTAGACACAAACTTTGAAGAAACATTGAAGTTTTTACAAGTTTCCAAGTTTATGTCAATCTTTGAAAATATGAAGTATTTTCTTAGAAAACTATTTTTCCATGAAAGTATATACCCTAATAATGTCTACATGAGTTTTTATAATTTTTAGAATTTTTGTAAAAATTTTAGGGAATTTCTGATTTTTGTTGAAATGGGATTTCAGGAAATAAGAGATCTAATCGATCGGGCGATCGATTGGAGTGCCTCAATCGATCAGGCGATCGATTGAGAAAGGGAATTATCACGAGCAGAAGCTTGTTGAATCGATCAGCCGATCGATTCAATTCTACTGGATCGATTAGTCGATTGATTCAAGCAGGTTTTCTACAAACAGAAGTTTGTGGAATCGATTGGGCGATCGATTGAAGCAAGTGTCAATCGATTGAGTCCTAACCCAATCGATTGAAAAGGCTGATTTTGACTGGGAAAGTCTTATTTCACCACTTTAAGCCATTTTTATCCTCTTTAACCATTCCTAACCCCTTGAAATACATTTATACATATTTAAGGGTAGTTTTCATGATGAAAATAAGGAGAAATGGTTAAAGGACCACTAGGTTAAAGTTTAGGCTGAGGTTCATTTTCAATATTAGATTTTTAAACCTCAAAACTTTAAATTTTGGGGTTCCTAAAGGTTTAGAGATTCCAAGTCATTGTTGGTGCAATGACAGAAGTTTGAAGTATATTTTTAGGGGGAGCTACTCTTTAAAAACATGGAAATATTTTTTCGAAACCATTAAAGGGGGTAAATCCTTCGTTTGGAAAAATGTTCAAGATTAAGTATCGGGGAACAATGGAAGATTAGATATCTTCATTGTAGAAATGAAGTATGCTCAAGGGTGAGCATTGGTTACAATGAAGGGTATGAGACCTTCATTGTAATTGTAAAGTTGCTAATGCTCAAGGGTGAGTATTGAAGATAATGAAGGATATAAGAGCTTCATTATGGTGTTGTGCACAACATGTGTGGTTGTGAACAACATTGAGTAACTTTTCAGGGGGAGTGTGTTTGATGTGTACCAATAGGGGGAGAATGTAGGGTTTAAGTTAGACCTTTGTCCCTCAAGGAAAGGTTGGGGAGAATGTAGGGTCTAAATTATTTCTTCATTACCTAAAGAGGGAGTTTGCTCTCTAGGAAGGGAGAGAATGAAGGAGACCTTCATTCATGTATTGGCATGAAAAAGAAGTTGAGGCTATATGATTAGCCTAACTTAAAGGTATTGTTAAACATCAAAAAGGGGGAGATTGTGATGCAATATCCTCTAAGTCAGGTTGACCAGGTTGACTAAGCTTGAGTTGGCTCAAGCTTGAGTCTTGATGTTTGGGTTTCGATGTTTGACAATACATGGAGATTGCAGGAGCAATCATCTGATTGGGAAAATTATTGATACAATTCCCCTCTAGTCAAGGGATGACCAGGTTGATGTGAAGAAGAGTTCAAGGTTGACCGGATACTTGACTAGAAAGTTCTGGTGAGTGAAGCCAGGCAGTTGGAAATCCTAGTGAGTGAAGTCAAGTGAAAGACCTAGTGAGTAAAGCTAGGTAGTTGGAAAGTCCTAGTGAGTGAAGCTAGGCAGTTGGAAAATCTTGATGAGTGAAGCTAGGTGAAAGTCTTAATGAGTGAAGCCAAGCAGGTAGAAGTCCCGGTGAGTGAAACTGGGCAGTGGAAAGACTTGGTAAGTGAAGCCAAGCACATGGAAATTTAGGTGGGTCAAGATTGACCGGACACCTGGTGTTGAAAATTCCAAGTAGGTCAAAGAGTTAACCAGATACTTGGCACGTGGAAATCTAGGTAGGTCAAGGTTGACCAAACACCTGGTGTTGGGAAGTCCAGTAGGTCAAAGGGTTGACCGGACACTTGGCACGAGATGATAAGTCCAAGTGGGTTAAGGTTGACCGGACACTTGGCATGAGGAGAAAAGTCCAAGTGGGTTAAAGGATTGACCGGACATTGGTAAAGAAGTCCCAGCAGGTCAAGGTCGACTGGATGCTAGGCATGAGGAGTTCCAACAGGTCACGATTGATCGGATGTTGGAACTGGGGACCTTGGACTTGAGTTAAGCAAGTTGATCAACCAATCGATTGGATTGTAGTCCAATTGATCAGTCAATGATTGGCTGTGTGCGCAATTGAAGGCTGGTCTAATCGATCGACCAATTGATTGGTAAGCTAAATTGTGCACATAGAAGCTTACCCAATCGATTGGGCACCTCTAATAGATCAACTGATTGATTGGGGAGCTGGAAATCGCGCGAAGTCACGATAGAGGCTGAATTGATCGGGCGATCGATTTAGTCTTTTTCCAGCGAGCACAGAGGCGCTCTAAATCGATCAACCGATTGATTAAAGCCTCCCCAATCGATCGGCTGATTGATTGAGATGTGACCATTGCGCATGTAGCCAGCGATGGATGGCTGGGATGGCGCGGATCTGACGTGGCAATCGATTGGTTGCATGCCCAATCGATTGGGAGCCCTAGAAGCGCGAAGTATATAGCCGTTGGCGAGCTTCTTCTCCGCAACTCTTCTTCCAATCTTCACATGATTTCTCCGAGCACTCACCCCTAGATCTTGAAGGATCTTGGATACAAGTGTAGCTACATTCCCAAGGTTCAAGAGGCATATACAAGGTACAAGAGAGCAAGCAAGAAAGTATTCTTTGTATACATTTGTATTCTCTTCTTGTTTGAGTGTATTTTGTATTGAGAGATTGTACGAGGCTTCTCCGCCTCCAGTTGCGACCGAGAAGGAGTATTTATTTCATAGTGGAAAGAGCGTCGTGTGTGGATCCTTGGATTAGTCACCTCTTCTTGAGGTAAATACCAAGTAAATCCTATTGTTAGCATTGTGAGCTTGCTATGAAGACTATCCACTGCAAATCATCATCAAGAAGCAAGCAACCAGAGGGCGACGAGCTATTCACTCCCCCTCCCCCTCTAGCATATTTTGACCTTAACAATTAACGCATTAGATTAGAAAGCTAAATGAAAGAGAAATGATTGCAAGTGTTCTATCTTAGCTTCTGGGACCAAGACTATATTTATAGCCCTAGTCGGGGGCGCCTAGAAGGGTTCCAGACGCCTAAGGGGATAAACTATTATCCCTGTCGCAACGGAACATGCCACGCCGTGTTCCAGATAAAAACCTACTCTGGGTGCCCGGAAGGGTTCTGGGCGCCCAGATTTGGAAATTAAAGTTAACATTCTATTGACTTTTTGTCTCAGCCTTCCGCTCCGGTTTTGCTCGCATTGGTCCAGATCTTTCGCTCCGACTTCGCTCGCTTGGGTGATTTTGACCATCTGGAATAGGGCTCACCCATACCCATTTTCTGACCTTTAAGCAAACTTCCACTCCAGCTTGTCGCCCCTTGGAAACGTCACACACCTCCTTCTCATTCGTCCGCGTACTCTTCCAGATCATCTCATACCTCGCCTGCACCGAGCCCGTCGACTCTCTCCAGTACGGTTCTTCTCGTTAGCTGCGTCTTTCGCTTGACTTCCTGTGTCCTAAGTTCCTGCACACATAGATACAAGGGTTAAATACCAACAAGACCTAACTTGACTTAGTTGATCACATCAGAACCACCATGGGATACTTACACATATGATTTGGGTTGCTTATTGGAGTAGATTGTTAATTTCGAAAATTTCTATATTTGTTTGGAGGTTTATACAATGTCGATTCCCAATTGATGATATATTAATGCAAAGGGGGGGGGTATGTTTGGCCTCTAAATGCCAATGTTGTGAGTCTTCAGAATCTTGGGAGCATCTTTTTTCAATGGGGTAATTACTTTTGAGCTATGGTCCTATTTTGCAAATTTGTTTCATGTTAGAAATTTTATGATTCTTGAGAATTGGATGATTGGAATTGGATGATCTCATCAAGGTCATATCCGAGAGGTGATACCTTTTTTGATTGTTTGGTTTTTATGCACTACTTGGAATGATGCTAAACATAGTGGTTATATCCCTTCAGGGCAAAAGATTATTAGGGATGTTATTCAATATATTTTGTAAAATACCATAACTAATAAATAATAATAATAATAAAGTTTTATGGACCAATAACATTAGGAGAATTTTTAGGAATTTTTACAAATTTTTTAGGATTTAATCGAAGCTCGTATGCCGTATGTTAAGGGGATTAATTATTAGGTTTGAGAAAAATCTGTTTAAGAAATACTCAAAAGTAGGAGTTGATTTAGAAAAATACTTAATGTTTGATTAAACCAAAACTAAGTTTCCTAAATTAATTTATTTTCCTTTTCTTCTTTTCTTTATTTCTTTTCCTGTGTTTATTTCTCCCTCGCCGAGTTTCCTCTCTTCTTCACTGCGACACCACCGAATTCTTCTCCTCTTCCCCGATCTCTGTCTTCCCTCTTCCTTACCCATACCCTAAACTTCCCTTGACGCCAACCCTTCCTCTCATCTTTCTTCCCTAGCCGCCCCGATCATATTCTCCCCTTCACCGTCGGCGTGACCCTTCTTCTCTCTCGCGCGCGTGGGATGCCACTTCTCCTTCGCCCTAGCCGCCGTTGTGAGGACTGAGCCGACCAATTGATCCACTTCCTTCGATCTCCCCTTCGTCGTCACCACTCCGCCGTCGTCGTCCATCCACGCGAGCAGCCGACGCTGAGGTCTCTGCTTCTTCTTCCTCACTGTGGTCAAGTCTTTGTTGTTATCCGCAACAGATTCACATCAAATCACTAGGGATCCTCTCGGTGATCAGATGCCCCTTTCTTGCGCATCCTTGCCCTGATATGCTCGTCTCCACTACTGGATTCCCATCTTTGGTCGCAGGTACCAAGGGGCTCTCGGCAGCCAAGCTTCCGATCGTGCCATAGAGTTGCCTTCGGGTCGCCTCTTTCCGATCTAGTGCCAACTCACTATGTGCTGGCGCACCTGTGCCCTAGATCACCGGAAGCCGAGAGCGTGAGAAGGCGACAAAGAGCTGTGGAGATCTGGCGGTGTGACTAGGGGTGGCAATTTTTGACCCCACACAAAAACACGACCCGAACTGAACATGAAAAAATCAGGTTAGGGTTGGGTAGTTTCGGGTTTTGGTCGAAATCGGATCGACCCAATTGACACAATTAATAAACAGGTCGGGTTCGGGTCAACCTGAAATGACCCAATTACAACCCGTGAACCTGTTTATAAATAATTATAAATTTAAACTAAAATTACAATTTTAAAAAAGTTAAAACTATAAACATAGAGATATGCTATTGATTGTAATGTTGCCATGACTTATCATTTATGATATGAATTTTCAATTTGTGTAGATAAATGTTATTTTTAATTTTTAATTTGATATACAAAATTTCTTTAATGAATTCAGGTCATGTTCGGGTCAAACGGGTCGGATTCGGGTCAAGTGCAAATAAACAGATCAGGTTCAGGTTGAATAGTTTGACCCGAATTAATAATCAGGTCGGGTTAAGGTTGTCATTTGCCAACCCACCAACCTGCCAACTCGAACCCGTCAACCCGAACCCGAACCCGAACTGAATTGCCACCCCTAGGTGTGACTGGGAGGTAAGGGATTGGATCTCGATTTTGTGCTCTGTGTTGTAGCAATCCCAATGGTCCGGGAGACCATGTGTTTTGGTGTTTGGGTAAAGGGTTTAAGTTAGGTTTACCCTTGTTATTTGATATGTGTACTTGAGTTGTGTAGGACTGCAGGTGACACATGTGACTCAGGTTGATGGCTTCGGGTCCGGTGAAGGATGGAGCATCCGAGGGACCGTGGACAAGGCAGCAAGGACAATGGTCGAGGGAAGCGACTTCGAGGCATACACGAAGGATGGCATTGGGGACAAGCCGCGGGCTTGGATGCATCCAATGGACGAGAGCCAAAGGAAGTAGGCTTGAAGGCAAAAGGTCAAGGCTGCAAAAAAAGAGTCAAATGAGTTGTGAGGGTATGAGTGCATGAGAGATTGTACTCGGAGTAAAATCCTAGTTTTAGGGTTTTACTGTAGCGTATTCTAGCAGTTATTGTAGCGTACTGTAGCAGTCGACTGGTGTATGGACCAGTCGACTGATGCACTATAGCAGAGAGCCGTTGAGATAGCCGTTGGGCTGGCACCAGTCGACTGGTGCAAGGACCAGTCGACTGGTAACGGGCAAATCAGGTTCTGATTTGTTCCAAGCTCTATAAGAAGGAGCTTGGTATGGCCGGCCAAGGTGACGAAATTAGACTTGGTTAATGTCTAATTAGTAGTCTACAAGTGCTCAAGAGTTTCCCTTGTGTCCAAGAGGTCTTGGTGAGTTTGTGGTGAGGTTTCTCCACCCACAAGGAGGTTTGAGCTAGCCGGAGGTCTTCCGGGGAGTAATCCACCGACGGATAGGGATCGTCCACTTTACGGACACGCCGTGGAGTAGGAGCTTTATCTCCGAACCACGTAAATCGGCGCGTGTTGGTTTGCTTGCTCTTTCTTGTTCTTTGTATTTGTATTTTGCTTTCGTATTTGTGCTTGTATTATTTGTATTCCGCTGCGCAACTAACAAATACGTAGAAAGCGAGCGATTTGGGGGCGCCGTCTATTCAACCCCCCTTCAAGCCGGTCGCAAGATCCTCCAACAAGTGGTATCAGAGCCAAGGGCGCACTTCACCGGACTAACTGCCGAGAAGAGCAACGCATAAAAAGATGGCCGGGTTGATTGCCCCTCCAAAGTTTGAAGGAGGAAGCCTTGGGGACATCACATTTTGGATGATGAAGATGGAAGTCTTCTTCGATACGGATTGGGACACCATGATGGTGATCAAGGACCCGTTCGAAATCCCAAGAGACAAGAAGGGAAAAAGACTCCGACCACGACATTGGACGGAGGAGCAAACCACACGATTGGAGGCAAATTCAAAGGTAATATCAATGTTGATTGAAATTTTGCCTTCTAACGTGATAAGTGGTGTAGGTGAATATAAGAACGCCCACGATTTGTGGAGCAAAGTGAAGATGGTTCTACGGGAAGAACTTAAACCTACACAAGAAGAAGAAGAACCCAAGGAGATGGGTTTAATTGCTCAAGTTGAGGAGGAGCAAACGGAAGTTGAGTCACACTCAACATCCGAGGAGGAGAAGGAAGATGAGGCATCATCAACATCCTCAAGAGTTGAAGAAGAAATCTTGGAAGAAGTCAACCTAGTGAGCACATCCACCGAAGCAAATTCAAAAAATCACATTGTGTGCTTCGGGTGCAATGAGAAGGGACACTACAAGAGTAAGTGTCCATTAGGTAAGAAGAAGGTAACTCCTAAACCCAATCAAGTTATTTTAGACACTAACAAGGGTTGTAGGAATGAAGAAGCCCAAAGAAGGAAAATGCGCATTATATGCTTCACGTGTGGAGAGAAGGGCCACTACCACACAAAATGCCCCAAGAAGGGAGAGATCAAGAAGCTAGCGCATTTAAAGAAGTGGGAGAAGAAGAAGAGGAGCTTAAGTCAAGGGAGAGCTTCAAGGGTAAGGGAGGTATACCCTAAATTGAAGGTTAATTCAAATTTAAACTCTCCCATGCATGCTAGGAAAAATAATGATTATCATTATATAGCAATGAAAAATTTTGGTTTTAAATATCATAATAGAAATAGGGTAAATGTAGATCATAATCCTAGGAGACCCATTTATGAGAAATCTAGTAATGGTAGACCTAAGGAGACCCAAGACATTAATCCTAAGAAGGGGAGACACATACCTAGAAAGGGTAGGTCTAGGAATGTCCAAGGTGGACATGTTGACTCTAGGGTTAGGAACCTAGAAAGGGAAAATCAAGCTTTGAAGTCAAAGCTTGATAATTTGGAACAATTCCTTAAGAGATTCAATGTTGGATCTAAGGAATTAAATATGGTGTTGGGTAGCTAAAGACCCAACCATGATAGATCGGGCTTGGGATACCGATCTAGTTCCTCCAAGGCTAATGATAGATCATGTGCTAGGGTGGCAAATGATCATGGCAAGGGAGAGTCCTTCAAAGCTAAGGGAAAGTCTTATGCTAGGGTTGCATATGACTATAGCAAGGAGAATCCAATAAATGGCAAGGGAAAGCCATTTAATGGTAAGGAGAAATTAACTAAGGACAAAGTGTCCAAGGTTAAGAAAGTTAGATTTGTAGGCCAAGTGTCACCGGAGGTGCACCGGAATGGCCTAGCCATTGTGGATGAGTCACCTAGGGAGGTGGCTAAGGCTAAGAGCTCTAGGGGGAGCTCAAAGAGTCAATTTGGGACCCATGGCCAATGGATCTCAAGTGGGTTTTACTTAGGAGTCTAGGTTAGGTCATGGAATGTACCAAGTGGTTTGGAGATGGATTTGAGTCTCAAACCTAGGGATTTGGCACACATGGTTTGTGTTTCATGCAAGAAATATGACATTTGGGGTCATATAGCTTGATAATTGGTTTTGGATGTATAGATGCCATGTAAACCCATGCTAGGGATGCATTGTGGGTTGGTATGGGCAAATACATCAAGAAGAAGTCAAAACTAGGACTTTAGGTCAAGGTTCAATTGAACAATGTAGCTAGTTTTGGATTTTGTGTCAATCTTGGGATTGGTGATAGATATATTTTTTAATATATTTTTCCCAAGTAGACAAGGGTACAATATACCTCTCCACAAAATTTGAGAATTTTTGGAAAACTAGGGAATTACTGGTGCATTTCTGAAGTTGGCTTGAAAAGGCTGATTTTTTCAGAAATAGGGTACCAGTCGACTGGTACAGATACCAGTCGACTGGTAACAATGTTTTTGAGCACAGAATGTCTCTGTAAGCTCATTTTGTCGATACCAGTCGACTGGTGCCGATACCAGTCGACTGGTAACAGTGTTTTTCGACCACAGAATGTTTCTGTAAGGTTCTGTCGAATGGGGCAGTCTACTGGCACTTAGGGCAGTCGACTGATACCAGTCTGAAATTGTTTTCAGCATTGTTTTGTGACCATGTCAACTCGCTTAGATGTATGGGATCCAAGGGGGATTAATACATGAGTTTAGGGTCAGTTTGGATGATAAGTTTTCAACAATTGGGATATTGTTGGAGAACTTTTTGGATGTTAGGCAAAGGGGGAGAAGTAAGGTTTAGTTGGGAAAACCTTAGTCCTTTTACGTAGGGGGAGCCTTGGGATAGGTTCTTAAAAAGCCCGTTGTAAAAATCCTAGCTCATTGGGGAGCATAGGTGTAGGGGGAGCCTTGGGATAGGTTCCAATACATGATACATTGATTCGGCGGTTGCCAAGTGTGTAGCCTTGGCAACGTAAGTCCATTCGGCATTATAAGTCCAAGTGTGTAGCCTTGGCATCGTAAGTCCATTCGGCATTATAAGTCCAAGTGTGTAGCCTTGGCATCGTAAGTCCATTCGGCGGAGTAAGTCCAAGTGTGTAGCCTTGGCATCGTAAGTCCATTGTATTAGCATGTTTATTTGTTATTTGTTTTCCCTAACTTAAACGTATTGCCAAACACCAAAAAGGGGGAGATTGTTGGAGCAATCCCAATGGTCCGGGAGACCATGTGTTTTGGTGTTTGGGTAAAGGGTTTAAGTTAGGTTTACCCTTGTTATTTGATATGTGTACTTGAGTTGTGCAGGACTGCAGGTGACACATGTGACTCAGGTTGATGGCTTCGGGTCCGGTGAAGGATGGAGCATCCGAGGGACCGTGGACAAGGCAGCAAGGATAATGGTCGAGGGAAGCGACTTCGAGGCATACGCGAAGGATGGCATTGGGGACAAGCCGCGGGCTTGGATGCATCCGAGGGACAAGAGCCAAAGGAAGTAGGCTTGAAGGCAAAAGGTCAAGGCTGCAAAGAAGAGTCAAATGAGTTGTGAGGGTATGAGTGCATGAGAGATTGAACTCGGAGTAAAATCCTAGTTTTAGGGTTTTACTGTAGCGGCATTGTAGCAGTTACTGTAGCGTATTGTAGCAGTTACTGTAGCGTACTGTAGCAGTCGACTGGTGTATGGACCAGTCGACTGATGCACTGTAGCAGAGAGCCGTTGAGATAGCCGTTGGGCTGGCACCAGTCGATTGGTGCAAGGACCAGTCGACTGGTAACGGGCAAATCAGGTTCTGATTTGTTCCAAGCTCTATAAGAAGGAGCTTGGTATGGCCGACCAAGGTGATGAAATTAGACTTGGTTAAGGTCTAATTAGTAGTCTACAAGTGCTCAAGAGTTTCCCTTGTGTCCAAGAGGTCTTGGTGAGTTTGTGGTGAGGTTTCTCCACCCACAAGGAGGTTTTGAGCTAGCCGGAGGTCTTCCGGGGAGTAATCCACCGACGGATAGGGATCGTCCACCTTACGGACACGCCGTGGAGTAGGAGCTTTATCTCCGAACCACGTAAATCGGCGCGTGTTGGTTTGCTTGCTCTTTCTTGTTCTTTGTATTTGTATTTTGCTTTCGTATTTGTGTTTGTATTATTTATATTCTGCTGCGCAACTAACAAATACGTAGAAAGCGAGCGATTTGGGGGCGGCGTCTATCCAACCCCCTTCAAGTCGGTCGCAAGATCCTCCAACACTCTGCTCTTGTCTAATTTTACCGTGAGCATCACCTGTGTTGGAATGGAAGGTTATGCTAACTTGTGAATGGTGGTTCTGGTTTCTGCAGCAGTAACTCCGATTTTGTTCTCGGCAGTAACTTCGTTGTAGCTCCAACCACCAATTTCCGGCATCAAACTTTTCCAATCGCAAGTTAGCAATACCACGATCGAAGTTGGGTGAGTTTGTTTGGATAGGTTTGATTCATTATATAGTTGGTTGTTCATGTGTAGTTAGGTTAACTTGTGGTTAAGTTAGGAATAGATTGTTTTTAATTTGATTTAAGGTTAGGTTGATTATGTATAAATTTTAATCTAGTTGATTAGTGGAACGATTAAGGTTTAACAAAGTTAACCCTAGTTGATCAATGGATTAGATTTTAGCCGGGGATTTGTTTTAGCTAATTAATCTATGTAATTAGCTAAATCTGTATATCATGCGTTACAGGACTTTGATTCGAGATGGGTGTCTCGATGGAGGATTTCTAGATTCGATTTTCTATTGAGGCGGGTACTTTTGACTTATCTTCTTGATATAGTCATTTTATATATGCATAATAATTTATTTCTAGTAGTAATGATTATGTTTGCATCTGCTTTGGTATGTCACTATTTGGTTATTATAGTTTGCCTATATTCTTGTCTATTGTGCACTCATTGTTATATTCTCTTGTTTGTTACCATGTTTACTCCTGTTCATAGGAATAGTGGCATACATTGCCCTACTGTGTAGTAGTCTAATTATTTGATATATCTTATTTGTTTATCTAGATTTAGGTTACCTGGATCATTTTATGATTTATTTCTTTTATGGTACATATTATATGGAGGTGTATACTGTTTGTATCTACATGTTTAGTGTCATACAACATCTTGCACGATTGCATGCTAAGCGATTGTCGGCTCCATTATTGTCGAGTACATTGCCAGTTACATGATCTGCATACACAACCACTCATGGGTTAGTGGTATATCAGGTAGTGTGTGTATAGTTTGCTTTGTCAGTGCTCCGCTGGTCCACTCATGGGTAGCGTGTCGCAGCGTGGTAGCACGTCAGGGATCCCTCCTCTAGACTGTCTCAGGAAGATGAGAGCATTGCGCTCTCCTACTCTGTTTGGGTTAGGAGGATAGGTGTACTTCGACAGCATCCTGTCCACTCGGTCACTCAGGAGCAGTGATGGCAGAGTGCACAGTTGTCATAGCCATACCCACTCGGTCTCACCATCGCATGTGAGATGACTGACTAGTGACAGGGGTGACACATGTCATTTTGCATGATTGCATTTATTCCTTGTGATTGTTGCATATTGTTTGCTGCATTTTGGTGGTTGCATATGCTTGACATGCATACAAGTGACATTTTGTATCTGGTCTGATGACCCTTATATTCCGGATAGGAGGTTCTGGTGAGTATAATTTCTTTAGCCATTTTCAGTCTGCATTTCCTACTTTTGTTTAGGAAACTATATCGTATAGTTATTACTGTTAGTTATAACTTATTATACCTGTCTATCTGTATCCGCTAAGTTCTTGGACTGACCCCGTTGATATATTTTTTTTCAGATATCAGGTAGAGGTATGTGGAGTAGTTTGGAGTATCCTGTCTGTCGGTTCCCACGTCACATCAGAAGACTGTTACTGTTTTTGTTTGTATTTTAATTGTATAAAGTGTACTTAGCATTGTATATTCCGATTTTGTTTTCTGGAGTGTTGTTATGTGGTATTTAGTATTGTTGGTTGTGTTGTGTAAGCCTAGCCGGCTAGCAGTTCTTGTTTTGGTTTGTAATTATTTTTTATCGTTTTCCACTGTGTTGATTTTTAGTACAGTCAAGTGGGTTGTTAAATATATATATAACTGCGTGATTGTGTATATATTCCAGCCGTGTATAGCTAATGTATATTTTGTATGTAGTAATGCTTCAAATTGTCACCCATACAGGGGAGATGTTGTCGAAATTTCTTCTGGCAGAGGCTACCTGGGGCGTGACATATTTTCTATAGTAGGGCTGCAGGGATAATCAAGAGTTGTCATTGGAAAGGGTATACTTTGGTAGTATAATTTTTTGGGATACATGTTCAGATTGCATCAATTAATACTGTTTATGTGGTATATTGGCAAAAATCTTGTTTTGGTGTTTATATACTTAATATGGATGGGTATTCTAAACGTAATCCGTGTTAGTATTAGTGCTTAGAGTCAATTATGAGATGATTGAAAGAGAACTTTTGTATCATATTTCATTAATAAAAGGTAAAGTTTGTGGTTATTATATTTACTTTAGATCTGTGCTAGATGAATAAGTATAATAATATCCTAGGATAGTAGGTTCTAGTTTACAACATATCAATTGGTTGAATTGATGATAAGAGACTATAAATATATATAGAACACTAATCTTAACTATTCCTAGTTAAATATTAATATACAATAGTAATACTAATGCGTTGAGACTAGCATGTAGGTCAATTGATGACTTAATCACATAAGTCATGGATATAAGATATCAAGTTGACACATAAATATATATTAAAGAATATGTATTGAATTGACTCGCCATGAGAATGTTTCATGGATCGTTATATGAGTGTTATAAATATTCTCATAGTGACTATTGGTATGAATAGTCCTTAGACTTGAAGTCACTACAGTTTTCTACTTGGTATTGGCAAATGCCACCTATAACAAGGTGCACTATAAAGTCGATCACTAGGTATGAAATAAGTTATATGGAGAAATGTGAATGATGTAGATGAGATATATCCCTTCTATATGACGAAAGTGACATTTATGGGTCCTTTGATTAAGTAAGACTATTAAAATATATGGTCATGCTCAAATAAATCAATATGAGATATTAACTTCATTTGGTTAAATTAGTCTACTTAATGATCAAGAAACAAAAAGATTAATTAGAGGATGACACAGTATATGCCTCATTGGTTAATTTAGATATCGAGGATAGAAGGACCAAGTTATATAAGATAATAGCCACAAAAGATTAGGTTGAATCTCGACATTCTCATCAATTGGATAGCAATGATGCATTGTTAGATGTCACTTATTACTTATGTATCTAAAACATTATTTTAAAGACATTACCAATATTATGATAACCTATTAGGTCACATACAAAAAAACATGTTGGTTTGGAGATGGATATATTTTAGTTTGACCAAAATATGATGGACCCTAAGATTATAGGGTTAAATCTAATCTGAATTTGACTCATTGAGTTAGACTCAAATGAATTCGAATTAGACTCATTGAATTAATGGATTAGACTCATTGGCTTATTGGGTTAATGACTTATTGGGCAATGGTTAATCCAATATAGTAAAATCTAACCCATTAAGAAGATTAATGGAGATTAATTCATTATTAATGGAAGAAGACCAAAAGCCAAACCCATGGTATTCATTGGATGGATATAAAGAGGCATTTTTGAGTGAAATTTGGTGAGACTCTTGATCTTCTTCTTTCTCTGCTTCTCGTGGCTGAATCACCAAAGTTGCTAGCACAATGAAGGTGGTCCAAAGGCTGAGTTCGTGAGACGAATGAAGGATGTGTTCGTGTGGATACCAAATAGGCGTGACCACTCTGATCTCACTGAGATCCGACGAATCACAATTGTTGCCGGGATTATATCTTCACGTAAAATCAAGAATTGAAGACTTAAATGACTACGATGGATCAGAGGTGGGAGGAGAGGTGGGCTACTCAGGAGCATGCGTTGGCCCAGATGTGAGCAGTCATTGCTAAATGAGACCAATCACAGCAGCCCCAGTCACAGTAGCCCTAGTCAAAGGTGACTCGAGACCCATCAACCCCTGCTGATGAGTAGATTTGTCTGAGGTATATTCAACTACAACTTGATTTTTTTTTAATTTATCTTACATTAATTAAGTCAAATATATTTATTCTATTTGGATATTATTAGATGTTTATCTTAAAATGTATTACATTTTTCATGAGTCCATATTGATACATTCACCATCACCACCATTATTGGATATCCAAAATATAATCCCGATAATTTTTTACATGTAAAATTAGTTATATATTATAATTTTTGAGTTATATATTACATTTGCATTGATTTATTCTGATCATAATCTCTTGTATTTGACTTTTACATGATTATATTTGGATATATGTGTAGGTGATGTATCATGATAAGTATTTTGGATATTTTGTATTTGCCTTTCACTTATCATGCACTTTTGGATACTTATGATTGTGAGTACTTGATATTTGGATATTCTGCTTGTATTTTGTATTGAATTTTGGAGATTTGGGTAATTATGATTATGTTTTGTATTGTATTTTGGATGGTTTTATGTTGTGACCTTATTGTATGTTGTGAGAATGTTGTATGGATTGTGATATATGTATGAATTGTGTCTGTGCTGCCATCGTTTGTGATAGTTTGTATTTATATGAAAATTGTATATATGATATATGGAAAACAAGAGCAAGTTTTTAATTTTTTTACTATTTTTTACCGATGGAATCCAAATTCTGTCGGTGATTACCGACGGAATATACTATTCTGTCTGTAAAATATCGACCAGCACAGTAACGATTGCGATATATTGTCGACGGAACCTGTAATTCCGTCGGCAATCACCGACGGAACCGGGAATTTCGTCGGTAAATTCTCGACAGAACCTGTCATTCCATCAGAGGTTATCGACGGAATGACAGTTTCCTTCGGGAATTTACAGACCGAATTTTATTCAGTCGGCAACTTCCATTACCTGCCGTCCACTCCTTACCGATGGGAAAAATGTTCGGTCGTTAAATTTTACCGACGAAATATATTGTTCCGTCGAGAATTACTGACTGAATTTCATTTCCGTTGGTAAATTTCATTGTCAACCAAATTACTCCCAATATCACAAATTTCGCTAGTATTCCGTCGGTAAACTCAAATACCAACGGAATACCGATAGAAAATTCAATCGTTATTCACTACTATTTTTGTAGTGTCTTGATATAGTAAAACAACGTGTATACTATATTCGTTTGGGTCTCTGGAGGGATTGTTTTTCCATTGTATATGTTATTATTTTTCATAAAAGATCTCTACAATTCGGGTATGTCTTCATATGGATTTATTGTTAGAGATTTTTCTGAGCAAGTTATTAGGGCTATGCATAGAGTTTTTGGTATGGGATCAAATGTTCAAACAGAATTATTTGCCATTTGGAAATGTTTGGAGTTATGATTGTTAGACACAAACAATCTAATGTCGGAGATTTATGGGTACTTAGTTGAATTTAAAACTTACACAGAATTTAAATTCAACTTACAGTCGAAATGACCTGAGCAGATAATCTCAGGCTGCCAGCAGGGGCTGGTTTCCGTAATGCAGCAGAGCTGAGGGACAGGGCAGGTCTGTAGAGCGGTAGAGCAGGTCTGTAGGGCGGCAGACCAGAGCAGAAGACTAAGTCTACAGAGCGGAAGAGCAGGTCTGCAGAGCGGCAGACCAGAGCGGAAGACCAAGGCAGGTCTGCAGAGCAACAGACCAGAGTCGCAGGGCAGGTATGCAGAGCGGTAGGGCAGAGCAGTAGACCAACGCTGCAGTGCGGAACACCAGAGTGGCAGAGCAGGTCTACAGAGCGACAGACCAGAGCAGTAGAACAGATCTGCAAAGCGACAGACTAGAGCAGCAAACAGATCTATAAAGCGGCAGACCAGAGCAGCAGGTCTGCAGAAAAGGAAGACCAGGTCTGTAGAGCAGAATGACCAGGTCTGTTTGAGTAGGTCTGCAGAAAAGGAAGACCAGGTCTGTAGATCAGAATGACCAGGTCTGCAGATCAGAATGACCAGGTCTATTTGAGTAGGTCTACAGAAAAGGAAGACCAGGTCTGCAGATCAGAATGACCAGGTTTGTTTGAGCAGGTCTGCAGAAAAGGAAGACCAGGTCTGTAGAGCAGAATGACCAGGTCTATTTGAGCAGGTCTGTAGAAAAGGAAGACCAGGTCTGAAGATCAGAATGACTAGGTCTGTTTGAACAGGTCTGCAGAAAAGGTAGACCAGGTATGTAGAAAGGGAGACTAGGTCAGACAGTAAAGTCGGGCGAAAATTCTGACCGGGCAAGTTGATCGAGGCCTGCGAGTAGCAGTTTCCTTGAAACAGATTCGCCCACCTCCGGCTGTGCTTCGAGGTTTACTCGGGTCATCTGTTTCCCAGGATACAACGATCGACCGTGAACTCCACCAAGCACTGGTGGTCACGGCGAACTGAGTGGCACCCGAATGCTACCACGGGCGCTTTGGCAAGCAAGAGTTGCACGACAAAGGAGGGGAATGAGGAGGAGAGCTTCTGCCTTCTTCGCTGTGTTATCTGCGTAACCTTTTGCCTGTGGTCACAGCCTCCTTATATACGAGCTCAAGACCAAAGGACAACAGTAATGATCAATTAATGATCATTACTCAATGCTAACTTTTCTCTTGGCCGTTTTAATTCTGCATTAATCTTTCTTTAATGCATCCGTTACACAAGCAACAAAAAGATATATGTGGCAAAATATTGGTTGTTCCGCTTGGGCAAATTTTGCCCCGACTGGTCCGGCATTCGTGTGCGCAGGTCACGCTCGCGCACGAGTCAACTTGGTTCACTGCAATCCGGGCCCTGGATTTGCACCCCCCCCTACACACCCACGCGTGAGAGAGAGCCTCTCCCCATGCATTTGTTCACATCCTCAATGTATGTGAATCAATATAAACCAACAAAGATGCCAAGAAACTCCCAATGTGGGATTAAAATCCCATGCACAATAGAGCTTCTTCTCTTCCTCCTCTTCTCCATTCACACTTATTCAATAATCCCCCACATGAATGGAGATAGGGTATGTGATAGCATTCAGCAGTCGAGTCAAGTATAGGATAGGTAGGTTTTACCCTTTAAACCTTCCCTTGTGAAGATATGGTTGCTTACTGGCTGATAGTAGACACGATGTCCTTGAACTATACTATCGTCTGTGTAAGCAGTGACAAATCTCACCCAAGACTCTCCCTGATACAACTCAGTTCTCATGAGTGTGTTCGTTCTTGGCCATGAACACGCCTAGTTTTGTGAGAAGCTTTAAGAATTGTGCTTCCAATTTTCTTGGAAGCAGCCCCACTTCTTTCTCACATAGGTGATCCCTCAAGAGTTTCCATCTACTCTTCTTAATCATTAAAAGTCCATCGGCTTACCCTGGTCTAGTCACTATTTCATTGGGCTATCCCCCTATAGTGTGTCTAGTCAGTGTAGATTAGTTGTCCCTTTGAACTTAGTTTTTGGGATCTCCAGTCAACATAGGTTGAGTCTCCTCTGCACTGATTGCTGACAATGGCATCAAGCCCATTCCTCTTGATGAGCTTGCAACTAACTCTCGATTTAACCCCTTGGTTAGCGGATCCGCTAGGTTATTCTTTGACTTCACATAGTCAACAGTGATAACTCCCGTTGAGAGTAGTTGTCTAATGGTATTATGTCTACGACGTATATGTCTAGACTTACCATTATACAGATGACTTTGTGTCTGACCGATTTCTGATTGACTATCGCAATGTATGCAAATCACCGGCACTGGTTTCGGCCATCATGGAATATCTTCTAAGAATTGTTGTAGCCATTCAGCCTCTTCACCATATTTGTCAAGAGCTACAAACTCAGATTCCATCGTGGATATGGTTATTATGGTTTGCTTAGAAGATTTCCAGGAAATAGTTGCACCTGCTAGAGTGAAGACATATTCACTCGTAGACTTAGAGTCTTTTATATCAGATATCCAACTCGCATCGCTATATCCTTCGATCACATCAGGATATCTTGTATAGTGCAGTCCATATTCACGAGTATACCTCAAGTACCTCAGTACTCTTGTTATCCCTTTATAGTGCTCAACACTGGGATTACTCGTGTATCGACTCAGTTTGCTTACTGCGTAGGCCAAGTCTGGTCGTGTACAACTCATCAAGTACATCAGACTTCCAATTACTCAAGAGTACTCTATCTGAGAGATACTTTCACCTTGATTTTTCGATAGATGTTGACTTGTATCTATCGACGTTCGTGCCA
This sequence comes from Zingiber officinale, assembly GCF_018446385.1. Taxonomy (NCBI): domain Eukaryota; kingdom Viridiplantae; phylum Streptophyta; class Magnoliopsida; order Zingiberales; family Zingiberaceae; genus Zingiber; species Zingiber officinale. Next base: position 88,492,542 of record NC_055998.1, on the reverse strand, counting down.
ACGCAGTATCACCCTTGGTGAATTTCTCAAGAATCTTGTCCACGTAATGGGACTGACTAAGAACAAGTCCTTCTGTCATTATAAGAAATTTTGATTCCTAGAATCACATCAGCTAGACCCATGTCTTTCATGTCAAATCTTGAGTTCAACATATCTTTAGTGGATTTGATTATCTTATCATTGCTCCTAATGATAAGTATGTCATCTACATAGAGGCACAATATGACATAGTCACTCTCTGTGGCTCTCATGTAGACACATTTATCACATTCATTGATCTTGAATCCACATTCCTTTATGGCATTATCGAATTTCTTATGTCACTGCTTTGATGCTTGTTTTAAGCCATATAATGGCTTCACCAATCTACAGACCTTGTTTTTCTGTCCTGGCATAGAAAACCCCTCAGGTTGGTCCATGTAGATTTCCTTTTCTAAATCCCCGTTTAGAAAGGATGTCCTTACATCCATTTGATGTATTTCGATATTCCATAGAGCAGCAATAACCAACAATACTCTAATGGAAGTGATTCTCGATACCGGAGAGTATGTATCGAAGTAATCAAGGCCTTCTCGTTGTCGGTATCCTTTGATTACCAATTTGGCCTTGTATTTATTGATTGTGCCATCTGATTTCATTTTCTTCTTGAAGATCCACTTGCAACCTAGTGGTTTACTTCCCGGAGGAAGATCCACAAGTTCCCAAGTGTGATTTGCAAGATAGATTCTATCTCAGATATAATTACCTCTTTCAATTGAGGTCCATCAGAAGAGCCTACAGCTTCTGAATAACTTCAGGGCTCACTCTCCAACATGAAAGTGATAAAATCCGATCCATAGCATTTTTCTACCTGAGCTCTTTTGCTCCGTCTAGGCTCAACCTCCACGAGTTCCTCATCATCATCATCTTCTTCTTCGCCTTGTGTTTCGGTTGCCCGTTTTGAGGAGCTAGCATCCTCACGGGTCTTATACGGAAACACATGCTCGAAGAACGAGACATTTCTCGATTCAATTATCGAGTTCTTATGTATCTCTGGTATGTGTGACTCATACACACAAAATTGATAGGCACTGCTGTTATGTACATATCCAATAAATATGCAATCAATAGTCTTTGGTCCTATCTTAATCCTTTTCGGATTAGGCACCTACGCTTTGGCAAGACACCCCCACATTCATAAGTATTTGTAGGACGGTTGTCTTCCATTCCACAACTCATAAGCGCTCTTATCTATTTTCTTTCGGGGTACCTTATTTAAAAGGTAATTAGCTGTTAATACAGCTTCCCCCCACATGGACTCTGGCAATCCAGAGCTCAATAGAAGAGCATTCATCATCTCCTTTAGAGTTCGATTCTTTCGCTCAGCAACTCCATTTTACTGAGGAGTATAAGGAGCTGTTGTTTCGTATCTGATTCCATGTTCAGCACATAACTCAGCGAACGGTGACACATATTCACCGTCTCGGTCACTTCGAACCACCTTAATTTTCTTATTAAGTTGGTTTTCAACCTTATTCTTATAGAGAGCAAATTTCTCTATAGCTTCATCCTTACTTTTGAGAAGATACACATAACAATATTTTGTGTTATTATCTACAAAAGTGATGAAGTATTTATTACCACCACATGTTGGTGTACCTTTTAGGTCGCACACATCAGTGTGGATTAGGTCAAGTAGTTCATTACTTCTTTCAATATGTTGAAAGGATGACCTTGTCATTTTCGCTTCAACACAAATCTCACACTTGTGTTTTGGGTCAAGGTGGAATGTAGGTATGCTTTGCATATTAATTAATCGACGCAATACATCGTAGTTAATATGTCCTAGTCTACCATGCCACAAACACGAAGACTCAAGCATATAAGTGGAAGAGCTTTCAGTTTTATTTATCTTAGGTCTAATCGTCATTACATTGAGCTTAAACAACCCATCAGATATATAACCCTTCCTACAAACACTCCATTCTTGGACAATACAACTATGTCCGACTCAAAGACAATGCGAAAGCCATGCTTGCTTAACAGAGATCCGGACACTAGATTCTTTCGAATCTCCGGAACATACAGCACATTGTTCAGAGTGAGATCCTTGCCCGAGGTCATCTTCAGCACCACTTTTCCTTGCCCCACGATGTCCGAGGTTGCTGAGTTCCCCATGAACTGTTTGTCTCCAGTTACTTCCTCGAAGTTGTGGAGCAGCTCCTTGTTGCAGCACACATGTCTGGTGGCTCCAGTATCGATCCACCATTGTCGCAGGTTTGAACCGATCAGGTTCAACTCAGAGACCATAGCGCAGAGGTCGTCTATTTCTGGTCCCTCGTTCAGGTTGGCCTCTTGCTTCTTCTTCGGCTTTCTGCACTCCGAAGATTTGTGACCTACTTTGTCACAGTTGAAGCACTTCCCAGAGAATTTCTTCTTGCTGATGCCTCCTCTGGGTCCTATCTTGGAAGACTTGGGGTTCTTCCATTTCGAGCTTTGACCGTGCTCGACCACGTTGGCTTTCACAGTAGCCGGAGAGAACAGTTTCCTCTCTGAACTCTTGTTATCTTCTTCGATGCGAAGTCGAACAATGAGTTCCTCCACATTCATCTCCTTCCGCTTGTGCTTCAGGTAGTTCTTGAAGTCTTTCCAGCCGGGAGGCAATTTCTCAATGATAGCAGCCACCTAGAAGGTTTCACTCAGAACCATCCCTTCTGAGTGGATCTCGTGTAAGATCACCTGAAGCTCCTAGACTTGTCTAATCACCATCTTGGAGTCAACCATCTTGTAGTCCAGGAATCGACCCACGATGAACTTCTTTGCCCCTACATCCTCCATCTTATATTTCTTGTCCAGGGACTCCCACAGCTCCTTAGCCGTTCTCTTCATGCTATACACAGCGTACAGCGAATCGGTAAGGCAGTTGAGAATGTAGTTTCGGAAAAGGAACTCAGAATGAGTCCATGCCTCCACTGTACTGATGGTCTGCGCATCAGTATCCTCAGCTCCCTTGGGAGGGTCCTCGGTCAAGAACCGAGCCAGATTGAGCATGGTCAGGTAGAAGAGCATCTTCTGCTGCCACCTCTTGAAGTTCAGTCCGCTGAACTTCTCTAGCTTTTCCCCATGACTGATTGACACAATTCCAATCGAGGTGGAGGGGGCCTGCACGTGTTGAGTCTGTTGCACCCCAACATTTTGTTCCGTGGCCATCTCAATAGAAACAAGTCTGTTTCAAGATTGTTAGACACAAACAATCTAATGTCGGAGATCTATGGGTACTTAGTTGAATCCAGTGAGTCTTTTGTTGGAGTGTATTCTTCTTGGTGTTGTTGGTGCTTAACCTTTTCATGGGATTTTGGATTAGTGAAGTTTTCTACGGATGTGGAACATAGAGGGATTTGAAGTCTAAGGTCTTAAGAAGCTGATGTAATGCCTATTGGTGTTTGGTTCTTCTTTTATGGTGGAGTATTTGGGTTACTTAAGAACACTTGTTTCATATGTGTCAAGCCTTCAAGAAATTGGTGAAATTTCCTTTGGACGGGGGTGGGCTTGTAAGTAGATCTTTTTAGTTTTGAGATCTTCGAATATGTAAGTTTGGAGAGGAGTGTTTTTATTTTGGATATATGTGTAAATCTTTGGTTTCTCTATAAGCTGTAGTATGAGGTCAGGTTCTTGTTTTCATATATGGTACTTTCTTTTGAATCACAAAAAAAAAAAAAGAAAAAAAAAACACTTGTTAGGGTTAAGCTTGAGTCAGTACTCTCTCAGGATTCGACACGTCTCCTCTATGTCTGCATATAGATCGATCGCTTAGAGAAACTTAATTAGGATATCATCCACGTGCATCTCCATATTTATACCGATTTGTCTTCGAAACACTTTGTTCATAAGTCGTTGATATGGTACCCCTGATTTTTTAGTCCGAATGACATAACATTATAATGATAAGTTCCTTTAGCAATGATGAAGTTAACTTTTTTTTTTTTATCTTCTTTGACCAGAGAGACCTAGTGGTATACTTGATATGCATCCGACATGCATATCAATTCGTAACTGGTAGTTGAGTCCACCACATGGTCGATACATAAAAGAGGATAAGTGAGGTATGATTTTTACCTCCTGATCAGTTATATGAAGGTATAAAGATGCTATCTAGATCATTATGCAAATTATGAAATAAATGTATGGATTTAAAAATAAAAAACAAGAAGTTAAAAATAAACTTAGCCTATGTTCATTAGAATTTTAGGACAAAATTTAAATAGAAAACTCTAACTTGAAAGAGCAAATAGGAATATTGGAAATAAATTATGCATATGTTCAGCATTCTAGAAATTTTTAAGGGTTAAATTGACATTTTAAATTTTACAAGGGCTAAATTAGAAAAAAAATCTTAGAAATTATATATTATAAAAATTTCTGATAAATCAGAATGTAGAAAGCTTATTTTGGTTTCGAAATTATATTTAATTTGATTAAAATTAAATTTGTACATGCTTTAATTTTAAATATTATTTACAAAATTAATTAGTTCATATATCTACTGTTCATATTTTCTATTAAATTTGTTTTTTTTTTGATAATGAAGTCTATTTTCAGTTAGACTAACTTTTTAAATTTTTTTTTGATGATTTATAATTTGTTCTGAATTTTTGATCGAAAAAGAAAATTTAAATTTAAAATTCTTTCCGTGCTTAATTTTGAAGAACATGATTATATGATTTTTTGAAACATATTTTGAATGCTTAGAAAAATCAATCAAATTTTTATGGCTCGAAACCCATTTTTATTAATTAATTTTAAAAATAATGTTAACGGTATAACAACATTTATTACTTGATCCGGCGATACAGACGCGGGACCTCCTTTGAGGGAAGTCAACGTCACGTGGAGGTCAAAGGTCAAACGGTCGACCGGAAAAGGGTGACCGACCGGCCGAACGGGGTCTAAGCGGAATCAAAGACAACTCGACGGGGACTCGGGTTTTTGAAGCTCATAGGGAACAGGGTAGCCAGGCCGAGTGGGCAGCCTGCTCGGACCAAGGCCTAGAGCGGCAATGCTGTGAACAGTTAGCCGAGCACATGACCGGTCAAACCATCACCTACGTCCGGTCGGACGCGACGTGCCTGCCGAGCAGCCAGACGCTCGGCGCGGGAACAGAAGAGACAAAAGGACAAGGGAAACATCGGGAAATATCTTCTGACAACAGGCATGTCTAACGACCAAGTCATACGCTGAACCTTACGACAGAAGGTTCTGCCGTCCCATCAGAGAGGTACTCGGACTGTAGCAGTATTGTGTCAGGCAAGCTCCTCTGACAAGCCCATACTGAGGTATGGTAAGAGGGCACGTATTCGCCTAGCTATGTGTGTATAAGCCTCTTCACAGCTCTATATAAGGGTCCTCACACTTCGCCGGAGGTACGCATTCTCGGATATTCGAAGCCACTTCATAGTTTCCTCTTGCCTGACTTGAGCGTCGGAGGGTCGTCGCCGGGAACCCCTTCCCGGTCCGACTTCTTTGCAGGTTCGCCGGAGATCCCTATGACCGGTCGGAGATCCACGTCATCAGTTCGGAGAGCGCCACGTGCCCAGCGTGCGTTCAGACAGGATCATTACTATTAAACTATAAATATTTTGCAGGTAAAAATTTTAATCATATCTCTTATACTTATTAATGTTATTGACAAAAAATTTGGATTTTCAAAACTGAAAAATAATTTTTAATTTATTTTTTTAAAACATAGAATTAATTATTAAAATTAGTAACTTTTTGAAAATTAATTTAGGTAAAAATGAAAATTCCTAAAAATACTATTTTAAACCTCTAGAAAAATTATTCAAAATTTTCTAATATTATTTTCGTATTTTACCTGATTTTTGTTATGTGATCAAGTGGGAGAAGATAAGATATTAAGTTTAGGAGGAGATATAGATTTTAAGATTTTATTGTAATTTTCTTTACATGTTATAATTGCCAATTTATTATATTTATGTGTAATAATAACTTATTTTATTATTTGTTTTACCATAACTTAATTTGGGTTGATTTATATCAAAAATAGGGAGATTGTAAATATCCCGAGTGAGTTTTTATGTGATCAACCCGATTAAGTTAGACTTTGCTTTTTTTTTTTATACCTTGTGTTTAAGTGTGCAACGACTTAGGAACACAAGAAGTCGAGCGAAAAATATAGCGGACGAGAAGGATGACACGAGAAGTGAGTCGACAGGTTTGATGCATATGAGGGATGAGAAACTGCGAAAGAGTACATCGGCGGACGAGAAAGACACGCACACTTCTGAGAAACGAGAAGATGGGGAGGAAGTCTGCTCGAACAGAAGGCTGAAGTTGGGTTCGGGGTGAGCTTAACTCTAGATGACCGAAAATTCACCCAAGCGATCGGAGAAGCAATTGGACAAGTCAACAGAAAGTTGACTTGTCTAGGCGCCTAGATTAAGTCCAAGCACTCGGACTCTAGGCGCCTGGACCAGGTTCGAGTGCCCAAACAAGCTTGGGCCAAGGACAGGCACCTCGTCGAGCCGTTGCAAAGAAGATCAGATTTGGAGTCCACGTTAGCAGCCTCCAGGCGCCTAGGTATCGATAAGGATCTTATCACGAAGTTGTTGCGAAGTGGATCAATGCAACCAGTGGAGGCGCTCCGACCTAGTCCAAGTGCTCATAATCTGCCACATCATCCAACTGCTACTTTCGACCAGTGGACTATAAATTTAGTTTTGGTCCTCTTAGTTTGAACAACACTAGTAAGCGACACACTATATACTCGAATTCTATTTGCGTTTTAAAGTCTATGCTTTAATCGTTGTTAGAGGCTACTCCACTTTCGTCAAAAGGAGATCTTTAGTGGATCTTTACATCGCCTTGGATTAGCAATCTTCTAGGTTGCAAGCCAAGTAAATTCTGGCTCGTCTTTTAATTTATGTTTATTATTTTTTAATTAAAGTAACGTGTGTCTTTGCTAAGAAGGAAAGCAAAAGAAAAGTTCTAAATTCTGCTTGCAAGCTATTCACCCTCCTCTAGCCGGCCTACACAGGACCATCAGGAACGTCCATAGCCACTTAGTTAAACTTTTTAATGTATGCCCTCAATGTTTCCTTGGACCCCTATTTGAGGCAAAATAAGTTTAAACTGGTCTTGTGGTATCGACGACTACTGGCGAAATGATGGAGGAATGTCTTATGGAAATCCTTGAAGCAGCAAATAGACTCGGCCGGGAGTCAGTTGAATCATCTCTGTGCCGAGTCAAAAAGAGTGGTGAGAAACATTCGACACTTAACTCTGTCCATGTATTGATGGAGGATAGTTGCTGATCCTGTCCGAACACTGAGTCAACGGACGCTGGGCACGCGACGCTCCCGACTGCTGACGTAGATCTTTGACTGGTTGCAAGAGCCTCCGGTGAACCTGCACAGAAGTCGGGCCGGGAAGGGGTTCCCGGCAACGACTCTCCGACGCTCAAGTCAGGCGAAGCTCAACAGCGAAAAAGTAGCTCCAAAACTCGTAGCATACGTACCTCCGGCGAAGGACGAGGGCCTTTATATAGGGCAGTGAAGAAGCCAGTGTACACACATCGAGGTGTACACGTGTCCATGGCCCATACCCTAATAAGGGCTTGTTAGTGAGCTTACCTGACCCATACTGCTACAGTCCAAGCATGTCCTCGATGGGACAGCGGAACCCCCTGTCATAAGATTTGGAGTATGGCCTACACGTGAAACATACCTGTTGTCAGGAAAAGGTATCCCTTGTCCTTTTCCCATTTACTCCAGATCTGGTGTCCGGCCGGACAGTTCCCTCAACATCCGGCCGGACATATGCGGTGGTTTACTTGGGGAGATTCTCCATCACGTGTTTTGTGGAGACTATTAGCAGTATGTTACCTTATGGCTTTGGCCGAGCGTGCAGTCCGCTCGGCCCTGCGACCTTCTCCGCTGAGCGCCGGAACCCTGATTTCGACAGGGCGCCTTTAACCATCAGCCGAACACCGGGCGGTCAGACAGCCGATCGGACCCATCCCTCTCCGGACGTTCGATTCCACCGGGTGGCCGGCCGGCCGGACCCGGCCCTCTCCGGATGGACAACCGCCACTTTGACTTCCACTTGGCGTTGACTCCACAGGACGGGGTCCCCTGTTCTTACTACCGGATCACTTGCCTCCCCTTCAAGTCTAGTCGAAGGAGGCAGATAGTCCGACTGACTGGACTACGAATCTAGCCGAGCGGCTCATCCGTGCTAGTATCCTCCGCTCGGCCAACCATAGAGACAGCCTTAAGCGAATCAACAATGGAATTCATCGGATCTCCTCGTGTTCTGCGCCAATCTTCGACATTAAGGTTGAGCATGCTTTCATTAAATGCTCCGAATGGTTGAATGCCATGTGGCGCCCTGCCATCAGCGTACGGCGGCGGTGGCATGGCGTTTTGATGTGATCGAAGCGATTTGAAATGGACGGCACGATGCACGCTTTGATTCCCGTGACCTGGATCCAACGGTGGAGGACGTCCGACCTCCACCCTATAAATCCTCCGCTTTCTTCTCTTCCTCACTTGCCTCCGCGATTTCGACCACTGCCCCCAGCACTTTGGAGCTCCGGCGATCCTGTTTCTACTATCCGACGCTCTCCGGCGCCTTTTCCTTGATCCCTTTCCCCGCTGTAAGGTTTATATCTTTCCTTCCTCCTTTCCGGTGTTTCCTCCGCATTTCTTTCTCAGTTTCGATCCTTGAAACTCCCTTTCGTTTGCTGTTGTTTTTCTCCGGCCTTTTTGCCTTTTGATTCCTTCCGATCGGCCCATGGCTAGTTCTCCCAATCCCGAAGACCAGTCGCTCGGCCCATGGTACACAACCATACAGTCCCGATTCGACCAACGTGATTTTGATATTCTGACAGACAATTTCGAAATCCCCGAAGATTTCGAACTTCTTTTAGCCGGTCCTTCCGCTCGGCCGCACAGGCCGCCGCGCGGAGCTTTCTCATCCTTTCATCGTAGATGTTTGTAATTTTTTCGGTGTGCCGCTCGGCAGTCTGGTACCCAACACCTTTCGTCTCCTCTGCGGTGTTGTGGTTTTGTTCAAGATTCACAACATTCCCCTCCGACCGGAGGTCTTCTTTTATTTCTACTACCCCAAGCAAGCCGAGCCGGGCACCTTCATGTTCCAAGCTCGGCCCGGATTAGTCTTCTTCAACAAACTTCCTACTTCCAACAAACATTGGAAGGATTATTTTTTCTACATCCGTATGCCCGATCAGGCCACCTTCCCGACAAAGTGGCAGGTCAACTTGCCTCCCACTCCCGAGCTGAAGAAATTCAAGACTCGACCGGACTACCTCCATGCTGCAAATATACTAGCCGGTCTGCGACTCGACATCAATAAGCTCCTTCATGAAGGAGTGATGTACATCTTCGGCCTGAGTCCTATACGGACTCCTCTTTCGACCGGCTTCGGTAAGAACTTTACTTGGGCATTTGCTTTGATCGCTAACTGATTTCTTTTCTTTCTTTTGCAGCGGACATCGTCATGGATTCGGTGATGGCCGGCGTTTTGAAGAGAAGGGCGACAGCGTTAGAAGCAGCGGCTGCCAAAGAAATGGAAGCGCTGGGTATCCAGCTGGTCGGATTCCATGAAGGAGAGAGCGGGACTCAGGGTGAGTCGGCCGCTCAAGCTTCTCAACAGAATGTGGTTAGCGGAGCCACCCCCTGAAGAGAACCGACTGCCCCCGAGGAAGGTTCCGCTCGGGAGGAGGAGCAGCCCTTACAAAAGAGGCGTCGAGTGGAGCTTCCCCTGCGCTCGGCTACCTCAGCTGTCCAACCCTCCGAGCGGGACACTGCAACCGCTCAAGGTAAGGCGCCGGAGACTGAAGCCATTTCGTCCGACCGGACGCCTTCTGAATGGGATGAGCCGGCCGCGCCAATCGAGGCTGTTCCGGTCAGCACCCTTCCGCCCGCTCGCCAACCAGCCCAACGCTCGACCATTCATTCGCAGTTTTCTGCGCCGGCTTCTGATCCCCTCCCGACTGCCGGTCGGACGACCCCCGGTCATGGCCGCACGATTCGGGTCACTCTTCATCTCTCGACTGAAGAGCTGCTACCGGAGGCCGACCAACCGACTGCGCCAGAGCACACCATCACCCTGAAGGGGCCTCTCGCCGAGATGTGGGCTGACGCTCGGGCGCGTGTTGCCCTGATCCCCATCGGGAATTTGGCTAACAGTCATATGCAGCAGGCCACGGGGGTAAGTCCGCTTTATCCGAAGTTTTGTATGCATTCCTTCCGATCGGCCACTAACAGCTTCTATTTTCTCTCGTCAGAGATGGGTGGAAGAAATTGCGGTTTCCAACCGCTTGGCCATGGTGGATGAAGAGTTGCGTCAATTGAAGGCAGCGGTTGGTCCGTCCGGTCCTCAGGGACCATCTTACTCCGAGCTGCAGAAGGAGCTGAAGAAGACTCAAGATATGCTGGCGGCCGAACGGAAGAAAACAGCCGACCAGGCTCATCATTTGGCCGAGCTCGAGCGGCAAGTCAAGTCGCTCGACCAAAAATTTACTCTGGCCACCACTCGGAAGAACACGGCCATTTCTGACTTGGAGAAGAAGAATGTGGAGGCTCGAGGCCTGGAGCTGAAGGTCAAGGAGCTGATGGAACAGCTTGACCAAGAGAAAGTAAGTCGCTCGGCCGACGCAACCAAGCACAAGGACGAGCTGACCGCTCTGCAGGAATCCCTCTCTGCAGCTCAACTGGCATTCAAAGAGTACCAGGAGGCCGAGCCGGGTCGGGTTGCCGCTCTAAGACAAGGCTACATCCGCTCGTCTGAATTCTCGAAAAAAATCTGCGAACGGATGTACACCGCCTTCGATTTGGCTATGACCGCCACCATGACTTATCTGAAGTCGAAGGCCTTCTCCCCGAGGCCACTTCTATTCCGACCGGCGACCAGGTGGCGCTCCTGGATAACATCCCCAAGACCCTTTATGACTATATTGAGTAGTTTCTGTAACTGGGCCACTCGGCTGGATGTCATACTTTTTGTTATTAGGCCGCTCGGCCTAAATCTTTAACTTTAATGCAATGTTTTCTTTATATTTGCTGTCTTGTTACATAACCAAAATATGTGCTCATCCGCTCTCCCATTATCACCCCTCTGGTATTCGAAAGAGATTTTTACTAAGTGTCTGGCATTACCCTGCCGTTCGGCTAAACATGTAATACTTTGACTACTTAATTTTCCGCTTTGATAGCAGAGGTCACTCGCTATATACCGAGCAAGTACCTTTTGGCTCTGGGCTGAGCGGAGCGTAGAGACGATTTAACGATATTGAGGGCGAGTTTCTGGGGCAATTGTATTCTTTTTATTGGTATTCCCCGCTCGGACGTTTATAGACGCCGGCTCGTCTCTCGATATTTAACGTCGGAGCTCGACGGTCTTCCGCTCGGACGTTTATAGACGCCGGCTCGTCTCTCGATATTTAACGTCGGAGCTCGACGGTCTTCCGCTCGGACGTTTATAGACGCCGGCTCGTCTCTCGATATTTAACGTCGGAGCTCGACGGTGTTCCGCTCGGACGTTTATAGACGCCGGCTCGTCTCTCAATAACGCCGAGCTCGACGGTCTTCCGCTTCAGACGTTTATAGACGCCGGCTCGTCTCTCAATATTTAACGCGGAGCTCGACGGTCTCTCCGGACGCTTATGGACGGCGTCTCTCGATATTTGACGTCGGAGCTCGATGGTCTTCCGCTCGGACGCGTTTATAGACGCCGGTTCGCCTCTCGATATTTGACATCGGAGCTCGGCGGTCTTCCGCTCGACGCTTTATAGACGCCGGCTCGTCTCGATATTTAACGCCGGAGCTCGACGGTCTCTCGCCCGGACGCTTTATAGACGCCGGCTCGTCTCGATATTTAACGCCGGAGCTCGGCGGTCTTCCGCCCGGACATTTATAGACACCGCGTCTCTCGATATTTAACGCCGGAGCTCGACGGTCTTCCGCCGGACGGTTTATAGACGCCGGCCCTCTCGATATTTATCCCCGGAGCTCGACGCTCTTCCGCTCGGACGTTTATAGACGCCGGCTCGTCTCTCGATATTTAACGTCGGAGCTCGACGGTCTTCCGCTCGGACGTTTATAGACGCCGGCTCGTCTCTCGATATTTAACGTCGGAGCTCGACGGTCTTCCGCTCGGACATTTATAGACGCCGGCTCGTCTCTCGATATTTAACGTCGGAGCTCGACGGTCTTCCGCTCGGACGTTTATAGACGCCGGCTCGTCTCTCGATATTTAACGTCGGAGCTCGACGGTCTTCCGCTCGTACGTTTATAGACGCCGGCTCGTCTCTTGATATTTAACGTCGGAGCTCGACGGCCTTTACGGCTAACTTCGATACTGCCGATCGGCGGAACCCTTGGACATCCTTTGAATTAATTTTGCTTCCTGCATTACAAGGACACGGGCGACAAGCACATACACAAAAATGAGTTACATTCGTGCACCTTTCATCCAGCTCGATAAGGCTGGAGATGATTTGCACTACACGGTCGATCCAGCTGCCGCCCGTCTTCATCCTCCAAGTTGTAAGCACCCGAGCGGAGCTTTTCAATAACCTTGAAGGGGGCCGCCCACGGAGCTTCCAGCTTGCCGACGTCGCCGACCGGCTTGACTTTCTTCCAGACAAGATCGCCGACCTGGAATGATCTGGGGATTACACGGCGGTTGTAGTTTTGCTTCATCCGTTGCCGGTACGCCATCAGCCGAACGGATGCCTTGGCTCTTTCTTCTTCGACCAAGTCCAGCTCCATGTTCCTCCGCTCGGCGTTGTCCTCATCATAATTTTGGATCCTAGCGGATTCGACTCCGACTTCAACAGGAATGACCGCTTCGCCGCCATACACCAGGTGAAAAGGTGTGACGCCCGTTCCTTCCTTTGGAGTCGTTCGGATGGCCCATAGGACGCCCGGCACTTCATCTACCCAGCTTCCTCCCAAGTGATCGAGCCGAGCGTGCAGAATGCGAAGAATTTCCCGATTGGCTACTTCGGCTTGGCCGTTGCTTTGGGGATAAGCCACGGACGTGAAGTGTTGCTCGATGCCGTAGCTTTTGCACCAATCCTCTAGCATCTTCCCTGTGAATTGCCGCCCATTGTCGGAAACCAATCGGCGAGGGATGCCGAACCAACAGATGATGTGTTGCCAGATGAATTTTTTGACCATCTGTTCGGTGATCTTTGCTAGCGGCTCGGCCTCCACCCACTTGGAAAAATAATCGACCGCCACTAGAAAAAATTTCCTCTGCCCGGTCGCCATCGGAAATGGACCAACAATATCCATTCCCCATTGATCGAATGGACATGAAATGGTTGATGCCTTCATTTCCTCTGTCGGTCGGTGGGAGAAGTTATGGTACTTCTGTCACGAAAGGCACGTAGATACTGTCCGAGCGGCATCTGCTTGTAAGGTTGGCCAAAAGTACCCGGCCAAGAGGATCTTCTTGGCCAACGATCGTCCGCCCGGATGCCCTCCGCATGATCCTTGATGTACTTCTTGGAGGATGTAAGCTGAGTCCTCCGAGCTCACGCATTTCAACAGCGGGCGTGAGAAAGCCTTTTTGTAAAGCTGATCGCTGATGAGTGTGAACCGACCGGCTCTCCTCCTTAGCAGCTGGGCTTTATTCTCATTGGATGGTGTGGCACCCGAGCGGAGGAACTCTATGATGGGTGTCCGCCAGTCGCTTGGAAACGTGAGTCCATCCATCCGGTCGACGTGCGCCACCAACAGTACTTTTTCAATTGGCTGCTGAATGACGACCGGCATTATTGAGCTCGCGAGCTTGGCTAACTCATCGGCCGCTTGATTTTCTGCTCTGGGTATCTTCTAGACAATAACTTCTCTAAAATCGGTTTTGAGCTTCTCGAAGGCTTCAGCGTAGAGCTTGAGCCGAGCACTATTGATTTCGAAGGTACCAGAGAGCTGCTGAGCGGCCAACTGCGAATCCGAGTGAAGCGTTACCCGACCGGCTCCCACATGCCGTGCTACCTGCAAGCCGGCTATGAGGGCCTCATACTCTGCTTCATTGTTGGTAACTTTATAATCCAGCCGGACGGATAAGTGTATCTTTTCTCCTTGAGGGGAGAGTAGCAGCATTCCAATCCCGCTTCCGAGCCGAGTGGGCGATCCGTCCACAAATATTTTCCACATGGCTTCCGGCTCCGAATTTTGCACTTCAGTCACAAAATCTGCCAAGGACTGCGCTTTGATTGCCGAGCGGGGCTGGTATTGGATATCAAATTCACTTAACTCCGTCGTCCATTTGATGAGCCGTCCGGATGCCTCTGAATTTAGTAGCACTCGTCCGAGCGGGCTATTGGTTTTGACAATGATAGTATGCGACAGAAAGTATGGACGGAGACGCCGAGCGGCGAGGACCAGAGCAAAAGCCAGCTTCTCGAGCCCAGTGTAGCGAGATTCAACATCTTTTAAAATGTGACTAAGGAAATACACGGGCTCTTCTCCGCTCGCCCTTACTAATGCCGAGCCGATTGCTTGCTCGGTTGAAGACAAGTAAATACAAAGTGGCTCACCCGCAGCCGGCTTGGCCAATACCGGGAGAGAATTCAGATATACCTTCAAGTCTTCGAACGCCCGATCGCATTCTTCATCCCAGTGGAACTTTGTGGCCTTGCGCAAGATTTTGAAGAAAGGGAGACTCCGGTCGGCAGTTTTGGAGATGAATCGGGACAGAGCAGTTATCCGACCGGTCAAACGTTGCACTTCCCTTGTATTTCTTGGAGGCGGCATGTCTTGTAGAGCTTTCATCTTGCTGGGATTTGCTTCGATTCCCCGCTCGGTCACTATGTATCCCAAAAAATGTCCTCCTTTTGCTCTGAACAGGCACTTCTGGGGATTTAGCTTGATTCCATATTTGCGCAGCGTTCAGAAGGTTTCCTCCATGTCTTTGAAGAGATCGGCCGCTCGGACGGTCTTGATGAGAATGTCGTCCACATACACTTCCAGATTTCGCCCGATCTGCTCTCTGAATACTTTATTCATCAAGCGCTGATAGGTGGCTCCCGCATTCTTCAATCCGAACGGCATCACATTATAGCAATATGTGCCGTCGGCCGTCACGAAGCTGACTTTTTCTTGATCTTCACGGGCGAGCGGCACTTGATGATAGCCTTGGTAAGCATCGAGCATACATATTAATTCACAGCCGGCCGTAGAGTCCACCAACTGATCTATCCGGGGCAGAGGATAAAAGTCTTTCGGGCAAGCTTTGTTGAGGTCCCGAAAATCTATGCATACTCTCCACTTGTTGCCCGGCTTGGAGACTAATACTACATTAGCCAGCCAGCTCGGGAACTGCACCTCACGTATATGGCCAGCTTCCAAAAGCTTCTCCACCTCCGCTCGTATGATGGCATTCTGCTCGGCGCTGAAATCTCTTTTTCTCTGCTTCACAGGCCGAGCGTCCTGTCGGACGTGGAGCTCATGCTGCGCTACACTTGGTGAAATTCCGGGCAGCTCATGCGTCGACCAGACGAAGACATTATGGTTTCTTCGGAGGCATTGGATCACCTCTTTCTGATTGGCCTCCAGATCGGACGCGATGAAGGTCGTGGCCTCCGATCGGGTCGGGTGTATCTGCACTTCCTCTTTTTCTTCATAGACTAAAGAGGGAGGCTTTTCAGTTATGGCATTTACCTCGATCCGGGGCGATTTCCGAGCGGAACTTGCTTCTGCTCGGACCATTTCAATGTAGCATCGCCGAGCTGCCAGTTGGTCTCCCCGTACCTCTCCCACTTTGTCTTCGACGGGGAATTTGATCTTCTGGTGGAAGGTGGAGACGGCCGCCCGGAACTCGCTGAGCGCCGGTCGTCCCAAAATGATGTTGTAGGATGAGGGAGAGTCCACCACCACGAAGTTTGTCGTCCGCGTCCTCCTGAGCGGCTCCTCTCCCAGCGGAACCCGTAGAGCGGGGTCGTCATGGGCAGCAGCTCGGCTCGGTCAATTTGTAGTTGATCGAACGCCTTCTTAAATATGATGTTGACCGAGCTTCCTGTGTCAATAAATACGCGGTGAATAGTGTAGTTGGCTATTACCGCTTTGATGAGCAGAGCATCGTCGTGGGGTACTTCAACTCTTTCCAAGTCCCCGGGCCCGAAACTGATTTCGGGTCCTTCCGCTCGTTCTCGGCTATAGCCGACTGCATGGATCTGGAGCTGCCGGACGCTCGCCTTTCTGGCTCGGTTGGAGTCTCCTCCAATCGGCCCACCAGCTATGATGTTGATCTCGCCTCGGGAAGTATTGCTTCTATTTTCCTCTTCCCGAGTGAACGGTCGGGACCGTTCTCTGGACGCTCGGCGATTCTCCTGCCTTGGAGAACGATGTCGATCAGGAGTCTGTTGCTATCGCCTATCAGCTCGCGTCCGATCAGCTTCATTAGTTCTCTGTCGCCTGTCAACTGAGGGAGACCGTTGGCCGCCATTCCGGGGCACGGGATGAGCCACGAAGGGGAGACTTCGACAATCCCTTGTGTTGTGCGTATCCGTCCAGTGGAAGGAGCAGAACATCGGGGTCCATTTCTTCTTTGGCTTGGGCCGGGCGGCAGCTACCTCTTGCACATGGGACCTGGCGTGGGGGGATCGGATTGCTTCGGCCCTTGGTCCTCTGGGTGGCTGTTGAGCGGCGTGTTGTTTCCGCTCGGCAGGAGGAGCCCGCTCGGTTGGAGTTTCTTTTTTCCTGGCCGCTTGCGCTTCTTCCACGTTGATGTATTCGTTAGCCCGGTGTAGCATGTGATCATAATCTCGGGGCGGCTTTCGGATGAGTGATCGGAAAAAATCCCTATCCACTAGGCCTTGTGTGAAGGCATTCATCATGGTTTCCGAAGTGGCCGTTGGAATGTCCATCGCCACTTTGTTGAACCGTTGGATGTAAGCTCGGAGCGATTCACGGGCTTCTTGTTTGATGGCGAACAGACTAACGCTGGTCTTTTGATAGCGCCGACTGCTTGCAAAATGATGGAGGAAGGCCGTTCGGAAGTCCTTGAAGCTTGTGATGGATCCGTCCGGCAGCCTCCGAAACCACCGTTGAGCCGATCCCGAGAGGGTAGTAAGAAAAACTCGGCATTTTACTCCATCTGTGTATTGATGGAGAGTAGCTGTGTTATCAAACTTACCCAGATGATCATCCGGGTCGGTTGTCCCATTGTACTCGCCGATCGTCGGAGGCACATAGTGCTTGGGCAGGGGGTCTCTTAAAATGGCCTCTGAAAATTGGCGATTAATCTTCTCGAGCGATGCGTCCGCTCGAGGGGCTTTCCCTTTTCTGTCATCTCGTCTCGGCATCTCGTCAGAAGAAGATCCCCGATCTCTATGAGTGGGTGCGGCGTCGGGGGTGCGGAATAGAGCCCGATGAAATGCGACGGTGGCAGGTGGTGCTTCCGCTCGGCCGCTAGACGCTGACGTTGCTTGCTGCTCTGGCCGCTCGGCTGCTGCCTTCTGTTTTTGCTCCATGAGCTTGGCGGCCCTCAACTCGATCAGAGCGTCGAGTTCTTTCGTGGAAAGCGTCACCGTGTGTTGTCGTCCAGCCTCGTCCATTGTTTCCGTTCGGATGCAGGAGCGTTCCCACAGACGGCGCCAAATTGATCCTGTCCGAACGCTGAGTCAACGGACGCTGGGCACGCGACGCTCCCGACTGCTGACGTAGATCTTTGACTGGTTGCAAGAGCCTCCGGCGAACCTGCACAGAAGTCGGGCCGGGAAGGGGTTCCCGGCGACGACTCTCCGACGCTCAAGTCAAGCGAAGCTCAACAGCGAAAAAGTAGCTCCAAAACTCGTAGCATACGTACCTCTGGCGAAGGACGAGGGCCTTTATATAGGGCAGTGAAGAAGCCAGTGTACACACATCGAGGTGTACACGTGTCCATGGCCCATACCCTAATAAGGGCTTGTCAGTGAGCTTATCTGACCCATACTGCTACAGTCCAAGCATGTCCTCGATGGGACAGCGGAACCCCCTGTCATAAGATTTGGAGTATGGCCTACACGTGAAACATACCTGTTGTCAGGAAAAGGTATCCCTTGTCCTTTTCCCATTTACTCCAGATCTGGAATCCGGCCGGACAGTTCCCTCAACATCCGACCGGACATATGCGGTGGTTTACTTGGGGAGATTCTCCATCACGTGCTTTGTGGAGACTATTAGCAGTATGTTACCTTATGACTTTAGCCGAGCGTGCAGTCCGCTCGGCCCTGCGACCTTCTCCGCTGAGCGCCGAAACCCTGATTTCGATAGGGCGCCTTTAACCATCAGCCGAACACCGGGCGGTCAGACAGCTGATCGGACCCATACCTCTCCGGACGTTCGATTCCACCGGGCGGCCGGCCGGCCGGACCCGGCCCTCTCCGGATGGACAACCGCCACTTTGACTTCCACGTGGCATTGACTCCACAGGACGAGGTCCCCTGTTCTTACTACCGGATCAGTTGCATTTTCAAATTTGAGCAGATGCTCCTCCAGGTTGGTCGCTCCTTCATATTCTTCGATCGACAAGGGTCGGAAATGACTCGGCAGTTTATCTTCCAATATTTCTTGGGAGAACGACATATTGACTAGTTTAGGGGAGCCACTAGCCACAGGGCTTTTCCCTTTCGAAGGTCCCAACCGGGTGCATTTTCAGAAGACGACCGTTGTGGTTTTTCCCCTTGGCCCACATCATCAAACAATGTGCAAATGACACGTGATCGGCGATGGGGGCATGGTTAAGAGGCTGACTGATGCACAGGTGCTTGCGTGAAGCCGACCAAGGGAGGAGGGATCGGTTGGCACCCGGTCGGGCCTTCCACTTGGGTTCCGCGCTCGGCCTGAGGGCCGGTCATAAATATAGCCAGGTCATTGGGTAAAGGATACCCGGTCGCTACTTGTTGCTATGTACTAATCTCTGCGCTCGGGCAGTTATTAGCAACTTCAAATCTTCTTGCGACAAAGTTACTGTGGTGAGTCATCTAGTCTCGTCCATCTTCGCATTTCAGATGTAGGCGGAGTTCCCACAGACGACACCAAATTTAATCTTGTCTGAAAGTAGAGAAGATAACACACTAGGCAAGGTGGCTCTGATGTTAATCGTGCGAAGGCTCCGAGCTAGCAAAAAATGACTCCGAGCATTCTTGCGTGTCAAAAAGAACGTCAACAACCGGACCAGGGAAGGGTCCCCGGCACAAGCACTCCGATGCCCACAGTGAACGATCGAGTGGAAGGCAATAAACAATAGTAAATGAATAGTGGATGCATAATGTGGCGTATGCGTAGCATTCACGTACCTATGTCTGTAGGTGGAGACTCCCTTTTATAGTGTTAGTATTCATCTATGCATGAATCTTGATGCATTACTAAAAATGGACAAACAATTATAATACTCTGATGCATTTTCCAAAATAAACTCACAATTTCTACATTTTGTAAGGTAGAATCTTCTAGTGTACAGTTTGCATAAGGAATATTCCCTTAATTCTCTAATAGTTGTTGCACAAAACGACAAGGAGGAATGTTAGGCCGTTGGATTGAGGGACCCTTAATATATTTAGTTGGCAAACCGACCAAGTCCCTTCTATAGTCTAATCAGATGTCACTTGTAGGAGCGGCCAGGTTGGATTTAAGAAATGTTATCAGGGACTTGGTCTTTGCTTAGTTTCTCTGCTTGGCCAAAGAGTCTGGTTGGACGAAGTGTCCAGCTTGTCTAATCGGACCATAGGTCCGATTGGCTAGATCACCTGGCCGAAATAGTTTACCGTGTTATCCCCAGTGGTGAGCAGGATTCGACTCTAAATGATACTCACTCAGCTCGGGGTTTCATCAATACTGAGAGACTCGGGATCCTACAGTACCAAGATTTGATCAGATGACTGCTCAGCTAAGACGATCAGCCTCCTTGCTGAATTTTGACTCAACTTCGAGGGTCCCACATCATTCGTTGTATCACACATGAAGCGAAGTGACTCTTGTTGTGGTGCTCCAGTATCACCAGTTATCTGAATGTCGCATGTATGTGCTCCATGGATTTCGAACCCTCGTTGCTAGAGGGTAAAACTCATGATATTAGGGCAAAGTTATAATTATTTTAGGATGTAGCAATAAACGGGAGGTAATCACACGGTCACTCCTCAATGAAAATATGCATCTTTCGTCCCTCAATATAAAATTTCTGATTCTGTCCCTGAAATCAACCAAATATATTCATCTATTAGAATTGAGAAAATTTGATGGCTAGTGTCACAAACATACGATTCAGGGAAGAAATAAATTGAAGGGAACAAATGTGTTCTTTTCAAGTTAAAGAAACTCTGAAGTACAGAGAGGACCCGCCGTCT
Source organism: Zingiber officinale (assembly GCF_018446385.1). NCBI lineage: Eukaryota > Viridiplantae > Streptophyta > Magnoliopsida > Zingiberales > Zingiberaceae > Zingiber > Zingiber officinale. The sequence continues at coordinate 88,472,186 of NC_055998.1, read as the reverse complement.
AAGAAGTAACATGGAATTGATATTTTATATTATGGGAATAATCCGTTTCTATTATATTCATAGATCAGCGAGGAATAAAAAGGATGGTTGAAAGAATATAAATTACATCAGGTGTATAATAACACACATGTGGCCATTTTTTTTAAAAAAAATCGTAAATTAATATGAAAGAAAAAATAAAAAATAGGAACGAAGATCCTTCAGATTGCTGGTGAAGGAATCATTATTTATAGACAACAAAACTTTTGAAAAATAATTTTTTAATTTCTTGATGAGTAATACTTAAACTCAACCAAGTCCCGTTTCATTTCGCCACGGGTCTTTCTCAGTCGAACGACAAACTCCGTCGGCATGAGTTGGCGGTGGGCAGGCGCCATTGGCGCCGCGAGGAAGAAGCTGGTCGAAGACTCCGCCTCCTCCCTCGGCGTCAAGTACGAGAGCGTCGCCCTCGTCATCGGCGCCACCGGAATCGTCGGTTCCTCCCTCGTCGACATCCTCCCGCTGTCCGACACCCCCGGCGGCCCTTGGAAGGTCTACGCTGTCTCCCGCCGTCCCCCCAATCCTGCTCTCCTCCCAGCCTCGGAAGCCGACGACGCCGCCCGGCCCGTACACTACGTCCAGTGCGATGTCCTCGACCCCGAAGACGCCTCCGCTAAGCTCTCCCCGCTCACCGATGTGACTCACATCTTCTACGTCGCCTGGGCCAATGGCACCGTCGAGGCCGAGAACTGCGCCGTCAACGCGACGATGCTCCGTAACGTTCTTGCCGCCGTTGCCCTCTCCGTCCCCAACCTCCGTCACGTTTGTCTGCAGACGGGGCGCAAGCACTACATCGGCCCCTTGGAAACCCTAGGCAAAGTCCCCGTTCATGAGCCGCCGTTCAGCGAGGACCTCCCTCGTCTCCCCATCCCCAATTTCTACTACGACCAGGAAGACGTCCTGTTCGACGAATTGTCCAAGAGGGAGGGCGGCGTGACCTGGTCGATCCACCGGCCCTCCATCATCTTCGGCTTCTCCCCCATCAGCCTCATGAACCTAATCGGCACTCTGTGCGTCTACGCGGCGATATGCCGGAAGGAAGGGACGCCGCTGCGGTGGCCCGGAAGCCAGATCACATGGGACGGGTTCAGCGACGCGTCGGACGCGGATCTGATCGCGGAGCAGCAGATCTGGGCGGCCGTCGACCCCTACGCGAGGAACGAGGCGTTCAACTGCAGCAACGGGGACGCGTTCAAGTGGAAGCATCTGTGGGCGGCGCTGGCGGAGCAGTTCGGGGTGGAGGCGGTGGGGTACCAGGAGGACGCGGAGCGGTTCACGCTGGAGGAGGCGATGAGGGGCAAGGAGGCACTGTGGGCGGACATCGTGGCAGAGCACGATCTGGTGCCGACGAAGCTGGACGAGGTGGGTATCTGGTGGTTAGCCGACGCGGCGCTAGGCCTCCCAATGGAGAACCTCGACAGCATGAACAAGAGCAAGGAGCACGGCTTCTTTGGTTTCCGCAACACCGTCACTTCTTTCAATTCTTGGATCGGGAAGATGAGGGCCTTCAAGATCGTCCCCTGATTTCCGATCTCGATCGTCTTCCTGGCGTTGGTGTTCCTATTTTGTCAAATAATGAGAAGTGTAATGTAATCGTCAAGTTCATCGTACCTTGTTTTTATATTTGATCGTTGTCCCCCGGAAAGTCCGGTTAAGTAGAAGGGTCAAACTTACGGATAAGATCAATAAAAAAATCCTTTCCATCTCATAGCTACCGTAGCTATTTAGATAATCGGCCATGAATTCATGATTTATTTTTCTTACTTTAATTTTGTGATGGACTATGAAAAATATTTAGATGAATATAATTATTTTTTATTATAATAAGTGTCTTATCTTGTTCATGCTAATAATGCAGTAGTAAGATATTTAGACGGACTATAAAAATCATTTGAGATGAATGTAATTATTTTATTATAATAAGTATCTTATCCTGCTCATAATAATGATGTAACGGTAAGATATTTTTTAAATTTTTTTAAAAATTAATTTTTTTAAAAAAATTAAAAGATCTAATGATAGAGTATTTTAATAATAATAATATAAACATAGTTGTTTGGTTCCACGGTCATCCCGAACCAAAATATGTTTTTTTAATAATTATTTATTTTTTATAACTTAGATGTCTAGAAATTAGTGGGCTTTTTATTCCATATGTATTTTGGCCCATCACTGTTGAGTCTAAATTTTTAACTAAATTCAATGCCAGTGTACATCCTAATCGAACCATGACACTATGAGAATCTGCCGAACTGCAGCATCATGCCTAGGGGTAAAACAAAATTTGTTAGGGTGCATTTGATTCATAATTATTATTGATAATTTTAGTTATATATCCCAGGTTATTAATAAAAGTCTTATTTGATTTAGATAGTAGTGATGTATAACTGATACGTTAGTAAAAAGGACATATAGTACAAAATGCGATTATCTCGGAAAAGTAAATTTTTCTTAGATTTCGGATTTAATAAAATTTTTCTCAAAAATTATCCTATGATATTTGTCTTTGAGACAAAAATACCTTTAAAAAATTATCAAATCTCAATTCGTCCTAACATAACCAAACCCCAGGGGCATCCTAGTCTCACAAAAAACATTCCCCACTAGCGATACAAAGAACCATAGCCGCATTCCCCACTCATAGACAACCCTGACATTCCCCACTCGTGAAGAACCCAGCATTTCCTGCTCGCAAAGGCACTACATGTTTTTCTCCTATGATATTTTCATGTTCATTCGATGCTTGATTGATTAGCTTTTGTTATAGCAGTAGCCCTAGCGGTAGCTCTAATTGACAACGAAGGCACTGTTGAGCACAAGAACAAAGGACCGACTCATTGAGTGCCGCATTCCAATACTGGTACCTGAGGAGTTGCTCGTGGTGAGCGTGCCGATGATCCGACGTTGCATACATCATCGGCGATTGCTCGACCGCCATTAATGGAATAGAGTGAGTGTGATATGCAATTCTTGGAGCAACAAGAACAGGAACAGAGTTGCTATAAGCAAATGGAAACGTACGCTAAGAATTAAAATGAAGGAGAAATTGAGAAAATAACGGTAGTGAATGTTGCTCCTGCTGAAGCACATTCTTCTATTTCCCTCAGTGATCAGTGTTTTCCTTGAGCGGTGATGTCTATATATACTAATACAAGCTGACACTGACCAATCTCATCATATGCACTAAGGGGAGTGGATCCTAGGTCATATCTACCCCTATATGGTCGAGAATATGTAAGTCAAAACATGAGAATAGGCCATGTGAACCTGCCGCCTAGTGATGAGACTAACTGCATGGATGACATTCTGAAACATGTGCAATGCAATGTCGATGTTTAGACGCTGTCATAGTGCATACAAGAAGGAGTGGGACGATCACATCATCGCAACATTGCAAGATGTGATCAGCAAAATACAGGTGATCAGGATTCGATACAGGACATAGTCCTGAACCCTAAGAGAGAGTGACATAAAGTCAGTCACAGTATGTAGTCTCTCATCCCCAAAAAGTACATATGGATAGTATTCAATGTAACGTGGGAGTAGGATTCGCCAAATGATAAATCCTTATTAGGGTAACACAAAAATAGACAAACAGACCTCCTAAGTCCTAGGCTATCATATAATAAAGTTGGAGAGAACCTAAAGTCCTTCCAATCAACTCTAGTGGAGTATGTTAAGTCATTAACTTTAACTAGATTATTATAAAATTGTACACACAAGTCTAGTTTTACCGAATAACTATAATAAACTAGCCTATCTAACTAGTAATAGTCAATGACCTCTATGATAAGGGCACAGTATCTAGTGAAAAATGGCCTATTCAAAAACCTATATTTAAGTGAAATATATGAATATTTTATGAAATCTAGTTTAAGTTGCTTAGTGGGAAATCTAGCATCGGCAGAGGGGATGCAACTATAACTAGGCTATGATGAAATAACATTATGTCGTTTTCTAAAATAATTTATACACGCAAATATTCACATAACAACATATAGATAGCCAAAACTAACTAGATAGTTGAGTTAGAGTGTTTTGAGGTTTGGAAGGAGAAAATCAGAGAATAGGGCATGAATCATTACTGGAAGATGCCTTGAATGAGAAAAACACGTGAACAGAGCTATCCTTTGTTCACTGTGAAAAGTCTGGTCGAAGGTGCCTCAACCTGATGAAAGGCGCCTTCCATGGGTTATAGAGGGCGCCTTCAATCGACTGAAGGTACCTTCAGTCGGTTGGGGCGGAAATTTTCTTGTCCTTCCGAGGGCGCCTCCAAATATGTAGCCCCCCCCCCCCCCCCCCCTCTTTTGTTTTTAAAATTAAGTTTAAATTTTAAATTAATCTCTTAATTTAAGTTCGAATGTTAATTTTAATTTAAAGTTAAGTTTAATTTTGATTGTTAAGTTTTAAAAATTTTAAGTTAATTTTAATTTTTAAGTTTGATTTTTAAGTTTAAATTTTTAGTTTTAAGTTAGATTTGAATTTAATTTAAATTTGAATTTTATTTAAGGTTAATTTGAATCTAATTTTGATTTAAATTTAGTTTAATTTTGATTTGAATTTAATTTTATTTAATTAATTTGAAGTTTTCATTTCACCCAATTTATATTTTCAATCAGGGAATCCTATAATTTTGTACGATGAGTTAGGTTGAGTTTTATGGTTTGATTTAACTTATGTTAGATTCAAGTTTAGCTTTGAATTCAACAAATATACATTCTTTGAATAAACTTCTAAGTTGTGGTGAGTCACCTGGACATCATTAGAGTAACCACGCCTGTAAAATTTTTCAAATAATCCTATCCACTGAACTTAATACAAAATTTTGGTCTAACCAATTAGGATTAGTAAGGGGTAGCTTCGGTTAGTTCTAGTAAGTCAAATGCACTAGGTCGAGGTCGTATCTCCCTAGACATGCATAGACAGAGTTTTCCTAACCTACTATTATCTAAAACTTCACTAATACTGTTTATCAAGTTAAGCTTTTGTCCCTAATTAATCTGGTCCTAATTACCCAGCTGGGTAAATTATTATTTTTAGAGGTGGCAACTAGTTTAGAACCTCCCTTGAATTATTGAATTTTGGATTTAGGTTTTAGATTTGTGTCAAACTTGATTATAGTTTGAGTTTACATTAATTTTGTTCTAGTTTAGTTTAGTTTTAATTGATTTTAGGTTTAAATTTATTTTTGGAGGTTTAATTTTGAGGATGAAAGTAATTTATTTGATTTATTTATATAGTGAATTTTATCTTTTGGTACATAGTATTGATTCAGTCATACTTGTGTGGTTAGACACGCTTTTGGTACCGAAGTTTTAGTTAATTTTGACTTTCAAGTTTAGGTTAAAAGGATTTAAATATAGAGTTAGACTTCTATCCTTGTCCGATTTTATTGTACACGGCTCTTTGAGATCTAAGCATCATGTGTTAGGTACTTGGTTCACAAGGTAAACTTTTTCAACTACCCTTTAAGCTCGTTGACTTGATTTTTCATTATAGAGTTTTCTTCCTCAAGTTTTACAACTTGAGTTGAGCCTTTGTCTTGAACTTGGCTAGTCACTGAGTTCATGTTCAATTGTTCCTTAAGGATGTTATTTTCCTTTAGGAGATGTTTAGCGCGTTCCTCGATTTTAATTAATCCTTTATTTAAGAAAACAATTACTTTAAATGAATTTACACTGATAAAGGAATTTACCTCGGGTCGGTTTGACCCAGATGAAGATTCATGGCTTGACTCATATTCAGACTCATCTTCTTTATCCTATTTGCCTCTGGTTGCCATAAGTGTGAGGTAGCTTGTTTGCTTTGGTTCGTCTGCTCCCGATTCTTCCAAAGACTCATCCCAAGTCACTTTTAGTGCTTTCTTTTGATTTGTCTTTTTGACTTAGTCTTCATTCGAGCATTCGTGTTTGAAATACCCCTTCTTGTTGCAGCCATAGCATATGACATTTGCCTTTGAGTTGTTTGATGCAGACTTGGACATCTTCTTCATGTCACATTTGGTGAAGATTTGCTTACATCTAGTGAACATCTTCCTTACCAGGTTCACTAGTTGATCTTCTTCATCTGATGCTGATTCAGTTTTAGCTTTAGCTTCGGGTTTAGTTCCCTTTGACATACCTACAAGAAAAGTAATTCCTTTCTCGACCTTTGGGCTTTTAGTTTGTTCATGCAACTCTAATTCACAAAATAATTTGTCTAATTTTAATCTAGAGAGGTTTCTCAAAACCTTATAGGCATCTATGATTGATGCTCACAGTGTGTTTCAAGGGAACGAGTTAAGAGCATACCTTATTACATCCCGATTTTTGATCTTGTGTCCGATTAGGTGAAGGCCATTGAGGATGCCCTTGATTCGTGAATGGAGCTAATTCGCGGTCTCACCGCCCTATATTTTGATGTAAATAATGAATTAAAAAGTAGGTCACATTTTGTTACCTTCGAATAAGGACTTCCTTCATGTAGCTCAATGAGCTTGTACCATAGCTCCTTTGCGTTCTCGTGTTGGCTGAATCGGTTGAGTTCTTTTTTTGTGATTTCGTACTGGATCATGTTTAATGCTTTGGAGTCAATCTAGGCTTTCTTTTCATCTTCTGGACTCCATCTTTCTGGATCGAGTGGTACTTTTGTTGTTTCGTCTATAGGCGCTTGGTACCCTCGTCGGATGATGAACCATTGCTCAATGTTCATCTTCAAGTAAACTTCCATTCTCTTCTTCCAATACGGAAAGTTATTTCTATTGAAGAGAGAAGGATGAGCGGTGTTAAATCCCTCAAGTTATGTTGGGCCATTTGATTGCTGAAAAAGAAAGCTAGATGAAGGTGCCAAGGCTTGGTCTTCGATTAGTAGTTTTGAGAAAAAAAATGTTGACGACTCAAATGGTGTTACACTGATTTTAATTAAGAACCGAACGAGAAATAGTAATTTGAAAGGGTAACTTCTACCAATTCAAATAAGATACGAAAAACCAAAACATCCAAAAAAAAAAAAGTAGTTCTCCCGACTTGATTGATGGTTGCACCAATTCAAAGTAGAACCTCATTTTGATACCACTTGTTGGATCGAGACACATGTGTGAGGGGGTTGGGGGGGGGGGGGGGGGGGGGGAATCATGTGATTTTAAAAATTTTGACATTTTTAGTTGCTAAAAGTAAAGTGCATAGTAGAAAATTAAACACAAAAATAGAAACAAACATGGTCAATTTTACTTGGTTCGGAGCCTTCGACGACTCCTACTCCAAGACTCAGGTCTCACAAACCTATCTATGGGTAATCCACTAAATACCTCTTCTAAAACCACCAAAAGAGATAATCGAGTATAAAAAATAGGAACAGTGTAACAACCTACACTTCCCTTTTAGAGCAGTAGTATAAAGAATACAACACTAATAAAATATTACCAACAAGTTAAAGCGCTTAGTGTGTTGCTGTCAGTCTGGCGAGATGATTGGATAACTCAGAAGAGCAGCTTAGTGGCAGACAAACTTCTTTGAAACAGAAGCAAGAAGCTGGAGCAATCAGAATGTCAATCGGACGCGTAGAAGCTTGTATATCAGTTCGTTCTTGAAGCTTGGTCAAGACACCATTATAAAGGGTGTGGAAGGTGCCTTCCATAACCTTGAAGGTGCCTCCAACCTATAAAGTTTGATCTCGAACTCGTTGCTCCTTATATGCGATGAAGTCTAAATTTTATCCTGAGGAAGGTGTCTTCCATGGCACTGAAGGTGCCTTCTATGAACTGTGCAGAAGGCGCCTTCCATAGCATGTAAGACAACTCGGGCACTGTTCATCCGAGACCTTTTGTACTTCTTTTATCCTACAAAATATGTTAGTTCAATAAACCAAATAATAACCTGCAAGATAGTGTTAGCATAGTAATAAAAAGGAGTAGTAATTAGATCTTGTCTCCTTGAGACCAGGATCTAGTCAAGGTCTTAATTAAGATTTTCGAAATAGATCTAAATTAGATCGATGCTTACTATCCCTTCGAATGGGGGTGCATCTTAACTTAGTCACTATTCTCTAGTGACTTACCTCTACTTACCAGGTATCGAGTTACCTTTTGAAATCATACATCCGGACTTCATGAATCGAACATCTTGACTTATCGGAATCAGACATCCGGTCTTCACCCATCAGGAATTAGACATCCCATCACACATCCACTCTTCTCTACTCGGGAATCGCACATCCCGACTTGCCAAATTCACACATCCGGTCTTCACCCATCAGGAATCGCACATCCCGATGCTTTCTAGAATCTCACATCTGGACTTCAACCCTTCAGGAATCGAACATCCTGACCGGTGTTAGTCAACCCTACACACTCGGTAACAAGGTTAGATCAACAACACATTTAACTTTAATCAACTTGTTATTAATCAAAACTTAGGTTTGATCATCAGTGTCAAATGCACCAACACAAGCACCACAAAGCATTATGTATCATGAATCTATTATACCGTAAGAAGTTGTGGAGCAACAACCTGTTCAAGTAGAACAAGCTCTATGCAGATCTAATAGGATATGGCATTAACCCAAGAGATATTTTTTTCTCTTGTTTGACTATGATGATGTAATGCTTGTTGGTCTCAATGAGCCTACATCCTATCAAGAAGCTATAACAAGCCCAGATTCTGAGAAATGACTAGAGGCCATGAGGTCTAAAATGAAATCCATGTACACTAACCAAGTATAGACTTTAATTGATGTACCTTAAGGAATCAAACTCATTGGGTGTAAGTAGGTATTTAAGAGAAAGATTGACATGGATGGTCATATGCATACCCATAAAAGGTGATTGGTAGCTAAAAGATTTAAATAGATTCATGGTATAGACTATGATAAACCCTTTCACCAGTTTTGATGCTGAAGTCTTTTTGGATCATGCTTGTTATTGTAGCTTACCATGATTATAAGATCTAGCAGATGAATGTCAAAACTACATTTCTAAATGAAAATCTACTCGAGGATGTGTACATTACACAATCTAAGGATTTTGTAAATCCAAAGGATGCTGGAAAGGTATGTAAGTTGCAAAGATCCATTTATAGTTTCAAGAAAGTTTCTAGAAGTTGGAATCTTTGATTTGATGATGTGATCAAATCATTTGGTTTCATAAAAAATGAAGATGAACCTTGTGTCTACAAAAGGGTTAGTGGGAGCACAATCATCTTTCTCATCTTATATGTAGATGACATACTTCTCATTGAAAATGATATCCCTACATTGTAGTTTGTGAAGACTTGGCTTGGGAATTGTTTCTCAATGAAAGACTTAGGTGAAGTAGCCTACATTTTATGCATAAAGATCTATAGAGATAGATCTAACAAATTACTTGGTCTAAGTCAGAATATATATATTGACAAGGTACTTAATCGTTTTACCATGCAAAATTCCAAGAAGGAGTTTTTGTTGATGCCACATGATGTGAGTCTTTCAAAGACTCAATGCCCCTCTTCTAGGGAAGAGAGGGACCGCATAGATTAGATTCCTTATGTATCTTCTATAGAATCTATCATGTATGTCATTCTTTGTACTCGTCCTAATATTTCGTATGCATTAAGCATGATGAGCAGATACCAGTCAGGTCCAGGTACAAGTGAAAGTCACTAGACAATAGTCAAGAATATTCTTAAGTACTTGAGAAGAATGAAAGATTATTTATTGATATTTGGAGTTTATGAGGAGCTCACTGTAAGGGGTTACAACGATGCAAGTTTTCAAACTGACAAGGATAATTCCAAATCGCAGTTAGGGTATGTATTTTACTTAAATGGTGATGCTAGGTATTAGATACTACGGTGGTTCCATCTCATTTAAGAGATCATTGATAGAGGAGATGTTAGACTATACAGAGTATCGATTGATGCTAACATTATGGATCCTTTGGCCAAGGCTTTTGCATAGAGGAAGCATGATGGTCATACTAGGTCACTGGATATTAGATATTTTAGTGATTGTCAGTAGTGACATAAGGATATTGTTAGTATTAGCCCTAAGAGTCAATCAAGAGTTGATTTACTTAGGATATATTGTATCATATTTCATTAATAAAAGACAATTGTTATTATATTTTCTTCAGATTTATGTCAGATGAATAAGTATAATAATGTTCTAGTGTAGTAGATTTTAGTTTATAACATATCAATTGGTTAAATTTATAGTGGAAAATTATAGATATATATAGACACTACTTTTAACTATTCTTAGTCAAGTATTAATATACAAGGACAATATTAATGGATTGAGACTAGCATGTAGGTTAACTGCTGACTTAATCTCATAAGTCATGGATATGAGATATCAAGTTGACACATGGATATATATTACAGAATATGTACTGAATTTATTCGTCATGAGAATATTTCATGGATCATTATTTAAGTGTCGCAAATATTCTCATAGTGACTATTGATATGAATAGTACTTAGATATGAAGTTACTATGATTTCCTACATAAGGAGTTGTATACTTTGGTATCGGTAAATGCAATAAGTTATGCGGAGCAATGTGAGTGATGTAGATGAGATCTATTCCTTCCATATGATGGAGGTGATATCTGTGAGCCTCTTAATTAAGTAGAACATAAGAATGCATGGTCATGCTCAAATTAGTCAATGTAAGATATTGAGCTTATTTGATTGAGTGTGTCTACTTAGGGAACAAGAAACACAAAGATTGATAGGAGGATGACATGGTCTATGCCTCATCGATCAATCTAGATATCAAGAATAAAAGAACTGAGTTATACAAGATAATAGACACGAATAAGTTAGGTCAGATCTTGACATTCCCGTCACTGGGGGAGGGGGGATGAATAGCTCGTCACTCAAAGCGATCACTTCCTATAATATTAGTGCACAACGGAATACAAAAATAAACTAATAAATACGAAAGCTAACCTAAAACAAGAAGGAAGAAGACAACAAACTAAACACAAACCCTAACATAAGGCGCTTACTTGGTTTAAAGATAAAGCTCTTACTCTATGACTGTCTGTAAGGTGGACGATCACAATCCATTGATGGATGACTCCTCGAAAAACCTTCGATTAGTTCAAACTCCTTGTCGATGTAGAAACCTTGCCACAAACACTTGAATACAAGCACACTGATCACACGAGAGTTTGGGAGACTCTATTAGGTTTTAACCAAGTCTATTTTCGTCAACCATATCCAAGCACCTCGAGCTCTCTTAAATAGAGCTCGAAAGAAAACACAAGTTGTGTTTCCCGTCACCAGTCGACTGGTGTATACACCAGTTGGTTGGTCCTTTAAGTGAAATCTACCGTTACACCCCAACGGTCGACTACTAGTCGACTATTACAGTGTATCAGTCGACTATTACAGTGTACCTGTCGACTGCTACAATAGCTGCTATAGTGCTGCTACAGTAAACCCTAAACCTAGGATTTTACCCTAAGTATAATCTCTCATGCACTCGTCCTTACTGCACAACCTAGACATAGTCTTCTAGCCTCCTCCATCAGCCTTGCGCCCCTCGGATACCTCTCCATCCTTCATGTCTTGCCTTCTGGAGCTTCCATCGGCCTTGTCATCGTTGTTGGGTCTTCACCGCCAAGAGCCACTTTCTGGGACTTCATCCTTTGTCAAGTCACACTTGGACTTACGTTGCCAATACTACATACTTGGACTTACACCGCCAAGACTCACCCTTGGACTTTTTCTTTGCCAAGATCACACTTGGACTTTTCTTGTTGTATCTGTATCCTGCACACTCACAATGTATATTAAATGTAATAATAAACTTAACTTAAACTTTTACCCAAACATCAAAAGTTAGAGCACCTAGATTGCTTCAACAACCAAGGCCTCATATTTTAACTTCTCTTCATCATTACACCAAACACCATTAATATTCAATCCAATAATTTTATTTCATCTTTTGTGAATCACAGTTTGGGTAGAGAAGAATTTTGTATTTTTGTTGCCAAATTTAAGCCAATTCTCTCTTTATTTTTGAAACCAAAGGAGTTCTTCTTGAGCCAAAACTTCATTATATTATTGATGCAAGTCTCTATCCAATTTAACAAGATCAGAAAAGAGATAAAGATCTAGATAATGATGGACTCCTTTAATACGACCCTCAATACTACGCTTTCTTTGGAAATTATTTCTAAAACCCTCTTTATTAAAGGGAATTGTTTGCTCTCTAATTTTATCAAGCTTCAAAACAGCATTATCCTGAGAACGAATCGAAAAATTAGAAACCAAAGTTTCATAATCCAGATGAGACATCCAAGCAGCCTAAAAATGGAAAAAAAAAATCTTGCTCTCATGCTCCTTGATTTATTACAATGCAAAAAACAAAGGATTATGATCTGAGCTATGCTGAGGAAGAATTTCCACCAATGCATGAGGAAACAATACTTGTCAATTCACATCCACAACACATCTAACCAATCTCTTTCTAACTTAACCACCTAGCTACATGCTTTTACGCCATGTATAGAGGTCACCAGTAGTGTAGATGTCTAAAAGATTGCAATCAGATGATAATACATTAGTAAAAATACAAGTGAGAGAAGTAATAAAGTAACCTCAAGAAACTTCAGTTAATAATTACACTTCATTAAAATTCCCCATAAGTAACCACAGTCCACCAACGAAACTTCTGAGACTTCTAAGATGATCCCAAAGAAGATAGTGGTTGGAATAAATAGGAGACGCATAAATAGCTAAGCAATGCCAAGTAATGTTCTTATGCCTGATAGAGAAAGTGATGGTTTGATACATCAAATCTATCATACAAAAATCAGTGTCAACAGTGCATGAAAAAAATCCAAAGACCATTGGAGTGGCCACTTGCTTCATGAACGAAAATTGGTTTATATCCCAAAGAGGATCAAAACTTCTCAACCTTTGTGAACTAAACATGAGTTCATAACACAAAAAGAGAGGAATGATGAAGCGTGATTAAATCAAGAATATGGCGTCTAGCAGTATGACTGGAGGCACCCGAATATTATTCAAAAAAATTGAAAAATTTTGGGAAAAAAATCATAAACACGGATTGGAGGAGACATGAGTCTAGATAGCTAAGCAATCATAGGCTCTGGTGGTAGTTGTGTTTCGGGAACCACTTCCTGACTAGCACCCTGAGAGAGTAAAGAAACATTTTGTGGACTAACCTCAATCCTCTACTTATTATTTTCTGCATTATGTGGTAAAAAGATGTTTCGTTCGTCCCCAGCATTCCCGTCAATTCGTCCCTAGGTCAACACGAAAGAGGTAAATCACGGGTGACTACTAGTCATTAGTACAAATGACCAAGTTATGGGGGATGTTATGCTCCGTCACGTCGAGTTTCGATCCCAAGACCTCATGTGACATCACCCTATATTTTAATCATCGCACCATCCCAAGGGGACATTATTTTCTACATTATGAAGCATGATAAACTTGTTATTGAAAATATTTGTTATTTTAATTGTGGACTGTGCACCATGTCCCAGTTCAAATAGTTTAATATCATTATGAACTCCATTATTTTTGGAGTGCATCATCGTGACCTTCTTTTGAATGCTAGAATATTTTGGAACAGTTGTTTGGAAATGGAAAGTTGTCTGCGCTAGGGATCAAATGGAAGGCCAAGATCATGCCTTTGTCGTTTGCTTTTTTTCTCGGCATACACAGACTTTTTTTGACTCATGAAGAGCTGATGGGCCCACGCAGAAGGAGGATCTCATGGACCCTGCATAGAAGGAGGTTGCAACGTATTTACATGGGATTTAAGAGGATCCCTATCAGCATGAGATTTTATATTATTATTCTTACTGATCTGATCTATGAAATTTGAGTCAAATAAAGATTGGATGAATTATCATTGGTATTGACGAAGTGGCTACTATGATACTCTTATCGTATGCACCCTAGAAAATGGACCTCCACGTGGTGCTGATATACGGTGGTAACTAAGCTGGTGGTATTTGAGCTCTGCGCGCACTCAGAGAAGCACACAGAACATTAGAGGTCAGAAACCAGGAAAAAGTCCCTAGAGCAAGTCCTCCGACGCTCAAGTCAGGTACTTTTTCACCAGAAGAAAAGATGCACGAAGGAAAAAGAACAGTAGATGACGAAAGCAGAAGTGCGCGTACCTGCTCTAGGGAAAGGACCTCCCTTTTTATATGACCATGCGTACCTCTGGAGCCTAACCAATATCAGAGAATGTCAGGTGTCAGGCCCTGTAGGATAATGGAGGATGCGTGACACCCTTCTATAGGACGAAAGAAAGTTCCACTCGCAGATAATAGCCGACCCTTGGAATATTCTCTGACATACAACAGTTATTCTCTGACAGACAGTTACGATTTCCTGACCTTGTTGTTGCCTAGTGTCTTCTGTCCACCCGAGTATGATTAGGGGCAACTTGGGATGATCTGTCAGGCATGACGCTTGGCTTGAGTCTGGAGGGGCAGGGAGAGCTGTGGTGAGATCGCTCAAGAGCTGACCGGAAATTGGCCTACTGCGAGAATCAAGCCTAGATATACCGAGATTTGAAAACCTGACCAGTCGGAGCAGGTCAGGTATCACTCCGATTGCATATCCTAATTCAGATCTGGGATCCTGATCTTTAAGCACCCGACCAGGAATTATGCAGATGATGATGTCATAGGAGGTCTGAGTCCTTCTTTCCCCTGACTGCTAACTTCCACGTCCCCATGACTTCCGACTGCCACATCCCCTTGACTTCTGACTGTCAGGTCCCCTTGACTATTGACTGCCACATCCCCTTGACTTCTGACTGTCACGCCCTCTTGACTTCTGACTGTCACATCCTCTTGACTTCTGACTGCCACATCCCCTTGACTTTTGACTGTCTGACCCTATCACCTTCATGCACCGTATTACAAGTCTCCCCTCCAAGTCTAGTCGAAGGAGACTCAAGTCTGACTAACTAGACTCAGACTCGAGTTTCATTTACTCCACCAGCATGACTATACATGCGGCTTCCTTTCCCAAACCGTCAGTATTACAAACTATTTAATCACCCAATCAACCTCGGAGGAAGAGCCTCACAAACCCTTCGCAGAAGCTAACTCCTCGCATCTTCCTCCTTAAAAGGGGTCGACTCCCCTTACACCATCGTACTTTCCTTATTGACTTCCCCTGACCATGGAATCTATCTCTGAGTCTGATGAGATGTCACACATCCGCCAACAATTAGCCCATCTGACTAAGTTACTTGCCCAGAAGGATACTGCTTTAGCCGAGATGACACACGATAGGGATCTTCAGTCCTCCCTCTGCCGAGATATTGAGGAACTTTGGTTAGCCGCTAAATCTTAGGCCCGGGCTGAAGTAGCATTAAAACAGAAAGCTTATTTAGACCGAAAAGTTAAGCCCAATTCCTGATCTATTTGAAAGAAAAACACGCCTCTTCCATAGCCCTTCTTCAAGAAGAAAATCGGCCTAAAGATAAAATCATTACTCAGCAACGTCGCATTATTCGATCCACCAAGGCGGAGCTGACTTAGGTGCGAGCTTATCTGGAGCAGGCAGGTCAAGCGCAACACTTTTTCCCGAGGTGCCGACCAACTGCTGATACTAGAAGATAACTCTGATCACTTAGATATCTCCAATGTAAAAATGAGATTTTAAGAGGTGTCTCCTGTACTTTATCAAATAAATGCAAATCTAGTTGGGTTTCAGTCTTTGTTTATGTTTCTTTATTTCTTTCCTTCCTGGCATTTTCTTAATTTATGCAGACACTGAAGGGGGGTTAATGAAGGCCCTACTTGTTGATCACCCACCCAGGAATAAGAGTGTAGAAAGTTGACCCATGCATTTTCTTAATTTATGCAGACACTGAAGGGGGGTTAATGAAGGATCACCCATCCAGGAATAAGAGTGTAGAAAGCTGACCCATGAATTATTAAGTGTGGGAGTATGCCTTCTTATAACTCGCGCTGGGACGAGAGTCTGTAATCCTGACCGAGAGGTTATTGGTCGTGAGAGCATGCTCACTTATAACTCACGCTGGGGCGAGAGTTTAGAAGCCCGACCGAGAGATCGTTGGTCGTGAGAGCAGACTCACTTATAACTCACGCTAAAATGAGAGTCTGGAAGCATGAGAGCATGCTCACTTATAACTCACGTTGGAGCGAGAGTCTAGAAGCCCGATCAAGAGGTTGTTGGTCATGAGAGCAGACTCACTTATAACTCGTGCTGGGGCGAGAGTCTAGAAGCCCGACCAAGAGGTCGTTGGTCGTGAGAGTAGACTCACTTATAACTCATGCTGGGGCAAGAGGCTGGAGGCGTGAGAGTATGCTCACTTATAACTCACACTGGGATGAGAGTATGAAAGCGTGAGAGCATGTTCACTTATAACTTGCGCTTGGACGAAAGTCTGGAGTCCCGACCGAAAAGTTGTTGGTCGTAAGAGCATGCTCACTTATAACTCGAGTTGGAGCAAGAGTCTGGAAGCCCAACCGAGAATTGGTTAAGAAACCTGACCGGGAATTGATCTGGAAGTTTGAATGGGAATTTATCTAGAATCCTGATCGGGAATTGGTCGGGAAGCTTGACCAGGAATTGATCTAAAAGGCTGACCAAAAATTGATCTGGAAGCCTGATCAGGAATTGGTCGGGAAGCTTGATTAGGAATTGATCTGAAAGCCTGACCAAGAATTGATCTGAAAGCCTGACCAGGAATTGATCTAGAAGCTTGACCGGGCATTAGTCGAGAAGCTTGACCAAGAATTGATCTAGAAGTCTGATCAGGAATTGATCTGGAAGCCTGACCGAGAATTGATCGGGAAGCCTGACCAGGAATTGATCGGGAAGCCTGACCGAGAATTAATCTGGGAAGGACAACACTTGTGGCGCGGAAGGAGTTGGGCTAGTGGACTTAGCCTAATGTTCCTATGATCACAAAGTGCATTACAGAAGGCTTTAGTCAAATTTGAACCTTACTTTGATTCTGAGGATGGGTGGAGGCGCCCAATTTTGATCAACGTTTCCTACCGTCTCTTGCTTCATTTCCCAAGATAGTGGCTTGGAATTTTCGGTCCTCAAGGCATGGTTTTCATGAGGTAGGGTGCTCCCATTTTTATATCACCTCCATGATTTTCTTGTCATGCCCATCATAAATGCTCTTTCATAGGGAGCCGACACATGCCCCCTGAACTTTACTTGTGATGATGTCTGACGCACGCTTTTTTGCACACGACCCCAGGATGCTTCTGTCCCTTGATCTGATGATGGTCATAGTATGCTCTGCCATTTCGATTGTACGGTTCGACTCTCGATGCTCTTTAAGGGTTTTAGTTTAAAAATCCTAAAGGATTCTCATAGTGGCTCACCAGCGCATCGTCTTCTTCCAATCTCTCTTCCCTTACTCATTCTGCTTGCTAAACCTCCCTTTCATGTAAGTACTTCTCCTTCTTCCTTCATTACACCTTCGTTCGTTGATTAGATAATGGTCATAGATGCGCTATTGCCCTGGTATGCCCATTTTCGTTTAGATTTGGACAGGAGTGACCTTAAATTCTGTATGATTCAGCTTGAAGTTGTCCGAAGCATATCAACTATGCCTCCTTGGGCCTGATGACCATCCATATCCTCCCCCCACCGACCTCATGACCTTCTTCAAAGATCATTTTCTTGGCGGTTTGTGATTTCTCATTCCTTCCTTCTTCTCATCCTTGAGTTAGTATTTTGGTATCGCTTTGTCCCAATTCGCTCCCAACGCCTTCTATGCCTTGTGTGGAATGGTGATTCTCTGTTGCTTGTATCAAGTTCCTTTAACCCCTCAACTTTTCCACCACTTTTATTCCCTTAAGCGTTCTGAACCCGACGTCTTCATGTTGCAATCTAGGACTGGGTATAAGTTTTTTGAGGGCATACCTTCTTTCCATAAAGGCTGGAAGTCTCACTTTTTCTACGTCCAATTGCCTGACATTGTGACCTGGCCTGTCGAATGACGCCTCTGTCTTCCTTCTCCTTCTGAGCTACAGGATCATCAACACCAGCCCGCTTGCTTGACCACCTTTGAAAAATTGGAAGGGGTGTAATTGCGGCTCCTTCTGAAGTTGCCATATTTTGAGCCTTCGCTCTTGAGTCTTCCGTGATGCCTAGCGACATCCTACGGAAGCAGGTCCGAGAGATTTTGGTAGGCCAGGAAGTTCCTCAGGCCCCTCAGGCCAGCATCTCAACAGAGGCTTCCTCTCAACAATATGGGGACCCTGAGGCCTATGGCACCGAATCCCTCCCCACCGAGGCAGCTGTTGGTGAGAAGGCTCCTTCTCCAGCACCCGAGCAGCGATTACGCCTTTAGTGAAAAAGGCGGCACGTTACCCCATCAGTCCAGTCTTCACCTCAGAGGCTGCCTGTGTCTCAGACATCCTCCAAAGCCAAAACCCTTGCCCGGGTGACACCTCCCCTTGTAACAGAGGTTGTAGCCTCTTCACCTATTCTCATCTTCGTCCCAGAATAGACCAGCTCCCGAGTAGGAGACCAGCTCAGGGCTTTCACACCTTCTGCTCAACCGTCCTTAAGCCAGGTGCCCACTTCGGCACCTGCTTCTTCTTCCCACCCCCAAGGAGCGCCTCAAGAGCTGGTATGCCTTCACCTCATCCTTCCAACTGTTGTCTCTACAAGTGCTGGTCCCCATTCCTTCCACCAGCACCTCTCCCCACTGTGGTTAGGTGCAACTCCATGGAGCCTTGGTTGATTCATGGAAAACTACTGCCGACCAAGTTTTAGAAGGCCCGTAACTGGAGTTGGCCAACCTGTTCTTGCAACGGCTAGTATCAGTGAGTTTTATCTGTTTCTTTTTCATATCCTTGAGATGATGCTAATCCTCCCCTACTCTTGACAGACCTGTGTCATGGGTCTTAGCCTATTGTAGTATGTGACTGGTCTGCAGTGGGAGAACGAGATCTTGAGGGCTCGTCTCCATGAGTTGGCATCTCCTACGACCGCCAACTGCATTTTTGACCTAACCACTACTGGCAGCCCGATCCAATCCTATCTGCAAACCGTAGAGGAGAAGACCTCAACTGCCAGAGGCCTGGCTCATGTGGAGTCAGAAAAAGTACAGTCCCTGCAGACCACCCTAAAGACTATCGAGTCCCTGCAGTTGTATGAGCAAGGCTTTCTTCTATCATTTCCCCTGGATACCTTCTTGGACCGGGCCCGTCTCTTGAAAGAGTTTCCTGACAAAGCCTTCCCCTCCTTTGATGACAAGTCTGTGTTTATCTTGTACCTTTTTTCTTCATGGATGTAAGGCTTCCCCTCCTTTTATAACATTGAATTGAAGATTATGAAGGCATGTGATTGGGCAAACTACCCCAATGCAATATATTGTTCACTTATTACGATCACCTAGGGTCTATGTGTTGGTACCCTAAGGTAGTTTTGATGTGAACAATCAAATTAGGTTAGGTCCTGTTGTGTTTAACCTTGTGTCTAAGTGTGCAGGGACTTAGGAGCACAGGGAGTCAAACAAAAAACGCAGCTAGCGAGAATGACAGCACGAGAGAGAGCCAACGGGGTCGGTGTGTTTGAGGGACAAGGTGCTACGGAAGAGTATGCAAGCAGACGAGAAGGAGGCGCGCGATGTTTCTGAGGGACGAGAAGCTGGAGCAAAAGCTTGCTCGAGAAGGTCGGAAGTTGACTTCGAGTGAGCCCTATTCTGGATGATTGAGATAACCCAAGCTAGAGGAACTGGAGCAGAAGACCCGAACCGAGACGAACGTAACTGGAGCAAAAGGCCCAGACTGAAAAAAGTCAACTTAGTTGACTTTCCTGGTCTGGGCGCCCAGAATTGAATTCTATATGGATCATATTTGACCGCGATCCATTATGCAAGGGATAAAGTTTTATCCCCCTCCAAGTGCTTGGAACCCTTCCAAGCGCCCCAATCAAGGCTGTAAATACAGCCTTGGTCCAAGAAGCTGAAAACAACAAGCACCTTGAGAAACAACACTTGTACGCTTCTAGTTTTCGTTTAGCTTATTCTTTTTGTGCATTAGTGCTATAAAGAGGCTTCTCCATCTGAAGGAGATATTAGTACACTCTACTTCCTTGGATTAACAACCTCCCCGGTTATAACCAAGTAAAAACTTCTGTGCCTCTGTCTTTTTTATTTCTTTATCATTTCTTATGCAAGTGTTCTTTAATTAAGCTAGTTGTCCGAGAAAAGTTTTTGTTTTGATTTATGCAGAGGTTATTCACCCCCTCTAGCCGGCCGTCAATGGTCCTAACAAGTGGTATCAGAGTAAGGTTCGCTTCAGGAGGACTAACTGCTGAACGAAGCACACGAGATGGCCGGACCAAGCATCTATCCACCAAAGTTCGAGGGGGAGTTCACGAGCTTGAAAAAGAAAATGGAGGTATTTTTCAAAACATACTTCGATTTATTATTAATAATGGAATTCGGTTTTGAAGTGCCCGAAGGTAAGCAAAAGTATCAATGGACAAAGAAGGAATAAGATGACTTCGTGGCAAATAGTAAAACAGAGTTAATCTACTAAGCGTCCTCCTGCCATAAGAGGTCAGCCAGATTAGAGCTTACGGGTCTACCAAGGAGCTCTAGGAAAAATTCTTGGAATTTCATGAAGGAACCTCGGAGGCAAAACTTACGAGACGGGACTTACTTCGTAACTAGATCAACAACCTCCGATTAGAAGAAGACGAAACCATTGCACACCTTCACTCGAGGATCAAGGAGCCCATCACCAAACTTTCGAATCTCGGAGAAAAGGTAAGCAACCAAAATTTTCTAAGGTACGCTCTTAATGCATTCCCTAGAAATACAAAATGGGCATCATTAGTAGATGCCTACTATATCTCTAAGGATTTAGAATCTGTTACCTTAGAAGAGTTATTTTCAACCTTTGAAGTCCATGAATCGAGATGTGCAGATACAAAGAATGAGCCGAAGCACGACATTACCCTTAAGGCAAAGATAGACAAACAAGATTCATAGTCCTCTCTCGACGACGACGAAACAGTAATGATGGTAAGATGTTTTAAAAAGTTACATAAATCTAGAAAATCTAACCATCCACAGGGTAAAAAGAGAAGAACGATCAGATGCTATCACTACAATGAAGAAGGGCTTGCTAATGACAATTGCCCTAAGTTAAATATCAAGGAGAAGGACAAAGGCAAGAACAAGAAGTCCATCCAAAAGAACAAATACAAGACCCTAAAGGCAACGTGGGATGAAATATTGTTCGAATCAGAGGTCGAAGCCTTTTCCAGACTTGTGTTGATGGCAAGTCATCAAGAAGACGAACATGAAGAAAACTCGTCCAAAATGAGCATCGAGAGCATCGATGAAGGGGGAGCATCAACAGAAGAAAGCAGCAGTTCAGGGGAGCTACGAATAATGAGATCGATAAGGTAAGTCAGGTACGATCTTTTCCACCTGATAAGTTGTTTAAATGTGTTAAATTATTAACTAAAGATTGTTGTAAACTTGAAAAAGAAAATAGAGAGTTGAAATTAATTCTAGCTAAATCTTGTCCATTAGAAGAATTTGACAAAATAAAATTAGAAAATGATATTTTGCAAAAAGAAATAAAGAACTTGAAAAATCATGCATTCTCATATAATACAAGTAGTAGAAAATTTAATGGTCTAAATTGATATTTTTATTACCACAAAGGATAAATTAGAAAATTTCTCAGAAATATATACCAAAGAAATTTCTAATTAACCCAGATGAAAGGAACCTATATTGGGTTCCAAAGACTTGTCTAAATTAAAGTTTAATTAGACTTAAGGCTTTCAGAGAGTACATTAAATATTTGATTTCATTATGAGGCTTTGTCTAGAAGTGATTGATGATCCAATAACCAAGAAGGGCTAATGTCTCGCCACAGCCTAGAAGCCAATTAACAAAATAAAATGTTCAATTGACTAATTGATAAAGCATTGAATAAACGATTAGATAATGCTTTACATAGTTGTCAGCATTTCTCAAAAAAAATTTCCTTAGAAAATTTTGGAAATTCCTTTTGCAAAACTTAAAATTTCTAAATTATTTACGTTGCAAATTTTTTCTAAATGATATCAAACTTTTTACAATTTTCAAAACACTTGATAAGCTTTTTTTTAATTATTGGAAAATCATTTTTTTTTTAAAAATCTCTGGGGGAGGTACTTTAACCTTTTTAAATTTTTACACTTTAATTCCAAATTTATTGCTTTTACTTTATGTTAATTTACCCTACCTTAACTTGGGTTGCTCACATCAAAAGGGGGAGATTGTTGGTATCTCAAGGTAGTTTTGATATGATCAACCAAGTTAGGTTAGGTCTTGTTGTGTTTAACCTTATGTCTAAGTGTGCAAGAACTTAAGAACACAGGGAGTCAAGCAAAAGACGCAGCTAGTGAGAATGACGATATGGGAGAGAGCCGACGGGGTCAGTGCATATGAGGGATGGGTGCTGCGGAACAGTACGTGGGCAGATGAGGAGGCACACGACATTTCTAAGGGATGAGAAGTCAGAGCGGAAGCTTGCTCAAGAAGGCCAGAAGTTGGGTTCAGGTGAGCCTTATTCCGGATGGCTGAGATCGCCCATGCTAGAGGAACCGAAGCAGAAGACCCAGACCGAGACGAGCGTAACTGGAGAAAAAGGCTCGGACTAAAAAAGTCAACTTGGTTGACTTTCTTGGTCTAGGTGCCCGGACTCTGGGCACCCAGAACCTTTCCGGATGCTCAAAATTGAATTCTATTGAGTTCACGTTTGACCGTGATCCATTGCGAAGGACATAAAGTTTTATCCCCCTACAGGCGCCTGGAACCCTTCCAAGCACCCTGACCAAGGCTATAAATACAGCCTTGGTCCAAGAAACTAAAAACAACAAGCACCTTGAGAAACAACACTTGTACGCTTCTAGTTTTCATTTAGCTTCTTCTTTTTGTGCGATTATTGCTGTAAAGAGACTTCTCCGCCTGAAGAAGATATTAGTGCACTCTACTTTCTTGGATTAACAACCTCCCCGGTTGTAACCAAGTAAAAACTTCTATGCCTCTTTCTTTTTTATTTTTTTATCATTTCTTATGCAAGTGTTCTTTAATTAAGTTAGTTCTCCAAAAAAAGGTTTTTGTTTTGATTTGTGCAGGGCCTATTCACCCTCTCTAGCTGATCGTCAACGGTCCTAACACTATGCTCCTTTTCACTTTATATGTTCGAGCAGTTTGTTAAGTGTTTTATCCCTCTTATAGGTGCTTAGTCAACCTAACATCTATGTAGGTGTCAAGGCCTGCTACTAGGAAGGTCATTTTACCTAACCAGACATCTATTCTGATCGACCAATTCAATGCCCCGACTAGGTTTAGCAATTTAGCTACCCAATCAGTCACTTTACCTAACCAATATATTCCAGGGTTCCCGAGTGAGTTTTGCGCAATCTAGTTACTCGACTAGTCACGAGCCATGATACTCAAGAGTCTCCTTACAGGTCCAAGGGGCAGCTACTGTAGCATCGCCTAGTCCCAAAGCCACGACAACTCCTTATCCCCCTATCACCTCGTGTCCCTTTCCTCAGGTTTTTCTAACACACCCTCTTGGCATAGTTTTCTAGGATGATCCTACTGCCATAATTGCGTTTAAGTCTATGGTTGACGCCAGCTACCTTAGGCACGGATCGCCTGATTAGCATTGATGACGAGACCCTCTGCGCCCCTCTTGACAGCTATAAATATCCTTCCCCTTCCGCTTCATTGAACCTTTCGCCTCTAACCTAAGTCTTCCTATTATTTTTGCTACCTTCCATGTTTTGGCCCTTTCGCTTGGTGTCTGCAACCTCTCATGGACTCCCTTGCGCCTGCATATACTCCTGGAGTCTCGACCTTCACTAGTGTGGATCTGGATGATCTCCCGTTTATGTATGAAGTTCCCATGGCCATGCATATCTTCATACACTCTAAGGTTCATAGGGTCTCCTCCCCTCCGGCGGGCTATCATTTTATCATCGGCCTTTGTTTCCCTATCCACCCTTTCTTCGCTGACGTAAGTTGTTACTTCCGCATCCCTCTGTGTCAACTTACTTCCAACTCCATACAGATCTTGTGTGGATTCATTCTCCTCTGTGAAATGTGTAACGCCCCTTGGACTCCCCTCCTGTTCCACTGTTTCTTTACCCCTCATCATCATAACGAAGGTTTTTTCCGTCTCCAAGTCCGTACTCATACTACTTTCTTTAATCCCCTCCCATCCTCAAATTCAGAATGGAAGGAGAAATATTTTTTTGTAAGTTTCCCCATTACCGTGGAGTGTCTACCCAGTGGCGATTAGCTCTTCCTTCGGCACCTATCTAGGGGATTTTCAGACAGATCCCAACTTTATGGAGGCATCCATGTAACTGAAAGGTTGGCGCTTCAACTTGCTCATGCTTCTGACAAAAGACGTGTTGTTTCTATTCAGGTTGAGTCACATCCCTTCAGAGCTACCACATTCTTTAGGTAAGGCTTACCCTGCCCTGACTTGCCTTTGCCATTCTACTCTGATTCGGGTGCTCTCTTGCAGCGAATGCTCTGACTCGAGCATCCCTGACCAGGCCTCTTCTCCTGAGCGATTTGGAAATAAACTGCCGAGGATGCATAATTTTGAATAGGATAGGTCTCTCTCATTCTGCTCCATTTTCTCTAGGGGCAGCTGCCTTAACTGCTTCCCATCTAGTCGCTCAAGCAACCCCACATGCTCAGCCTGTTTCTGGATCTGTAAGGCGCGTTCCTCCAACTCCTCTTGCTCGTCCACCTCGGACCCTCTCAAAGGAGTCAGACTCAGATGAACAACCGCTCTTTTCAACCTGACCACTCTACTCAACCAAGACCTGCTTCTACCCAACTTGGTCCCTCTACTCAATCAGGGACTAGCGGGTCTGCTCCCGACTCCTCCCAGTATCGTTGTTCCCACTTTCGTGCTACTCTGCCCACAGAGTGGGGATTACGTCGCTATCTTGCTGCCCCTGCTCGCTCCATCCTACTGCGAGGTTGACTAGGAACTCAATGGGAGCATACTATGAAGGCGATGGATACCTTCTCACTGCCTGCCCTGGTGGACCTGTCCTCTGAAACTGCCACCATGGTAAGCTTCCGCTTTCTCTTATGGCTTCTCTCCTCTTATTCTAACTTTTGGTTCTTACTTTTGTATTACTATGAATAGACGTTTGCCCAATCTCTACACTTAAACCAGATGGTCTTGCATATACATCGGTTGAATAAGATCTTAAAGGATCGAGTTACTGACCTAGAGTCTCAAATCTTTGACCCCACTGCAGTTGTATCCCAACTAAAGGCGAAGGTGGAGACCTTAAAGAAGGTGAACACCTCCCGGGAACAAACCCTAGGAGAGATCCAACTAGAGATTGACCATCTTCGAGATGACAAAAATAGACTTGATGTTCTCCTACAGTCATCTGAGGTTAAGTGTCAAGAGGTGTTGTCCCTCAAGGATAAGGCACAATCAGAACTTATTCAACAAACCGCAGTTCTGGAAGACTTCAAGCTTATGCATAAGCACGAGATGGATCGCCTAACTCAAGAGTTGAACTCCAAGGACATACTTCTTATGGATCATAGATGAGATCTGGAGTCTCAAGCAATAAAGCTGGGCTCCTTGCAGGCAGAGCTGTCTCAGACCCAGTCTGCCCTATCTAGCTCTATTATTGCCTTAGAGACTTATAAGGCCGGGGAGAGCGATTGTCTACAAGCGAGCTGGGAAGAATACTTATGCTTTTTAGAGTTTGGCTCGCAAGTAGAGGATCACTTCATCTGATCTATGGCCTATGATGCAGTGGGAGCGCCCCAACAACTCAAGGAGGGAGGGTATCTGCCCCCCGACCCTCCTGAGGACTTCTTGGATCATCGTCGGATCTTTAAAGAGATGTCTGACGATGTATTCTCAAAATTTAAATAACTCTTCCTATTGTACATGAACATCTGCCCGATGTACTTATGATGTAGTTATAAAAGTTAATTTAATTTTCACTGTTCCTGCTACCACTTCCTCTTTGGATCTTACGCCTTTTAGTCCTTACTCAATAGAGCTCAAGCTATTTTAGCATTAGCACTACGACCTAAGCAAGTCTTGAAGAAGATTTTCCCATATTCTAGATCGAGTTACCTCGACCGGGCATTTCAGGCCCGACTAGTCAGGTTGTCCCGATTTCAAATCTTACAAATGAGTGATTCACTCAAGTACAATATGGATAAAGGTAGTTAGCACTCCAAAGATGATCCGACCTCCTACCCTGAGCGTCTTGCAGATAGTAGGCATCTGACGCTAACCTTTTAATAATTTTGTATGGTCCGTCCCACTAAGGTGCTAACTTGGTTACCTCTCCTACAGGCTTTGCCCTTTTCCACACTAAGTCCCCTTCTCCGAAGAACCACGGAATCACCCTCCTATCATAATTTTGACGCATCCGCTACCTATATGCAGTTAACCGGGCAGTTGCCCATTCTCAAGTTTCACTAATAAAGTCTAGCTCTGAAAGTCGTCGCTCGGTATTTTTTGTATCATACAACAACCTTCTTACGGATGGCACTCCGACTTCTATGGGCACAATTGCCTCGCTACTGCAGACCAGGTGAAAGGGGGTGAGCCCGGTGCTCTCTCGCGGAGTCGTGTGATATGCCCAGAGGATGCTAGGTAGCTCTTCCACCCAATCTCCGCCTACATAATCCAGCTTGACCTTCAACCCCCGCACTATCTCTCTGTTGGTGACCTCCGTCTGCCCATTACTTTGAGGATAAGCCACAGACGTGAAGGCCTGAGTTATTCCAAATCCTTGACACTATCCCTAAATCTTGCGTCTTTGGAATTGTCGTCCATTATCTGAGACCAGCTTATGTGGTATTCCAAATCGGCATAAGATGTTCTTCCATAAAAATTGAATAATGACTCCCTCAGTAATCCTATCTAGGGCTTCTGCTTTCGGCCATTTGGAGAAGTAATTCACTGCTACAAGCAAGAATCATCTCTGACCTGGTGCCATTGGGAACAATCCTATAATGTTCATGCCCCATTGATCAAATGGGCATGAGACTATTGAGGTTTTCAGCGTATCGGTTAGCCGATGGGGCAGGTTCTGATGCTTTTGGAAATATAATCAAGTATTCACCAATCGCTAAGCATCTCTCTATAGAGTGGGCCAGAAATACCCGGCCAGCAATACCTTTCGAGATAGCATCCTTCCTCCAATGTGGTTACCGTAACATCCCTGATGTACTTCTTGCAAGGCATACTCCGCCTCATCCATACCTAAGCATTTGAGCAGTGGTCTGGAAAAATCCCACTTGTATAGTTGATCTCCGATCAGAGTGTATACATGCACTCTTTTCCAGATCAATCTAGCTTCCTCCGGATCAGTAGGTAAGACGCCTTGCTGAAGATAAATGATCATTGGGGATCTCCCGTCGATCAACTCCTCTACATTGTTCTGTAAATTTATCTGAGCTATTAGAAAAGTTTGGGTTATCGACCTGTCCAACACCCAAGTGGTCAAAGAGCTGATCATTTTAACTAGTTCAACCACCCTTTGGTTATCTGTTCGGGGAATCATAGTCACTGTGACTTGAAATCCTCCTTCATTTTCTCATATGCTTCCCAATATAACTGCAGCTTGTCACTGTTAACCTCAAAGTTGCTCGCTACTTGTTGAGCTATGAGTTGTGAATCTGAATAAATGACCACCCGGGTGGCTCCAACATGCCAGGCTGCTTGCAGCCCTGCCAATAGTGTCTCATACTCAACCTCATTATTAGTAGCTTTGAAATTTAGCCTAACGTCCAGTTGCAGGATATCTTCCTGAGGGGATATTAGAAGTATCCCTACTCCACTTCCTTGTTGGGTGGAAGATCAGTCTACGTAGACCTTCCAGATTTCTTCAGAATCAGTTTGATGGACATCCATCAGAAAATCCGCCAGGGCCTGCGCTTTAATCATCATTCGGGGCTGATACTGTATGTCATATTCTCCCAGTTTAGTTGCCCATTTGATGAGATAGCCAACTATCTCCACAATAGTAAAAGTCTTCCCCATGGTACTATTGGTCAGAACTATAATGGGGTGTGCTAGGAAGTAAGGCCTTAAGCGATGAGTCATGAGTACTAATCCATAAACTAATTTTTCCAAGGTCGTGTATAGAGATTTGACCCCTTTCAATAAGTGGATAAAGAAGTACACTAGTCGATGTACATCATCCTGCTCTTTTACCAACACCGCCCACGACCTCAAGGGTGACGAACAGATAGACCCAGAGCAACTCCCCCATAATAGGTTTAAATAGTGAGGGCAAAGTCTCCAGGTGCTTCTTCAATTCTTTGAAGGCTTGGTTGCATTCTTCATCCCATTGAAACTTGGCCGCTCTCCTGAACATCTTGAAGAAAGGCAGTGCTCGATCTACAGATCGAGATATGAATCTGGACAGCGTAGTTATCTTGCCCATCAACTTCTGGGCTTCTTTCATATTTTGAGGCGCTTTCATGTCTCGAAGTGCCTGAACCTTCTCCAAGTTAGCCTCAATCCCTTGCTCGGTAACTAGGTGTCATCTATATAGGCCTCCATGTTTCATCCTATCTACTCTCGGAAGATCTTATCCATCATTCTCTAGTAGATAGCTCCTACATTTTGCAATCCAAAAGGCATGACGGTGTAACAGAAAGTACCATCCGCCATGATGAAGCTGACCTTCTCCTGATCTTCTCGTGCTAAAGGGATTTGGTGGTACCCTTGGTAAGCGTCGAATATGCAAATCCTTTCGTAGCCCAAGATCGAGTCTACCATTTGATCAATCCTAGGTAGCGAGTAGTAGTCCTTAGGGATGGCATGGTTGAGGTCTCGGAAGTCGATGCAGACTCTCCACTTATTGTTGGGTTTAAAATCAGGACCACATTAGAGAGTCAGGGCGAGAATTATACTTCTCTAATGTGCCCTGCTTTCAGGAGTTGGTCCACCTCAGCTCGGATGATCTTATTTTGTTCGGCTGAGAAGTTTTGCTTCTACTTGACTGGTCAGGAATCAGGCAGAAGATGTAGTTTGTGTTCAGCCACCTTGGGTTTGACTCCAGGTAGCTTTTCGGG
Source organism: Zingiber officinale (assembly GCF_018446385.1). Lineage (NCBI taxonomy): Eukaryota > Viridiplantae > Streptophyta > Magnoliopsida > Zingiberales > Zingiberaceae > Zingiber > Zingiber officinale. The sequence continues at coordinate 88,443,080 of NC_055998.1, read as the reverse complement.
GGACCAAGCGAAGATGTCCCTATTACGCGTCAAGTATTTGACCAGATCTATCTTGATCTCGATAGGCAGGTTATTTGATATGCGGGTGAGGCTTTTCAGATGCTCGAGATAGAGCTGGACCTCCTCCCAAGGGATGGGCTCTTGTGTTATAGGCAGAGGTTCCTCTTAGATGACGTGGATCCTGCCATCCTAGGTTCTCTGAGGCTTACGGACCTCCACTTTCACCATGTCGATATAACACCTACGAGAGACTAATTGTTCACCTTTGACTTCCCCGACCTGGTCTCCTATAGGGAATTTAATCTCCTGATGGAAAGTGGAGACTACCATCCGGAACTTATGTAGTGCTGGTCTCCCCAAGATGACGTTGTACGAGGACGACGAATCCACCACTATGAAAGTTCTTCTTCGCCTCCTCACCATGGGCTCGCTACCTAATGATATGGCTAGCATGATTTGGCCCATGGGTCTTATTTCATTGCTGGTGAAGTTATATAATGAAGTGGCTACAGGTTGGAGCTCACTGACATCGATTTGCATGCCCTCCAATGCATTCTTGAACAGCACGTTGACAGAGCTTCCGGTATCCACAAAAACTCTGGCTACGCGACTATTGGCTATGACGACTTTGATTATTAGGGCATCATCGTGAGGGAGCACCAATCCCTCCAGGTCTTGTGGCCCAAAATTGATTATGGGCCCGACAGCTTACTCTCGGTTGCATCCTACAATGTGTATTTTTAGGCGACGCTCATGAGATTTCCGAGCCCTAACAGAATCTCCATATGTGAGACCCTCAAAGATCATGTCGATCTCTCGGATGGACACATTTCAACTATTCTTGTCCTCTATGGATTCCACTAGCTCCCTGCCATGGCCTGGCTGCTGACTTCCTTGACTTGCATTGTCGAGCGGGGGTTTACTTGACTGACCTGCAACGGCCTGCTAGCCAAACATCAACCTCTAAAGTTTGGGCGCGATCTCAGCTGGAGGCAGGCCCAATTCAACTACGCGCCGGGAATCACAGGCGAACTGGACGCAATCCCCAGTGGCATGAGTGTGGGACCTATGGTAAGTGCAATAGCGAGGTCCCCCACTGACCGGGTCTTGGGGCTTGGACAACCTCTACCCTTTGAGGCATCCAAGAGTCTTGTCTGGGTGGGAATCCTGGTCAGGCATCCTGGGCGCATGGAAGAGGCTGAGCTGGTGGTTGGGGTGACCTCTTCTCCGATTTGTTGGCGGGGGTAGGCGCTTTGTCCGCTTTCCGTTGAGCCGCCTGAGCTTCTTCTATGTTGATGTAACTTGCAGCCTTTCCTAGCATCTCATCGAAGTTCTTCACAAGCTCTCGAATGAGGGCTCAGAAGAACTCCCCTTCTACCAAACCATGGGAGAAGGTGCTCATCAATATTTCAGAGGTAGCGGACGGAACGTCCTGAGCTATCTGGTTGAAGCGTTTGATATAGCTTCTCAAGGGCTTGGCAGACCCTTGCTGCTAACGGAGCCGGAGCGGAAGACCTGGACCGAGGCAAGCTGAACCGGAGCAGAGGGTCCGGATCGAAAAAAGTCAACTCTGTTGACTTTCTTGGTCCGGACGCTCGGAACCCTTTCGGGCGCCCGGACCAGTCCGAGGCACCCGGAACCCTTCCAGGCGCCTGGACCGAGATTCTATCCAGATCGCGATCAAACGCGATCTATGTGAAAAGGGATTAAGTTTTATTCTCTCTCAGACGCCTGGAACCCTTCTAGGCACCCCAACCAAGGCTATAAATATAGCCTTGGTCCAAGAAGCTGACTTGTAATCCATTTCTGTTTGCTTTATTTCTCTTTTTGTGTTGTTAACGCGGTTGCGCTTCATTCTCCTTGGATTAGCAATCTTCTGATTGCAAACTAAGTAACTCTTTTGTGTCTATTTACTGTTTAATTAGTTTCGTTATTTTTTAATTACAAGTATTCTTAATTTAACTATAAGTCGAGAAAAAGTTAATTTATTTTTCAGGGCAATTCACCCCTCTCCTCTTGTCGGCCTCCAAAGGGACCAACAATCAGATCCTCTTGTCCGGGATCTAAGACTATATAAACTCATTGGTGGAGTGAACTGAATCTCATCTGTTTAACAAGTAGGATATAGTTCACTCCACTAATGAATAGACAGGGGTCCATTACTGATCTAGGGATCCTTGACCAAAGGATCTCTGGTTCCTTTGCTCTCTGGTTCCTCGGATAATGCAAGTCCGTTATCTACATCACCATGTCAGCCTACTTCCTCGTCGTCATCAACAAGTGATTCAGATGATAATGCTCCTCATCGCATGCTTCCCATTAGTGATATTTATGAGCGTTGCCCACCAAATGCAACTCGATATCCCCTTCCACGAGCTCTAGTGGTTTCTTCCAAATCTATTGAACCAATCTATTTTACACAAGCAAACAAGGATCCAAACTGGCGTAGTGCAATGGCTACAGAATTTGATGCACTTCTTCGCAATGGAACATGGACTCTAGTTCTGCGCACTCCCTCAATGAATGTTGTGGGCTCTAAATGGGTATTCCGTCTTAAGCATCGAGCTGATGGTTCTCTTGAAAGATACAAAGTTCGACTTGTAGCTAAAGGATTTAGTTAACAGCCAGGTATTGACTTTAATGACACTTTCAGCCCAGTCATCAAAATTACATCTGTCAGACTATTATTATCAATAGCTGTTAGTTCTAATTGGCTTGTACGACAATTGGATATTTCAAATGCATTTCTCCATGGTTATCTTGAGGAAACTATATTTATGGAGCAACCACCTGGTTTCATTCATCCACAATTTCCATCTCATGTTTGCCAACTCAAGAAATCCTTATATGGTCTTCGACAAGCTCCTCGTGCATGGTTTCATCGACTATCTAATTGGTTACAAGTTCAAGGATTTTCTGGATCAAAGACTGACTCGTCTCTATTTCACAAATATAATGATGAAAATATGATATTTTTTCTTATTTATGTGGATGACATTCTGATAACCGGCAATGATCACAAGGGTATCACAACTTTATTAAGTCTTCTCAATCAAGAATTTCCTACTAGAGATTTAGGTATTGCTCGTTTTTTTTCTTGGTATTGAGTTTATTCCACATGAGGATGACTATCTTCTCTCTCAGAGCAAATACATTACTGAACTTCTTCAAAAAGCCAAAATGGATGGAGCACGTCCGGTCTCTACGCCAATTGCTATAAACAACTCTCCAACTTCATCCTCTCCTGCTCTATCTGATCCACAAATTTATCGAAGTATTGTTGGAGCCTTACAATATGTCACTATCACACGTCCTGATATTACTTTTGCAGTAAATCGTGCTTGCCAATTCATGCATGCTCCAACCGAACAAAATTGGGATAATGTAAAAAGAATACTTCGCTATCTCAAAGGCACTATTCTACATGGTCTTCTTTTATATCGCCAATCATCTCGAGATTTACATGCATATAGTGATGCGGATTGGGCAAGTTCTCCTGAAGATAGACGCTCTACTAGTGGATATGCAATATTTCTTGGACGAAATCTTATCTCATGGAATTCGAAAAAGCAACCTACGGTATCTCGTTCAAGCACTGAGACAGAATATAAAGTTATAGCAAATACAACGTCAGAAATTATTTGGCTTCAATCACTTCTCTCTGAACTTCATCTTGCATCAAATATTGCACCAAAAATTTGGTGCGACAATATTGGAGCAACATATCTTACAGCAAATCCAATCTTTCATGCTCGTACAAAACATGTGGAAATTGATTTTCATTTTGTTCGTGAACGTGTGGCAACTCAGCAGTTATCCGTCTCTTATATTTCTGCTGAAGATCAAATCGCTGACATCTTTACTAAGCCACTATCCAGACAACGTTTCAACAAGTTAGCAAGCAAACTCAACGTCAGAGATCTCCCGCTGAGTTTGTCGGGGGTAAAAGAGATATAACAGAATTATCCAAATTAACCAGATCAAATTACCAAATCAAATCATATTAGTATTTGGATTATTCTAATAATTCTGTTATAATTATTCTCAGAATTATTCTTAGAATAATTCTATTATTTATTAATTAGTTATTTGACCAAGTACTTTTGAACATTATATATTGTATTGTCCTTAGGACAAATATCAATGAACAATAGATTTTATTATTCTCATCTTATTCCTTCCTCTCTCCCTATTCTTCTTCTTACACCGCTCTCCGACACCCCCGGCGGCCCTTGGAAGGTCTACGCTGTCTCCCGCCGTTCCCCCAATCCTGCTCTCCTCCCAGCCTCCAAAGCCGACGACGCCGCCCTGCCCGTACACTATGTCCAGTGCGATGTCCTCGACCCCGAAGACGCCTCCGCTAAGCTCTCCTCGCTCACCGATGTGACTCACATCTTCTACGTCGCCTGGGCCAATCGCACCGTCGAGGCCGAGAACCGCGCCGTCAACGTGACGATGCTCCGTAACATCCTTGCCGCCGTTGTCCCCTCCGTCCCCAACCTCCGTCACGTTTGCCTGCAGACGGGGCGCAAGCACTACCTCGGCCCCTTGGAAGCCCTAGGCAAAGTCCCCGCTCATGAGCCACCCTTCAACGAGGACCTCCCTCGTCTCCCCGTCCCCAACTTCTACTACGACCAGGAAGACGTCCTGTTCGACGAATTGTCCAAGAGGGAGGGCGGCATGACCTGGTCGATCCACCGCCCCACCACCATCTTCGGCTTCTCCCCCACCAGTCTCATGAACCTAATCGGCACCCTGTGCGTCTACGCGGCGATCTGCCGGAAGGAAGGGGGCCGCTCCGGTGGCCGGGAAGCCAGATCACATGGGACGGGTTCAGCGACGCGTCGGACGCGGATCTGATCGCGGAGCAGCAGATCTGGGCGGCCGTCGACCGGTACGCGAGGAACGAGGCGTTCAACTGCAGCAACGGGGACGTGTTCAAGTGGAAGCATCTGTGGGCGGCGCTGGCGGAGCAGTTCGGGGTGGAGGCGGTGGGGTTCCAGGAGGACGCGGAGCGGTTCACGCTGGAGGAGGCGATGAGGGGCAAGGAGGCGCTGTGGGCAGACATCGTGGCAGAGCACGATTTGGTGCCGACGAAGCTGGACGAGGTGGGTAACTGGTGGTTCGCCGACGTGGTGCTGGGTGCCCCGATGGAGCTCCTCGACAGCATGAACAAGAGCAAGGAGCACGGCTTCTTTGGGTTCCGCAACACCGTCACTTCCTTCAATTCTTGGATCGAGAAAATGAAGGCCTTCAAGATTGTCCCCTGATTTCCTTTCCTATTCCGATATCGACTCATGACCTAAGCAGACATTGTGGGAAGGGTATTAAATGTTGCTAGAGGTCTATTTTACCATTGCCACATGGGTCATTAATCGCATCTAGGGTGGAGCTAGAATATTGATCCCGTGTAGGTAAATTGTGACCATCGTTGACGGGCACGTTATGGAGGGTGTCTCTTTCGGTCCAATTTCAGCGGCAGGCCCAGCAGTAATGTTTGCATGCCACAGAATTGTTGTTCGGTAGGGTAGCGATCCACTCTAGTTTATAAATCATAATGAGATCATAAATTAAACATCTACAATCAAGATTTAATTATTAAGTCCGACTCGAAAATAAATTTCAAAAGACTAATGAGATAGCGTTGCTATCCTTTTTGCGGAATAAGGAATTTTTTTTTTTTTTTTATGAATTAAGGTTACCTTTGATTAAGCTTCCTCGGAAGACCCATGATTCAATATCATAATCTCGAAGGATTTTGACAAACACCTCACCGTCATAGCACAGGAGCCAGAAATCAAAATTTCTTAGGTGACATTCTCGGTCAATTGTTGTGTCAGACATTTAGGAGTCGAGAGATCAAAGTATTATCTCCAGTGGTAGAGAATCGAACTATTATCTCTAGGATAAAGACGAGAACATCTCGAAATTGTGCATCAGGTTCGGGCACATATAGTCATATCTTTCGAATATAAATTGTTGCTCTTCTTTACAGCTTTACCATGGTCATCGATTGAGTCACTTGAACCCTTCCACTGAGCTCAAAAGCACATGGCCTTATGATAGGCTTGGATTATCTTACGACATGTAAAGAGACTATGGCCACTCATTCGACACAATAACTATGGACGCTCGTTCGACACAGAGACTATGACCGCTTGCTCGACACGGAGACTATGGTCTTATGACAGGCTCAGTTTACCTTACGACGGACAAAGAGACTCAGAGTGCCTTACAATAGGCAAAAAGATTATGGTTGCTCGCTCGGCATAGCCACTAGCTCGACATAGAGACTATGACCGCTTACTTGACACAGAGACTATAGCTGCTTGCTCGGCACATAGATTTGTAGGTGTAGCGGAGGCCGGCAAGAGGAGGGTGAATTGCTGTAAACAAAAAATAAAACTATACCCTCCTCGGATTTCAATTCAGAAAAGCAATAGTAAAATTAAAACAAGCAAGGAAATAGAAATTAAGTAGTAGACAGGATTTAACCTGGTTATAACCAAGGAGATTGTTAATCCAGGGTAGTAGAAAAAGTTCAGTAGAAAAATTTCCTTTGCTGAAGGTGGAGAAGCCTTTTACACTTTGGAAGCTTAGAACTATTGCTAGGAATGACTACACAATGATTTCTTGAGTTTTCTTCCGGCTGATGGTTCGCCATTAGCGCTAACCCCGAGAATTCTTCGATGTCTGACTCAGAGGATGACGAATCTGACCAGGTAGCCTTCAGGTTCTTGTGCTTAGAGGGTTCTGGTTTCTTGTATTTTGACTTTTCCCTTTCTTTCTCCTTTCTCTTTAGCTTTGGGCAGTCATCTTTGATGTGCTCCTCTTCGTTGCAGTTGTAGAAATGAACCGTCCTCTTCTTTCGATGATACCTCTGTGATTTAAATTTATTAGTACTGAAAAACTTATTGAAGCGTCTTACCAGAAGTGTCGCTTCGGATTCGTCGACTGAGGCTTCGGAGTCAGAACTATTCATTTTTGCCTTTAAGGCAATGTTCTGACTGGTTTTCTCTACTCCATTGGGCTCTGAAACTCGAGATTCGTGAAGTTCAAAAGTGGAAAATAATTATTCTAAAGTACTTACCTCGAGGTCCTTAGAGATGTAGTACGCATCTACTAAGGAGACCCACTCTGGAGTTCTCGGGAAGGCATTGAGCGCGTATCAGGTGGAATCTCAGTTGGTTACTTCTTCTCCAAGGTTTGTTAGTTGCATTATCAGCTCCTTGATTCTCGCTTGGAGTTGCGCTACCTTCTTGCCTTGGTTCATCCGGAGGTTCGTCAACTGGTTTCGGAGGATGTCGCGCCTCGCTTGTAAAGACCACTCTTCTTACTACTACCACTCTCTAAGGATGACCATTACTTAACTACTAACTCTACTTAATCAGTATGATTAAAAATAACATGGAAACCCTACCGAAAAATTTCGACAGAATCTCCCTTGTATCGGTGACCATATTCAACAATACATGCAATATATACTCAGCCACAAGCGGCTGGAACACATATCAATCAACTACGCAGTATAATAAATCCAAAATAAAGAAAACAATACCACAACTCATCACACTATATCACAATTCATCTACTATGTCCTAATCACATCAAAATATCATATACTATCTCAAATACTTCTAACAAAGCAAAAGACAATAGAAACTAAAATAAAACTTCTTTCCTAGTCCCAAGGCTTTCATAGTCCTGGCACCACACATCCTTCGAACACCTCCTTGTCGCCTTCCTTTCTATATCTTTTCCTTTCCTGTATCTGCAGTAAGAGGAAGTGCAGTCTATAAGCAAAATTTGCTTAGTAAGCGCTATCTAACTCACAAAAACACGAATATGCATGTATACAGAAAGAACTAGAAACTATATGCTCTAATAGAAAATAAAGCATAAACATAACTACTCATGTCAAACTAATAGCAAAGAAAAGCTAATCATGCTAAATATCAAATCAGGAAACAAACAAAACTAATACTGCATGCTAGAACTCAAAAAAACTAAACTTACTGATTCTAAGCATAAATGAAGCTTGTTTCATTTGTTTCAAAACTTATACTTTATTACTTTAAAATAATAATCAACTTCTCTTGGGCCCGGCATTGTACCAATTTGCGCGCATCCTTAATATGAGTCGAGGTAGCTAATCCCGAAACTACTAAGGTACTTCTAGGCGATCTTGTGCCTAGGGGCGATCTAGGAGCCCACCCAATGGACCTTGTGTCCTGGACCTTGTGTCCGGTACATACCATTAAAAAGTAAAATACTTATTTTCTTCTTAACTATAACTTCCTTATACTTGTTACTCTTTAATTCTCTTATAACAAAATGCCTTGGCATCTATTCAAACACTTAGTGTGCTTTTAATCCTAAACTTCTGGAATTTAGGATCAATTTAAGACCTTGGTCTTTTTCTTTCTTTTCTTTATCTTTCTTATACTTTTCTTAATCCCAAAATACTGTTAGGTATTTTTCCATATGCATCTATAAGTGAAATCAACTACGTAACACACAATCATGCATAATTATACGAAATCTAAAGCCTCGTTCTACAATGCTTTCTATTAACTATCTGTGTTTTTAGAACAAAGACTACAGCTCTAGTTGTTCCATAATTCCAAGCCCCCTAAGCAGTTAGGTGAAGCAACTACATTAAACCTCAATAGTGCAGTAACATTCAAATATCATAAAATTGATGATTCATAACTGCACAAATTTAGCTAACATAAGGTAAACTTCAACTCTACTCATTCTACAATCTTACTCCTTTAGTCATGATAAAGAGTGATCTAATCTAACCATTACCCTATCTAGAGGAAAGGTCTTGTCGTTAAACTAATGTTGCACCAACATTTAGAGTCACCTAAAAAGAATAGAAATCATGCTCAGAATTATCTAACCTTTAAATCTCTTTTCTCATCTTCTAAACTAAACTTCTACTCTGAAGTTACTACTTGCATATCTGAATCAATCACATACTTCTCACCTGTTAAATTCATTACAACAATTCAAATCATCTTTTAGTCTTAATACGTGATTCTCACCAAAACAACATATTTCATATGCTCATCTTCACTCTTCATCTACGCTTCTGCACTAAAGAGATTACACTATCTACTTCATCATAAAATAAACTAAAAATCACTGCCGGATCAACCTCCAATTAGCCTAATAAACCAATACCTAATCCAAGCCATTCTATATTCATTGCCTAATAGCAAAACAAAGGAAACTAAAAGCTTAAAGAAAAATCTAACTTTATATATACTTGAAATAAAAGGCAGTTCAGGTTTTGTACAGCAGCAAAGAAAACTAACTTGAAACTGAATTTGCACTTGCTTAACCTGTAAATTGAAAGGGTTGTTTTAAGCTTCAAGTAAAGTTGTTCAGGCCCGCAGAAATACAAAGAAAGAAAGGCTATTCTAAGCTCTAAATAGAGCTGTTCATGCTTGCTGTAAACACAAATTCTGCACTATACTACTATACTACTAAATAAAAAATCTGTATATCAACTTAGGTTTAATTCTGCATATTAAATTAACAGAAAACTGCATACTATGCTAATCAAAACTGCACTATGAGCCTAACGAATTTGCACTTGAATGTTAACTAAAATCTGCACTTGAATGTCCTTAATAAAATCTGCTCTACTTAATAAAAATCTAGATGCTACATTCAAGCTAAACAACTTTCGACCGAATTCTCCTAAGACATGTCCGGTTAATTGCAAATCAGCTAAAGACCTACAATTAATGTGAACTTTCATATCTCATACCCACAACAATTGAAAGATTCAGAGAAGACTTCATACAGATTATTCTCATGGTATCACTTAACAATTTATTTAAAATTCAAATAACATTAGGTAACTATGGAATAGCAATTTCTAAGACATCGCAAAATTCCCATCTCTATGAATAAATCACAATAGCAAGCCCTTTAATCACTTCAATTCTGTCTCAACCATTCTAACATTAAATTCCGAACAGCATGCTTTAACTAGAGAAATCTAACTACAATGTTTGAGGTAATACTGTGGTCTTCTAATCTGTTCATGCTCTATACTTCATCTCAAAACTAAATCTATTTAAGGTCACAAGCAACCAGAGAAACAAAATGCTATACATAGCTATTCAACACCAAAACTCTGTTAAAGCTTGATACTCATGTAAAGCTTATACTTTTATAGAGCGATAGAGATCTTTACACATGTTACAACATGATCTAAACTGATTTACTAAACCATAAGCTCAACCCGAAAACTAAATCTACAGATTGGAAACCTAAATCTGAATTTTGAACAAGTAGTAGGGTAACAAGGAAAAACATAAGGGTTGTTCAAACTGGAATCTAAACCTGCAGAATGAAAATCCAAATCTGAATATAAATGCTCTATACTAAACCTGAACCTTAATGCCACGGCAAGGAAACATAAAAGAAGTTCTGGCTGTACATGTTTATCAGATCAACCTGAAGTAAACCCAAACGGACAGAAAAAAAACTAGAGACTAACAGCTAGCAATAAGCTTCCAGAGGATGATCATCTTCATTACTTAACACAAGACCAACCAAATTAGGCTTGCTGAAAACTTAAAACATAAACCTCTACAAAGCTGATTCACAACTTGAACCTTTATAATCAAACCTATATAGAACTCATTCACAGCTTATGCCTTAATGGAGCAACAAAATTCGAAGACTATAATCACAACTCCACCTTGATCCGAGCATGCTTCAAAAAAAACTACATCCTAAAACCACAATCCGTTCCCTTATTCAGAACCACGGCAGAAAATTCCAAAGCTACAAACTTTACCAAAATCAAAGAATGAATTCGAGAGCTACCCTTACCGCAGGTGAGTAAGCGACTTACCTTGCTGTTCTTGAACTCAAAACCGGGAAGAGGAGCTGCTAGGGTTCGGAGAAAACTCAAGTTCTCCGGCTCTTCTTCGTGCTCACGGTCCTCCTCGACGAAGAATCGTGATGGCATGGAGAAAACCCCTCGGAAAACTCCCTCGATCGGCCGCCGAAGTGAAGCCCTAAGCCCTCTTTTGTGTTTCCGTTCGAGCAGAGAATGGCGTCGGGAGAGAAAAGGAGGAAAAGATTTTTAGGGTTCGGGAAAATAAAGCAATTCCTTTTTAAAACTAGGGTTTCATTATCAACTATACCTTAAATAATTTTACTATCTATTCTTAAACAAAACCGCCCGCAGCACACTTGGTCAGCTCGGTTTTAATCAAGTCAGAGATCACGGCTTCGATTCCTCAGCCGCGCACTTCTTATTTCCAATTTATTTTACTGTTCCTAACTACTAGTTAAATATATATTGCTCCATATATTATTAACAAAATATCCATTGATCAGATGGTTGGCTGAGTTCGGTTAAGGTTTGGTTCGGGTCCGAGGTCTTGGATTCAAAACCCGGCTTAAATATATTTTTTTTAAACTTCTTCCTCTTGGTAAAAATACCAAACGAACTCCAAAATTTGCATAAAAATACTCAAAAAATTTCTAAAAATCTCTAGAATTTTTCTATAGCATTTCTAAATATTTTTGAATTATTTTTGGGGCTCAAAATGAGGAAATTTGGGTTGTTACATCGCCAGCTTCGCTTCGGAGGTACCTTCGTGAAGCTCCAGGAATTTTTCCCAGAGATCTTTCGCGGAGTCGTAGCTTCCGATCCGATTTACCTCCTGAGGCGGCAGAACACTGAGTAGGTGGAACTCAGCCTTTCCGTTGGCAACGAAATCTGCTTGCTCCTTTTTCGTCCAGGTATTTTCCTCCTTATCTTTCGGAACTGCATAGTCATATTTCATTATTAAAAGGATGTCAAATTCGATTTTAAAAAATACCTCCATTTTGCGCTTCCATGTGGCGAAGTCTCCGTCAAACTTCGGGGGATGGATGTTCGCTCCGGCCATCGTCTTGATCGTAGTGCTTCAGTTGGCTGTTAGTCCTTCTGAGGCGATCAGGCTCTGATACCAATTGTAGGTACAGCGGAGGCCGGCAAGAGGGGGGTGAATTGCTGTAAATAAAAAATAAAACTATACCCTCCTCGGATTTCAACTCAGAAAAGCAATAGTAAAATTAAAACAAGCAAGGAAATAGAAATTAAGTAGTAGACAGGATTTAACCTGGTTACAACCAAGGAGGTTGTTAATCCAGGGCAGTAGAAAAAGCTGAGTAGAAAAATCTCTTTTGCTGAAGGCGGAGAAACCTTTTACACTTTGGAAGCTTAGAACTATTGCTAGGAATGACTATACAATGATTGCTTGAGTTGTGGTTGAATTCCTAGCTCCAGGGGCCTTTAAATAGCCTCTGGAAATCTGATCTCGAAGCTCCAAGGCGCCTCCAACGAGGGTCCAAGGCGCCTCTAAGCGAGTGATCAAATAGAACTCTATCCGAAGGCAAACGATCGAATTGACTGGGTTGAAGGGGCCTTCAACCTAGCTGAAGGCGCCTTCAAGCTGGAGGCGCCTTCAACCTGGTTGAAGGCGCCTTCAAGCTGGCCTCTCAGCTTCTTGGCTTCATTTCCAGCTTGCTTTGACTTCCAACGCTCCGATCTTTTGGGTGATTGCGGCCAACCAGAATAGGGCTCACCTGAACCCAATTCCCGGCCTTCTACTCGAGCAGCCTTCCATCCCGGCTTAACGTCCCTCGAACGCCGCACACTCTCTTCACGCCCACCGGAGTAATCTTCCGTAGCTCTCTCGTCCTTCGGACGCACCGAGCCCGTCGGCTCCCTTCCCGTGCCGTCCTTCTCGCTAGCTGCGTCTTCCGCTCAACTTCCTGTGCTCCTAAGCTCCTGCACACTCAGACACAGGGATCAAACACAAAGCAGGACCTAACCAACTTGGTTGATCACATCAAAACACCACGGGGTCCAACAAGATTATTGTTGCTTACTTAGCACAACTGCTAGCTCGACATAAAAACTATGGTCACTCGTTCTACATAAAGACTATGGTCGCTTGCTCGACACAAAGACGATGGCTACTCATTCAGCACAGAGACTATTGTTAGGTCCAAAAGTAGCTAGAGGGGGGGGGGGGTGAATAGCTCGTCGCGTGCCCGGTGTTCGGCGTTGCTTGTTTCTTCAAAGATGTGCAGCGGAAAATACATAAACAAATCACACAACGCTAACACGGTTGGTTTACTTGGTATCCACCTCACAAGAGGTGACTAGTCCAAGGATCCACACCAACACACACACCCTCCACTAATAAAACTCTCCTTTATGGTAACTACCAAAGGCGGAGAAGCCCTACAAGACTCAATACAAGAAGAAGAAAGGGTAGTAAAGAAATACAAGTTTACAAGCTTACAATGAGTGCACAAACCCTAACCCTAGTTTCTTCTTCTTGCTTTGATCCGCCTCTTGACTTGGAAGAGCCTCCAAGAACCTTCAAGAACTGGCGATCTCGAGCTTGAGAAGAGCTGTGGAGGAGCTGGTGAAGATCTGAAATGAATCGGTGAAAAGATACCGCAGCCATCGCACGCCTACAGCTCAAATACGACGCAACGGTCGGATCCCGATCGATTCGAAAACTCCCAATCGATCGGGGAGGCTTTGGATCGATCCACGGATCGATCCAGAGCGCCTCTGTGCTCTGGAGAAAACGCCTGGATCGATCCACGGATCGATCCAGCGCTTATCGCGCGAACCAGCAGCGTCCCAATCGATCGGCTGATCGATTGGGACCTCTGGATCGATCCAGAGGCTCTCTGTTAGCTGGGAAAGACCTGGATCGATCCACTGATCAATCCAGCTCCTGGATCGATCCACTGATCGATCCAGCTCTTGGTTTTTGCCCAAAACCAAGTCCTAAGCCTCTCAAACCAACATCCGGTCAACCTTGACCTATTGGTACATCATGCCTAGCATCTGGTCACTCCTTTGACCTGCTAGGACTTCCCACCAAGTGTCCGGTCAATCCCTTTGACCCACTTGGACTTTTCTCTTTGTGCCAAGTATCCGGTCACTCCTTTGACCTACTTGGACTTCCCACCAAGTGTCCGGTCAATCCCTTTGACCCACTTGGACTTTTCTCTTTGTGCCAAGTATCCGGTCACTCCTTTGACCTACTTGGACTCTCACCAGATGTCTGGTCAACCTTGACCCATCTGGATTTCTCTTGCCTGGCTTCACTCACCAGGACTTTCTCAATTGCCTAGCTTCACTCACTAGGTCTTTCACCTGGCTTCACTCACCAGGATTTTCCTTCTGCCTAGCTTCACTCACTAGGACTTCCCAATTGCCTAGCTTCACTCACTAGGTCTTTCACCTGGCTTCACTCACCAGGATTTCCCTCCTGCCTAGCTTCACTCACTAGGACTTCCCAGTCAAGTATCCGGTCATCCTTGACCTACTTGACTCTTCTTCATTCAACCTTGCATTGTCAAACATCGAAACCCAAACCAAGACCAAGCTTGGTCAACCAGGTCAACCTTGACCTGAGGGATATTGCACCAACAATCTCCCCCTTTTTGATGTTTGACAATACCAACATTATCACTTACAATACCACATGTAAGTTAGGCTAATCCCATAGCCTAAACCTTCTTCATGCCACTAGGTAATGAATACATAAGTTAAGCCCTTCATTCTCCCCCTAAGAGGGCAAACTCCCTCTAGATAATGAAAGCCTAACTTACTCCCTTTCATTCTCCCCCTATTGGCACACATCAAATCATGCCCCATTTTTAGGCACACATCAACAAATTCACTTGTTGAAAACTCTCCCCCTGAAGAGTTGCTCATCGTTGTTCACAACTTCACTCGTTGTGATCAACACGATAATGAAGGTCTCATACCCTTCATTATCCTTAACCCTACATTCTCCCCCAATGTAGGCAAATGCCCATCCTTGAGCATTACCACTTGAAACCACTTGAACAATGAGGATATCCACTCCCTATTAAGGTTCAAACGCTCAACCTTGAGCATGTTCTTAACGGAAGGTTAACCACCTTCCAAGGTTCATGAAAAATAATTTTCATATTTTTAAAGAGTCCTCCCCCTAAAGACATGGTGGTAACTTCTGTCATTGCACCAACAATGACTTGGAATCCCTAAAAACTTTAGGAAACCCAATTTTAGAAGTTTTGAGGTTCAAATATTCAAAATTTGAAACAAACCTCAACATAAACTTCAACTTAGCCTTCCTTAACCAATCCATCCTTGTTTTCCACACGAAAACACCCTTTTTATGTATACAATTTACAAATGTATTTTCAGGGGTTTGGAATGGTTACCTAGACTAAAATAGGTTCAAAATGCTGAAAATAAGCTTTCCCAGCCAAAATCAGCATCTTCAATCGATTGGAGTTGGGTTCCGATCGATTGAACCCTACTGAATCGATCCACTGATCGATTCAGTCTTCTTGGATCGATCGGCTGATCGATCCAGCGAACTTCTGTTTGCGAGAAATGCTTTCTCAATCGATCGGCTGATCGATTGAGGCACTCCAATCGATCCACTGATCGATTGGAGGCCTGAAATTGCTGAACTTCAATTTCAGCCAATTTCAGAAACCCCAAAAAAATTCTACAAAATTCCAAAAATCGTAAAAATTTGTGTAGACATTATTTAGGGTATAATTTATCATGGAAAAATAGTTTTCTATGAAAATACATCATATTTTCAAGGATTGACACAAACTTGAGAACTTGCAAAAATTTTAGTGTTTTCTTCAAGTTTGTGTCTAACTATTCAATGGTGATTACTATCAAAAGATAGCCTTCACCAAGGTTTTCCAAAATCATTTTAAAAACATTTTCACAACCAATATCCCACCATGTTCCTTGGGCTTAATGCACATGACTTGTACATTAGTTTTCCCAATGATGGGAAAACACATAACTATGTGTTTTGATGAACTTAAAACTCAAAGAAATGCACTAAATCAACATGTTGAGTTTTGTTCATCATCCTAACATCTCACTTGTATCTATTGTGCACAAAACACATACAAGTCATCTTATAGGTCTTTGTGAGATGTAAATTTTGATTTTGCCCTAATCTAGGGATCATGCATATCTATCTAGGCATTTTGTGGATATTGAACATCCACTTAGGATGTTACTTGTTAATATCACTTGTTGACAACACTTGTTGAAAACACTTGTTGATAAATGCCATTTGTCCTTGCTTTTAAGGAATTAAACACAATGCATGATAATGTTATGACATACATCAAAACGAAATAGCTTTCAAAAGAAAGATTCCTATAACTACATGATGTATGAATGTCATGACATGGTATTTTTGGATTTTTCATAATAAACATAAAAAATAAAACATGATGCCATGGCATATAATGGGCAAACAATCATGGCAAGGTTTAGCATAAATAAAATATACCTAGATTACCTTTCTAAGTATCCTTAACCACTTAGATAACTCAAAATATACCACTTGTTTTAACTTAAAACGTTAAACCTAGATTGCCCTAAATGCTTCAAAGAAATGTCAAAACCTAAATTGACATTTCTATTTCTCTTGATTTGTTTATGCCACTTAAAAATTAAGCATATCCTCAAGTGTTGGCATATTCCATTTTTCCTCAAGAGTAATCACATAAATCAAGGCCCGGATTGCCTTAAATTTCTAAGAGAATACCAAAACCCCAACTTGGTATTTCTCTAGGATTTCCCAATTTATGCCATTTTAAGATAAAATCAAATTTTCCACCATTAGGCACATTTTACTCTTTCAAGGAGTAAATAAAAATTCCATTTCATTTTCAAAGGTTAACAAAAACCTTGAAAATGCTCCTTGAGTGTCAATTTCCTCAAATTTGGGTTAACTACCCTTCTTCTTAGAGTTGACACTCTCTAACCCATCTATGGGGTAGAGAAGATGCTCCTAGGAACCCAACACCTATTGGTGCTCCTTGGATGCTCTAGGTACTCACTAGGGATAACTTCCCTAGATACCTTCCTAGTGACCTTGTTGGGCTTCTTAGAAGCCTTGGTCACATTTTCTAGGTCAACTCTAGGGATTGCTTCCCTTGTGACCTTGTTAGTGACTTTCTTAGACTTCTTAGAAGTCTTAGTCACTTTGGTTGCAAAGATACTTCTAGGGATATCTTCCCTTGTATTTTTGGCTTGCCCACTAGACTTAGGGCTTGTTCCATAACTATATGGAACCCTATGATAACTAGGCAAATCCTTTTTGGCTTTGGGTTTGTATCCCAAACCTCTATGGCCATTGGATGGTTTTTGTACCCCTAGACCTAGGCTATGCTCATTTTGCCCTTTTAGGATATTTTCCATCCTTTTTAGGGTCTTTTCCATTTTATCAAGCCTTGACCTCAAGACTTGATTTTCTATCACTAAGTCCTTAGTCTTTGGTTTTCCATTAAATTTATGAGCATTTTTATTTTTAGGCTTGTAGCTAAAATCCTTAGAGTTTTTGCCTAGACTTTTACCTACATTCCTAGCTCTAGGTGTGGTGGTTTTAGCATGAAAAGCTATATGTTTTTCCTTAACGCTATCATGCTTCCTATTTTCATGGTAAATAGCATTAAAATGATATAAGTTAGAACTATCATGCTTTTTACCATAATTTAAAGGGGTAGGCTCAATAAAGTTACCTTCCTTTTTACCTTAGAGGCTCCCCCTTGACTTGAGCTTCCTCCTTGAACCTTGACCATCTTCTTCCCCTTAGGGCATTGACTCCGGTAATGCCCCTTTTGATTGCAAGAGAAACACACAATGTGCTCCTTGCTCTTCTTTGTTCCGGGGATGGTCTCCTTGGGCTTCACCTTGCCCTTTTGTGCCACTTGGCCCTTCTTCTTGGCCAATTTAAGACACTTGCTCTTGTAGTGCCCATGTTCCCTACATTCAAAGCATATAATATGATTTTTATTATTAATTGAAATATTTATACCTTTGCTTGTAGGGGTGGCATCTTTTCCTTTGGATCCGGAGGTGGAAGCTTCCTCTTGATTGGACCTTGATTCCCCTCCATTTGATTTTTCTTGACTTGTGGAGGTAGAATCTTCTTCCTCCTCTTCGTCTCTTGACCCGGATGTAGAGGCTTCTCCTTCTTCTTGATCCGGCGTCACCAAGGATCACTCCCCCTCAATCCTAGAGGTGGAGGCTTCATCATCTTGAATATGAAATAAGGAGTATGCTCCCTCCTTGTTCCCTTCGATGCATTCCCTTGAGGATGAAGCTTCTTGGATTTCCTCTTCTTCGGAAGTTGAGCATCTCTCAACTTCGGAGTCCTCCTCTTGATCTTGCTCCAATGAGTCACCCTCTTTGGATTCTTCTTGGTTAGGTACAGTGGAGGGGATCTCTTCATGAAGCTTGGCCAATTTACTCCATAATTCCTTTACATCTTCAAATTCTCTAATTTTGCAAAGGATGGTGCTTGGCAATAAATTGACCAAAAGCTTGGTCACATTGTTATTGGCCTCGCACCTTTGGACTTGCTCTTGGCTCCACTTGCTTCTCTTGAGAACTTTGCCCTTTGAGTTTGTTGGAGTCTTGAAGCCTTCCATAAGAGCAAACCATTGCTCTATCTCCATCATAAGAAAATTTTCGATTCTTGATTTCCAAGAATCGAAGCTCGTGGAAGTGTATGGTGGAGCCACCCTCGTGTCGAATCCGAGCCCATCTCGGAATTCCATTGTAGAAGTTGGGCTTTTGAATTTCTTTGACTTTGACAATTTTGCTTCAACTTCTTCGCCCTCTAGCTCTTCTTGTTATGCTTGACCCTTCAGGCGATGATTCCGGTGAAGAGCGGCCTCGCTCTGATACCACTTGTTAGGTCCAAAAGTAGCTAGAGGGGGAGGGGGGGTGAATAGCTCGTCGCGTGCCCGGTGTTCGGCGTTGCTTGTTTCTTCAAAGATGTGCAGCGGAAAATACAGAAACAAATCACACAACGCTAATACGGTTGGTTTACTTGGTATCCACCTCACAAGAGGTGACTAGTCCAAGGATCCACACCAACACACACACCCTCCACTAATAAAACTCTCCTTTATGGTAACTACCAAAGGCGGAGAAGCCCTACAAGACTCAATACAAGAAGAAGAAAGGGTAGTAAAGAAATACAAGCTTACAAGCTTACAATGAGTGCACAAACCCTAACCCTAGTTTCTTCTTCTTGCTTTGATCTGCCTCTTGACTTGGAAGAGCCTCCAAGAACCTTCAAGAACTGGCGATCTCGAGCTTGAGAAGAGCTGTGGAGGAGCTGGTGAAGATCTGAAATGAATAGGTGAAAAGATACCGCAGCCATCGCACGCCTGCAGCTCAAATACGACGCAACGGTCGGATCCCGATCGATTCGAAAACTCCCAATCGATCGGGGAGGCTTTGGATCGATCCACGGATCGATCCAGAGCGCCTCTGTGCTCTGGAGAAAACGCCTGGATCGATCCACGGATCGATCCAGCGCTTATCGAGCGAACCAGCAGCGTCCCAATCGATCGGCTGATCGATTGGGACCTCTGGATCGATCCACGGATCGATCCAGAGGCTCTCTGTTCGCTGGGAAATGCCTGGATCGATCCACTGATCGATCCAGCTCCTGGATCGATCCACTGATCGATCCAGCTCTTGGTTTTTGCCCAAAACCAAGTCCTAAGCCTCTCAAACCAACATCCGGTCAACCTTGACCTATTGGTACATCATGCCTAGCATCTGGTCACTCCTTTGACCTGCTAGGACTTCCCACCAAGTGTCCAGTCAATCCCTTTGACCCACTTGGACTTTTCTCTTTGTGCCAAGTATCCGGTCACTCCTTTGACCTACTTGGACTTCCCACCAAGTGTCCGGTCAATCCCTTTGACCCACTTGGACTTTTCTCTTTGTGCCAAGTATCCGGTCACTCCTTTGACCTACTTGGACTCTCACCAGATGTCTGGTCAACCTTGACCCATCTGGATTTCTCTTGCCTGGCTTCACTCACCAGGACTTTCTCAATTGCCTAGCTTCACTCACTAGGTCTTTCACTTGGCTTCACTCACCAGGATTTTCCTTCTGCCTAGCTTCACTCACTAGGACTTCCCAATTGCCTAGCTTCACTCACTAGGTCTTTCACCTGGTTTCACTCACCAGGATTTCCCTCCTGCCTAGCTTCACTCACTAGGACTTCCCAGTCAAATATCCGGTCATTCTTGACCTACTTGACTCTTCTTCATTCAACCTTGCATTGTCAAACATCGAAACTCAAACCAAGACCAAGCTTGGTCAACCAGGTCAACCTTGACCTGAGGGATGTTGCACCAACAACTATGACCTTATGACTAGTTGCAATATATGACAACATGACCTTTGGGAAGAGATTAAGGAGCTTGATTATGATCCGGTTCACGAAGTCAAATGACTTATTGGTCGGCTTGATCCGTTGTTTTAGAAACTCGAATGAGAAGAGTTTCCAGTCCTTGACAAAAACAGACGATGGACTCTGGTTCAGTCATTGCCAAGACATCTTAGAGATATAGTATACCAACTAATAGATCATTCTGAAGGGCACATCTCATATTAAGAAATGTACAGGTATTTACTTCATTTAGTATAAGATCCTAAAGAATCAGAAGAGGATCCATATCCCGTAAAAATATATCCTGGAGAATCTGAGAAGGATCTCAAAATGGATCCCAAAGAATCTGAGGAGAATCTAGAAAAGGATCCCAAAGAATCTGAGGAGGATTCAAAACAAGATCTTGAAGAATTAGAGGAGGATCTAGAAGAGTGTGTGGAGGATCTAGAAATGAATCTGAAAATGGATCTGATCTTGCCTTCATCGAGTCTGAGATGAACGGGATAGTATTGCCCACTGTACTAGTAATTTTTCTAGTAGGAGTAGTGTTATCTTATCTTGTAAAGTGGAGTTCAGTTGTTATCACTGTCACTACGTATAGACAGTATGAAGCTCATATTAATAAAATTATGTAATAAAAACTACTGTTATGTATAAATAGTGCTACTTTAATGAAAAGTTATGTTATGCATTAGCAAACTTGGAAAAAGAATGTTATGTGTTAACAGTCTTAAAAAATGATTAGTTCATTTAATGATATGTTCATTGTATGATTAGTTTATTTGATAGGATATGTATAATATAACTGATCAATATCGAGCTATATACATGGAGTACCGTTGGGTACCAGCAAGCAACAAATGGATATATATGGGAAACAATACAAGGATTGAAGTCAAAGGCATTGACACTTGTAAACTTAACTTACATGGTGGGCGTACCTTGTTTTCACATGATGTCCTGTATGCTCCTGAGATTTGATAAAATCTGATTTTCATTATTAGTCTTCTTAATTTATATTATTGTGTAAACTTTTATAGTCGTTATGTGGAACTTGACATTAACTCTGTGTTAATTGAGAATGGTTATATAACAAATGGATTCATAGTTCTTGATATAGAACCAAATAATAATTATGAAAATGATGGTTGTTTTTTAAACATTGTTCTTACTATTGGTGCTGATATTAATGATGAAGTTTGACATGCTAGACTATGACATATAGGAAAAGAACGAATGAATAGATTAGCTAAAGAGAGCCTATTAGACACTCGTTCTAAGATTATCTTGTCTGTATGTGAGCATTGTCTTACTGGAAAAGTAACTAGGAAATCATTTGGTAAGGCTATTAGAGGTGAATCATCACTATAATTAATTAATTTGGATATTTATGGTCCAATAAATGTGAATGCTAGAAATAAAAGTTTTTATTTCATTACATTTATTGATGACTTCACACGTTTTGGTCATGTGTATTTGATTTCTCACAAATCTAAAGGATTAGATTGCTTCAATCATTACTTGAACAAAGTTGAGAATCAATTAGAACATAAGGTTAAGATCTGACGCAATGGACGTAGAGGTGAATATTTGTCTGATCAGTTCAAGATAATTTGTAATGAGAAAGGCATCATTAGACAACTAACTATTCTTGGAACTTCACAGCAAAATAGGATTGGTGAACGATATGGTTAAGTCTATGATGGCTCAAGTTAATTTGTCAATTTTCTATTGGAGAGATGCATTATTAACTACAACCTATATACTTAACTGAGTGTCTTTTAAATTTGTTCCATCTACTCCATATGAACGTTGGACAGATAGAAAATCATATTTAAGTAAACTGAGACATTAGGGGTCAGCTGCTTATGTCCATGATAAGACTCACAAATATGAAAAATTATGACCCAATGTAAGAAGTGTATCTTTACAAGGTATTTTGAGACTTCTAAGCATTATGTTTTCATTGATGAGCAACAAGATGGAACCATTTTTGAAATAGAGTCAAGAGATGTAACTTTTCTTAAAACTAAATTCCCAACACAATGTACAATTGATAACATGATTCTGTTGGATCGTAAGCGTTCGATTAGGGGGGGGGGGGGGTTGAATATCGATTAAAAATTTCGAGATGCGTAGCGGAAAAAGTGAACAACCAATAATAATGCCAACACAAGAACCTTTTACTTAGTTCGAAGCCTGTGTCGACTCCTACTCCAAGACCCACATAGAAGGGTGCTTTCGATTGGCAATTCACTAGTAATTCGAAGAATATTACAATAGTAATTACAATTTCTTTTTAAAATATAAGTATACCGATGAAAACACAGAATGAAAAAGAAGAGATTGTCGTCGGGAGAGCGTCGCAACGTCGCAAGAGCACAGAAAAGCAGTTCTTGAGTTGTTTTTGGAGCTTCAGCCTTGACCCTCCTTATATAGGAGGTTCGGGGTGCTTGAAACCTTTGGGGCGCCCTGAACATGACGTAGCCGAGCCAACCAGGGTGCTCCACGTGGCGAGGTGACACTGAGGATGAGTTTTCACCTCCGGGCGCTCGGGTACCTCCCGGGCACTCGGACCCCAATTTTCCAGCAACTTCCTTCCTGCAAGAAAACATTAGTCCAAAGGCAAATATATAATACATATATCCTACAAAACAAAGTGTTAGCATAGTTCAAGTTTAACAAGTAGAGTATTAATTAGATTCCGTCTCTCCGAGACCAGAATCTAGTCAAGATCTCGACGTAGAGTTCCAAAATGGTTCTAAGTCGGATTGGTGCTTAAGTTCCCTTCCCGGGAACGCGTCCTCACAGTCACTCTCCTCCAGTGACTTACCTTCACTTACCTATCAGACGTCCGGTCAGTCCTTCGACCCGTCTGGGCTTCGTGTCAGCTATCCGATCAGCTCGTCGACCTAGCTGGACTTCGTGCCAAACGTCCAGTCAGCCCATCAACCTGTTTGGACTTCGTGCCAGCTATCCGGTCGGCCCGTCGACCTAGCTGGACTTCGTGCCAGTCATCAGGTCAGTCCGTCGACCTATCTGGACTTCTCCTGCACACTCGATCAGAGTGTTAGATAACAACGAAACTAACTTAACCTATTTTATCATTCATCAAAACTTGAGTTAAACCGTAAGTGCTAACCGCACCAACAATCTCTCCCTTTTTGATGTAATGCTAACTTGGTTAAGTTAGTGATAAATATGCATGTAAGAAACAAGCATAAGTTGTTAAGTTAGCTTTTAGATTTTGTTCTATTTCTGTTTGTTTAACTAACTTAACCACCTAACCCTCCCCCTTTGGCATTAATAAAAAAATAACATAGAACAGCAAGGTAACTTAAAAAAATGCAAGGTAAACGAAATTTAGAAATGTAAGTCAGATTATTTGGGGGAGTATATAAAAAAATGATTTAAGTTTTTAACTGATACAAAAAGCTATGTTTAATTTTTCAAGAAGATAATTGTAATTGTAACTTTTAATCTTTCAAAAATAGTTTTGCAATTTGGAAAGATGTTTTGCAAAGATAGTACAAAGATAGTACAAAGATATTAAGGTTAAGTTCAATTTACAAGTCAAGTTTTAAAACTAAGTAAAATACGTTTGATTTTGTGAAAACTTAACTAAGTAAAATAAGTTTAAGTTTGAAAAAACTTAACTAAGTAAAATATAAAATTTGATTTTGTAACCTTTTAGATCAATTTTTAAAAATATATTTTGAAATCCAAATATGATTTTCAAAAACTGAAGAATCCAATTTTTCAAAATCAACTTTTTTTTTAAAATTAAGTTTGGAAGGTTTAAATCAGAAACCAAGTTTAGAAGGTGTCATTTTCAAAATTTGAAAAGTTTAAAATTTGAAAAATAAAGCACATTTTCAAAAAATAATTTTAACTTTCAAAACTAATTTTAAAATTTCTAAACACTTAGTTTTGTCTTGTTTTAAAAAAAGGTATTTTGTAAAAACTAATTTAAAATAAGTAAAAAAATAATTAACCTCCCTCGAACCTGACATTACAAAATTTGTCTAACCAGTTAGCTACTTACTGATTATTCAGAGGATAGCAGCTTTCACTTGGTTAGTCAAGTTAAGTCTAAACATCAGTTAGTGTTTGACTAAACTGATGACTTAACTTAATTACTATTTGTTTGGTATTTAACGCCCAGACTTATATCGATGCACTGACATAAGCATCCTAAGTCCAGGCAATTTGCCTATACATCTCACCCCTTTTTATATTTGGCAATCACAAACAAGGAAATCCTAGGGTGTTGGTGAGATGCTCAAGTACTAGCCCTAGGGGAACATGCTTTCTAGGGGATTATTTTAGTCTAAGGCTAAAACTGTTTTGAAATTCTAAAAATAGGAAATTTTGAAAACATAAAACCATTTTACCCTAAAATTTGAAAATTATCATTTTTGAAAACAATTTTTAAAATTCCTAATCTATGAAACAAATCAAAATCAATTATTTTCAAAGTTAAGATATACCTAAGTAGGTGTAACCCAGAATATCATAAGTCAATGTCAAAGTCAAGGTACAATAATCATAATAAAATATACATGGTGATCAGGAAGTCAATCAAGATGAGGATGGGGGTGGTCCAGAACCCAAGGAATGGAACATCTCGATCAGCTCAGTGTGACGGGTCCGGGCATCCTCTCGGGAACTGGACAGATCGCGTCGAATGTCAGAAATATCCTGTCTCACGTCTCATCTCAAATCGGAGACCTCCTGACGAAGGCTCGTCATGGATAGCTCGAGTCCAGCAACTCGATCGCCTAGATTGTGAGGAGCGGGACGAGGTGCTCGACCTAGATGTGGAGGTGGTACAGGGGCCGAAGCGCCCTCGTCGAATAACAAGACCATAAACTCATCATGCTCTGCCTCCTCCTGGGCATCTGGGTCTGGCTGGTGTTGTGCCCCCCTCCGCCAAGACATGACACCATCATCATCTACATGGACACCTGCTAAAGAGAAGCTCCTAGGTCCTATGACTTCGAACTCAGTCATGGCCCGAACATTACCTCGGGTAACGTCAATATGTAGGTGGGCACAATATGCAGTCAAAATATGACAATACGGCATCTGGACTCGAGCACTGGTGATATATCCAGCTGAATAAATAATGGTCTGAAAGATGTGTAGACTAATATCTATATCTAATCTATGGCAAAGAGCATACAAGAGAAAGGAATGAAATGGGCGTATCATCGCTATATCGCGAGTGGATAGTGTTAGGACCTTTGTGCCCGCTAGGGGGGGGAGGGGTGAATAGCGTTTCGTCGCGCTTGAGTTGGTTTGCTTCTTCTTGATGATGTGCAGCGGAAAATACAAGAACCAAACACCAACAACGCTAACTCTAGGGATTTACTTGGTATCCACCTCAAGCAGAGGTAACTACCGAAGGCGGAGAAGCCTTACAAGCTCACAATACAACAAGAATATAAAGAGAAACAAACACAAGGGAAATCTTACAAGATTTGTACAATAAACCCTAACCCTAGCTTCTTCTTCTTGTTACAACTCGCCTCTTGACTTGGACGTGCCTCCAAGAACCTTCAAGACTGGCGGAGAGAGCTGTGGAGAAGTCGCTGTGAAAGTCGCAGAAGAATCGCAGGAAAGAACGCAAAGTTCTACGGAGAAAACGCTCTGCCCAGGCTTTAAACAGTGCTCCCAATCAATCCAATTCATCCCCAATCGATTGCCACGTCAGCACCGCTTCATCGTAGTCGTCCATCGCTCGTTTCCTGTGCAACGGTCGAATCCCAACCGATCGACCGATCGATTGGGAACATCTGAATCGATCGGTGGATCGATTCAAAAGCGTTCTGTGTTCTCGCGATCGCACGAGAACTCCCCTGCCCAATTGATCGACCAATCGATTGGGCAGCTCCCAATCGATCGCTCGATCGATTGGGAAAGCTTCTGTGCTCACGATTTCACATCTCAATCGATCGACCGATCGATTGGGCCTTCCCACAATCGTAGCACACACCAATCGATCGACTGATCGATTGGACCCTGGTTCAATCAATCTCCCGATCGATTGACCAGCCTGGACTTGACTCAAACTCAAGTCCAAAGCCTCCAACCCAACTCCCGGTCAATCGTGACCTGTTGGGTCTTCGTGCCTAGTATTTAGCCACACCAGACCAACCTCGAACTAGCCTTCTAGCCTCCTCCATCAGCCTTGCGTCCCTCCGATATCTCCCATCCTTCACGCCTTGCCTTCAGGAGCTTCCTTCGGCCTCATCCTAGTTGTCGGATTATACCACCACACTCGACTAACCTCGAACTAGCCTTCTAGCCTCCTCCATCAGCCTTGCGTCCCTCGGATATCTCCCATCCTTCACGCCTTGCCTTCAAGAGCTTCCTTCGGCCTCATCCTAGTTATCGAGTTCTCCTTGCCAAGTAACACTAGGACTTACCTTGCCAAGACCACATGCTTGGACTTACAACCTGTGCCAAGATCACACTTGGACTTTCCAATTGCCTGGCTCCTCACCAGGACTTTCTCCTTTGCCAAGATCACACTTGGACTTTCTAATTGCCTAGCTCCTCACTAGGACTTTCTCCCTTGCCTAACATCCAGTTAGGACTTTCCATCACTGCCTAAATTCCAGTTAGGACTTCCATCACTGCCTAAACTCCAGTTAAGACTTCACCACTGCCTAACATCCAGTTAGGACTTCACCACTTCCTAACCTCTAGTTAGGGCTTCCACCACTGCCTAACCTCCAGTTAGGACTTCCACCACTGACTAAACTCCAGTTAGGACTTTACCACTGCCTAACCTCCAGTTAGGACTTCCACCACTGCCTAAACTCCAGTTAGGACTTCACCACTACCTAACCTCCAGTTAGGACTTTCCCAGTCAAGTCTCCTGTCAACCTTGACCTACTTGACTTGTATTCTCATCATCCTGGTCAACCCTTTGACCATCTCCACAACCGGGCGATTGCCCTAGCAATATCCATATGTTGTCAATCTCCTTATATTGTTAAACTCCTTATATTGTCAAACATCAAAACTTAAATCCCGACTCAAGCTTGACTCAACTCAAGCTTAGTCAAACTGGTCAAACATAACCTAGGGAAATTGCCCCAACAGATAGCGGTAAGATACAGAAAACTAAAACCCTATAGAGTGCATAATCATGAACTCGAAGGCCTACTGACCTAAACATAGTCACCGTGGGTAGACGCTCCCCTCTGAAAAAATACGAGTAAATCGTATCCAGAATAATGTGTGAGTAGGGATCACCAAATGGTAGATCCCTAAGAGGGTAGCACTGAAAATAACACGTAGATGGTCGTAACTCTAAGAAGTCCTGAAGCTACCCTAGTGACATAAGTGAGATCATCTACCCTAGCCAAGTTATTATAAAATTCAGCACATAAATCTATGTTTACTGAATTGGTACAGTGAACAAGGTTTCGCAAGTTATAGTGGCTAATAACCTCTACAACTGGAACACATGAACGTAAGAAAAACTCTCTATCTAGGCACTTAGTTCTAATAGGCACATAAATAGTCGACTCAAACTTAATCCTATGTTCGTCAGTAGGGAACCTAGGGTCAATACTAGCAGTCGAGGGCCTAGCACCAGATCTAGAGTGTTTTCTACATTATTTAAAAAAACTATACTTAAGCAAGTAATCAGTGAAATATTTAAAGAAACTTACGAGGAAAAAGAGAGTTACCGTGGCATCGTGACTAAAGTTTTAGAGATGACGACCTCGGTTGATTCGCACCCACGTAATAACCGCGGAATGGAATAAAATTTTAATTTAAATCACTCTCGCGGTAAAGCTCGGAAAGAGCCTTGACAAGAGTGAAGAGGAGAAGGTGCAAAAGGTGGGGGTTGTTGGGATCGAAATGTAGCTAGAGGGGGGGGTGAATAGCTCGTCGCGTGCTCGTGTGCTTCGTTGCTTGTTTCTTCAAGGATGTGCAGCGGAAATACAAAGAAACAAATGCATACAAGACAAACAAAAGGATTTTACTTGGTATCCACCTCACAAGAGGTGACTAGTCCAAGGACCGACGCACACAAACACACCTCCACTAATAAACACTCCTTTTCGGTAACTACCGAAGGCGGGGAAGCCCTACAAGACTCTCAATACAAAAAGAAAAAAAAGGGAACAAAAATATAAGCAAAGCTTACAATGAATACAAGAAACTCTAACCCTAGCTTTCTTCTTCTTGCTTTTGATCCGCCTTTTGACTTGAAAGAACCTCCAAGAACCTTCAAGAACTGGCGATCTGGAGCTTAGAAAGAGCTGTGGAGTTGATGTCAAGGATCTGAGATGAATCGGTGAAACGCTGCTGTAACGACCCGGCCCTTTTGGCCTCTTGGACGGCCCTTGTGGCGGCCCAACTGGCGGCCCTTATGTCGTCGGCCCATTTGGCGACCTCTCATGTCGTCGACCGACGACCCTTTGGCCGTGTCGTTACTCACTAGGACTTTCCACCCCTGGCAGTGGATTTTTGCCTCCCCCAGGATTCGAACTCTAAACCTCCAGGCTTAAGTATTAGAGATTATGAATCCTGGTAACCAAGTGAGATCATCTCGACTTCAAATAGACAAATCAAATAAGAAATTCCAAATCTGACCCAGAATTCGAAATCAGGCACCAAATTCCAGCAACACAGGGAACCCATCGCAGCTTCAAACTTGACTCAAAATATCCCAAATCCATTCACCAAATCAGTCTGACATTTAATGAGTACAAAAAGGATAAAAACTAGAAGTAATGCAAGCCCAAGTTAATCCCAAAAATTCCAGATCTCAATTAGCTCCTCATCCTTACTCAATCCTGTAGAATTCCTACTACACTACCCAATATTTCAAACCACCAAATAGCCAAAACAAAAACCCATTCAATCACAAAGTTTGCAGCGGAATCAAAAAAACCAAGGTCAACATCGAATCAACCTCTGTATCAACCATCCAATCCTGTTATCCCAGCATTCACGGAGATCACAAAACCACCAAGGAAACACACTAAGATCCATCGAATTGCAGCATTGTATTGAAATCCATAAACTATATCCCAATTTCACTAGAAATTTGATACTATCACAATGGTGCAGGAATCAAAATACACAGCCTACTTGGGTCTATTCCAGAATTTGAACCCAACTCCGCAAAACAGCCACAACAGCTAAGGAAAAATTCAAATGCATGAAAACACACTAATCATACAAACTGCAGAACACAATCAACTAGACATTGGAGTAGCATTTGAAACTCGGAACTACATCAAGCTAAAATCATGCCAATTCCACAACAAATTTTGGAAAACAAAAGCCTAGACTGCAACCCCCCACAAGAACGCAACACCAAATTCGTGCGTAGTCGTCTAAATCCAAGATAAGAGCATGGAACAAATAGGAACATCTTTGACACTCGCAAAAACCCGACATCACCTTGCCTACTAGACCTACTAGTATCAACAAAGGAAGAGTACTTGCTGCATCAATTAGGGCATAGCTCGAAGAGATGAAGATCGACGGCTTTGCTGCTCGCGTGAGGAGAAGAAGATCGCACGTTGCCGTTCGGGTGAGGGAGAAAGAAGACAGGGGATGGTGCCGCGATCTCGCGCTGAGGATAGGCGGCTATCTGGTGAGGAAACCGCGAGAAGGAGGTGCTTGCGGAAGAGGGAGTTCGGCGCGAGATTGGTGAGGGGAGAAGGGATCGGGAATTAGGGGTTGAGGGATTTAGGTTTAATATTTATAACTTAGGTTTTGATTAATTCAATTATAGGTTAATCAAATTAATCAACTCCTGCTTTTGGGTATTTCTAACAGGCTTTTATAGGCTCATTAATGTATCCCCTCTAAATACGTCCTACAAGCTCCAATTAATTCCAGAAAAATTTCTAAAAATTCCAAAAAATTCCGTTAAGGCTATTAGCCTATTAAACCTTATTATTTAATTATTATCCGGTTCGGTATTTTACAGCTGCTGAAGGAATCGAACGCCTGCAGCTAAATACGACGCCAACGGTTGAATCCCGATCGATTGGATTGCTCCCAATCGATCGGGGAGGCTTTGGATCGATCCACTGATCGATCCAGAGCGCCTCTGTACTCTCAGGAAATGCCTAGATCGATCCAGGGCTTATCGCGACAAATCACAGCTTCCCAATCGATCGACTGATTGATTGGGGCCTCTGGATCGATCGGCTGATCGATCCAGCAGGCTTCTATGCGATCGCGACTGCCTCCCAATTGATCCACTGATCGATTGGGATGAAGGCTTCTCGCGGGGACTCCCCAATTGATCGGCCGATAGATTAAGCTCCAGCCAATCGATTGGCTGATCGATCCAGCTGTTGGTTTTTGCCCAAAACCAAGTCCTAAGCCCCTCAAACCAACATCCGGTCAACCTTGACCTGTTGATACATCATGCTTAGCATCCGGTCACCCTTAACCTGCTAGAACTCGCTCACCAAGTGTCCGGTTAATCCCTTTGACCCACTTGGACTTTTCTCCTCTTGCCAAGTATCTGGTCAATCCCTTTGACCTACTTGGACTTTTCTCCTCTTGCCAAGTATTCGGTCAATCCCTTTGACCTACTTGGACTTTCACTAGATGTCTGGTCAACATTGACCCATCTGGATTTCCCTGTGCCTGCCTTCACTCACCAGGACTTCCCTTCTGCCTAGCTTCACTCACTAGGACTTCTCTTCTGCCTAGCTTCACTCACCAGGTCTTTCACCTAGCTTCACTCACTAGGACTTCCCTTCTGCCTAGCTTCAGTCACTAGGACTTCTCTTTTGCCTGGCTTCACTCATCAGGTCTTTCACCTAGCTTCACTCACTAGGATTTTCACCTGGCTTCACTCACCAGAATTTTCCTCTGCCTGGTTTCACTCACCAGGACTTTCACCTAGCTTCACTCACTCACTAGGTCTTTCCTTCTGCCTGGCTTCACTCACCAGGACTTTCCTTCTGCCTGGCTTCACTCACCAGGTCTTTCACCTAGCTTCACTTACTCAAATTTTCTTCTGCCTGACTTCACTCACCAGGACTTTCACCTAGCTTCACTCACTAGGATTTTCCAGTCAAGTATCCGGTCAACCTTGACCTACTTGACTCTCCATCACAATCTCCACACATGAACAATTGCACTTGCAATCCCCATGTGTTGTCTACATGTATTGTCAAACATGTATTGTCAACATGTATTGTCAAACCATCAAAACATAAACATTAAGACTCGAGCTTGACCTAATTCAAGCTCAGCCAAATTAGGTCAACCTTGACCTGGAGAATATTGCACCGACAATCTCCCCCTTTTTTATGTTTGACAATACCATATTTAAGTTAGGCTAATCCCATAGCCTCAACTCCCTTCATGCCACTAGGTAATGAAGACGTAAGTTAAACCCTACATTCTCCCCCTAAGAGGGCAAACTCCCT
The DNA here is from genome assembly GCF_018446385.1 of Zingiber officinale. Lineage (NCBI taxonomy): Eukaryota > Viridiplantae > Streptophyta > Magnoliopsida > Zingiberales > Zingiberaceae > Zingiber > Zingiber officinale. The sequence continues at coordinate 88,411,366 of NC_055998.1, read as the reverse complement.
CTTAGATAATGAAGGTCTAACTTAAACCCCTTCATTCTCCCCCTATTGGCACACATCAAATCCACACATGCCTCATCTTTGGGCACATAACAAATACACAAACTCTCCCCCTGAAAAGTTGTTCATCGTTGTTCACAACTTCACTCGTTGTATTCAACAAACCTGTTGGGTTCAACATGATAATGAAGGTACCCTACCCTTCATTATCATCAATGCTCACTTGTGAGTATTAAAAGGTCCAATAACCCAAATGAAGGTCTCATACCCTTCATTTGTATCGAATGCTCATCCATGAGCATATACCAACTTGAACCACTTGAACAATGAGGATATCCACTCCCCATTAAAGTTCAAACGCTCAACCTTGAGAATGTTCTTAAAAGAAGGTTAACCACCTTCCAAGGTTCATGAAAAATAGTTTTCATGTCCTTAACGAGTAACTCCCCCGAAAGACATGGTCGTGAACTTCTATCATTGCACCAACAATGACTTGGAATCCCTAAAACTTTAGGAAACCCAAATTTAGAAGTTTTGAGGTTCATAAATTAAATAATGAAGTCAAACCTCAACCTAAACTTCAATTTAGTCTTCCTCAACCAATCCATCCTTGTTTTCAACATGAAAACACCCTTTTTATGTATACAAATGTATTTTGAGGGGTTAGGAGTGGTTACCTAGACTAAACTTGGTTTGGAATGCTGAAATCAGGCTTTCCCATCCAAAATCAGCTTCCTCAATCGATTGGAGTTGGGTCCCAATCGATTGAACTAGTTTAAATCGATCCACTGATCGATTCAGGAGGGCTGGATCGATCGGTGGATCGATCCAGGAAGCTTCTGTTCGTGAGAAGCTTGCTCTCAATCGATCGCCCGATCGATTGAGGTCTGATAGTTGCTGAAATTTCATTTCAGTCAACTTCAGAAGCCCCTAAAAAATTCTATAAAATTCTAAAAATCATAAAAATTCGTGTAGACATTTCTTAGGGTATATACTTTCAAGGAAAAATAGTTTTCTATGAAAATACATCATATTTTCAAAGATTGACACAAAAACTTGAAAACTTATAAAAACTTTAGTATTTTCTTCAAGTTTGTGCCTAACTCTTCAATGATGATCACTATCAAAAGATAGTCTTCATCAAGGTTTTCCAAAAACATTTTAAAATGATTTTCAAAACCAATATCCCACCATGTTCCTTGGACTCAATGCACATGACTTGTACATTAGCTTTCCTAATGATGGGAAAACACATAACTATGTGTTTTGATGAATCTAAAACTCAAAAGAATGCACTAAATCAACATCTTGAGTTTTGTTCATCATCCTAACATCTCACTTGTATCTACTATGCACAAAACACATACAAGTCATCTTATAGGTCTTTGTGAGATGTAAAACTTGGTTTTGCTCTAGTCTAGGGAGCATGCATATCTATCTAGGCATTTTGTGGATATTGAACATCCACCTAGGATGTATCTTGTTGATGCTTGTTGATAAATGTCATTTGTCCTTAATTTTTAAGGAAATAAACATAATTCATGATAATGTTATGGCATACATCAAAAAGAAATAATTTTCAAAAGAAAATTTCCTATAACTACATGATGTATCTATATCATGACATGGTATTTTTGTGTTTTTCATCATAAGATATGAATGCAAAAATAATCATGATGTCATGACATATAATGGACAAACAATCATGGCGAGGTTTAGCATAAATAACATACCGAGGTTGTCTACCTAAGTATCCTTAAGCCTTAGCTAAAATAAGATTTAAAACCTAGATTGCCCAATTTCCTCAAGAAAATGCCAAACCCCAACTTGACATTTCTTTAATCTCTTAATTAATTTATGTCACTTGAAATTAAGCTTATTCCTCAAATGTTGCCATATTTCGTTCTTCCACAAGAGTAACATTAAGAAAATACCAAAATCTCAACTTGGTATTTCCTTATGATTTCCCAAATTGTGCCAATTAAGATTAGAATCAATATCTCCGGAATTAGGCACATTTTACTCTTCCAAAGAGTAAATGATAAATCCATTTCATTTTCAAAGGTTAATAATATTCTTAAAAATGCTCCTCGAGTGTCAACTTCATCATGATTGGTTTAACTACCCTTCCACTTAAGGTTAACACTCTCTAACTCATCTATGGGGTAGAGAAATGCTCCTAGGAACCCAAAATCTATTGGTGCTCCTTGGATGCTCTAGGTATTTACTAGGGATAACTTCCCTAGATACCTTCCTAGTGACCTTGCTTGGCTTCTTAGAAGCCTTGGTCACATTTTCTAGGTCAACCCTAGGGGTTTCTTCCCTTGTGACCTTTTTAGTGACTTTGTTAGACTTCTTAGAAGTCTTAGTCACTTTAGTTGCAAAAATACTCCTAGGGATAATTTCCCTTGTATTTTTGACTTGACCCTTAGACCTAGGGTTGGTTCCATAACTATATGGAACCCTATGGTAAGAAATTTCATCCTTCTTAGCCTTAGGTTTGTATCCCAAACCTCTATGGCCATTGGATGGCTTTTGTTGTTCTAAACCTATATTTTTACCCTTAGACCCTTGTGTTCCATTTGTGATTTTTCTAAGGGTCTTCTCTAATTTATCAAATCTTGACCTTAAGACTTAATTTTCCTTCCATAATTCCTCAACCTTAGATTTTTCACTAAATTCTTGATTTTTCCTTTTCTTAAGCAAAAACCTAGAATCCTTAGGGTTCTTGCCTAAATTCCTATCTACCCTTTTAAACCTAGGTTGAGAGGATTTGGTATGAAAAGCTACATGATTTTCCTTAACTTGATCATGCCTCCTATTTTCATAGTAAATAGCATTGAAGTGATATAAATTAGAACTATCATGCTTTTTACCATAATTTAAAGGGGTAGACTCAATGAAAGTTATCTTTCTTTTTACCTTGGAGGCTCCCCCTTGAATGAGCTTCCTCCTTGAGCCTTGACCACCTTCTTCCTCTTAGGGCATTGACTTCGATAATGCCCTCTTTGTTGGCATAAGAAGCATACAATGTACTCCTTGCTCTTCTTCGTTGTGGGGATGGTCTCCTTGGGCTTCTCCTTGCCCTTGGATGCCACTTGGCCCTTCGTCTTGGCTAAGTTGGGACACTTGCTCTTATAGTGCCCATTCTCCCTACACTCAAAACATATAATGTGATTTTTATTTTTAATTGAATTGTTTATACCTTCATGTGTAGGAATGGTATCTTCTCTTTTTGATCCGGAGGTAGAAGCTTCATCTTGATCCGAACTTGATACTCCTCCAATAGATTTGTCATGACTTGTGGAGGTGGAAGCTTCTTCATCCTCTTCTCTTCTTAACCCGGATGTGGAGACTTCTCCTTCTTCTTGATCCGGTGTCACCAAAAATTGCTCCTTCTCAATCCTAGAGATAGAGGCTTCATCATCTTGTACATGGAACAAGGAGTATGCTCCCTCCTTGTTCCCTTCATTGCATTCCCTCGAAGATGAAGCTTCTTCATGGACTTCTTCTTCGGAAGTTGAGCATCTCTCAATTTCAGAGTCCTCTTCCTTTTAATTTTGCTCCAATGAGTCACCCTCTTTGGATTCTTCTTGGATTGGTGCAGTGGAGGGGATCTCATGAATTGATACCAATTTGCTCCAAAGCTCCTTGGCATCCTTGAACTCTCCAATTTTTCCAAGAATGTGGCTAGGCAATAGATTGACCAAAAGCTTGGTCACTATATCATTGGCCTCACATCTTTGGATTTGTTCTTGGCTCCATTTGTTTTTCTTGAGGACTTTGCCTTTAGAATTTGTTGGAGCCTCGAAACCTTCCATGAGAGTAAATCATTGCTCTATCTCCACCATTATGAAATTCTCGATCCTTGATTTCCAAAGATCGAAGCTTGTTGAAGCGTATGGTGGAGCTATCCTCGTGTCAAATCCAAGTCCATCTTGGAATTGTATTTTGAAGTAGAGCTTCGTGAATTCTTTGACTTTGATAAATTTGCTCCAACTTCTTCACCCTCTCGCTTTGCTTGTTTGTTTGCCCCTTCCGGCAATGATTCCAGTGAAGAGCGACCTCGCTCTGATACCACTTGTTGGAACCGAAATTTAGCTAGAGGGGGGGTGAATAGCTCGTCGCGTGCTCGTGTGCTTCGTTGCTTGTTTCTTCATTGATGTGCAGCAGAAATACAAAAAAACAAATGCATACAACGCTAGCAAAAGGATTTTACTTGGTATCCACCTCACAAGAGGTGACTAGTCCAAGGATCCACGCACACACACACACACCTCCACTAATAAACACTCCTTTTCGGTAACTACCGAAGGCGGAGAAGCCCTACAACACTCTCAATATAGAAAGAAAAGAAAGGGAACAAAAATATAAGCAAAGCTTACAATGAATACAAGAAACCCTAACCCTAGCTTTCTTCTTCTTGCTTTTGATCCGCCTCTTGACTTGGAAGTGTTGGTTGCTACTCGGAAAACCTAGAGGTTCCACTGTACAAAAATTTTGTACAAAGGTCTGAACCTTTTCCTAGCTACCATGTGTTCTTTTAAATTAAATTTTGGATCGCCTACGGAACTTAACACGTTTGATCCAAAACTTAATCTATTTGTTCTTTTAGGTTTTGACTTGGGTCTCCTGGGAACTTAACACGTTCGACCCAAATCACCTTAAGTTATTAATTCCATTAAATATTAATTTCCATAATTAGTTCCCAGTACTGACGTGGCGAGGCACATGACCTTCTTGGATATGGGAGCAACCACCACCGACTAGACAAAACCTTTTATGGAAAGCTAATATTTAATTTCCTAAAATAACTTTAGGTTAACCGAAAAAAACAATCAAATCACAAGGAAAAATAAAACAAAAGAACACAACATCGAAAAACATATTCGAAATACTAGAATCGTAAGCCTCTTGTATTTGGTATTATTTCCATAAATAACTAGTATAATGCGGAAAGGAAAAATTACTAGTTATACCTTCTAGAAAGACCTCTTGATCTTCTACCGTATTCCTCTTCTAACCTCTGACGTTCTGTGGGCAACGATCTTCCGAGATGAGAAACCACCAACCACCTTCTGTTGGAGGATCGGTGGCCGGCTTGAAGGGGGGTTGGATAGACGGCACCCCCAAATCGTTTGCTTCCTACACTATTGTTAGCTTGCGCAGCGGAATACAAATAAAAACAAACAAGCTAAACTAAATACAAGACAAAGAAATGAAATGCAAACCGCTAACACGTTCTATGTAACGTGGTTCGGAGATGATGCTCCTACTCCACGGCTGTCCGTAAGGTGGACGATCCCTCAATCCGTCGGTGGATTAGTCCCCGGAAACTCCGGCTAGCACAATCCTCCTTGTCGGTGGAGAAACCTCGCCACAACTCGATCAAGAACACTTGGATTGCTAGAGCACTAAATGACTACTAATTAGGCTTTAACCAAGTCTAATTTCGTCAGGTTGACCGGCCATCCCAAGCTCCCTCTTATAGAGCTTGGGGAAATCAGCCTTACTGATTTGCCCGTTACCAGTCGACTGGTCCTTGCACCAGTCGACTGGTGCCAACCCAACGTCTCTCTCAACGGCTATCTATCGGTCGACTGGTCCCAGCCGTTTTGGGCACAGAGAGCTCACCACCAGGATCCAGTCGACTGGTACAACCCTAAACTTAGGGTTTCCCATCCCGAGTACATTTCTCTCGCACTCGGACCCTCACGACTCACTTGACTCTTCTTTGCAGCCTTGACCTCTTGCCTTCAAGCCTACTTCCTTTGGCTCTCGTCCCTCGGATGCATCCAAGCCCACGGCTCATACCCAATGCCATCCTTCGCGTATGCCTCGAAGTCGCTTCCCTCGGCCCTTGTCCTTGCTGCCTTGTCCACGGTCCCTCGGATGCTCCATCCTTCACCGGACCCGAAGCCGTCAACCTGAGTCACATGTGTCACCTGCAGTCCTGCACAACTCAAGTACACATATCAAATAACGAGGGTAAACCTAACTTAATCCCTTTGCCCAAACACCAAAACACATGGTCCCGCGGACCATTGGGATTGCTCCAACAATCTCCCCCTTTTTGGTGTTTGGCAATACGTTTAAGTTAGGGAAAACATATAGCAAATAAACATGCTAAAAATAATGGACTTACGATGCCAAGGCTACACACTTGGACTTACTCCGCCGAATGGACTTACGATGCCAAGGCTACACACTTGGACTTACAACGCCGAATGGACTTACGATGCCAAGGCTACACACTTGGACTTACAACGCCGAATGGACTTATGTTGCCAAGGCTACACACTTGGCAACCACCGAAACAATGCACCAAGCATTGGAACCTATCACAAGGCTCCCCCTACACCTAAGCTCCCCATTGAGCTAGGATTTTTCCACAGGGCTTTTTAAGAACCTATCCCAAGGCTCCCCCTACACCTATGCTCCCCAATGAGCTAGGATTTTTTACAACGGGCTTTTTAAGAACCTATCCCAAGGCTCCCCCTACGCAAAGGTACTAAAGGTTTTCCCAACTAAACCTTACTTCTCCCCCTTTGCCTAACATCCAAAAAGTTCTCCAACAATATCCCAATTGTTGAAAACTTATCATCCAAACTGACCCTAAACTCATGTATTAATCCTCTTTGGATCCCATACATCTAAGTGAGTTGACATGGTCACAAACCAATACTGAAAATAGTTTCAGACTGGTATCAGTCGACTGCCCCAAGTGCCAGTCGACTGCCCCCTTCGACAGAACCTTACAGAAGCATTCTGTGGTCAAAAAACACTGTTACCAGTCGACTGGTATCGGCACCAGTCGACTGCCCTCGTCAAAATGAGCTTACAGAACCATTCTGTGCTCAAAAACATTGTTACTAGTCGACTGGTATCTGTACCAGTCGACTGGTACCCTATTTCTGAAAAAATCAATCTTTTCAGGCCACCTTCAGAAATGCACCAGAAATTCCCTAAACCTCCAAAAATTCCCAAATTTTGTGGAGAGGTCTATTGTACCCTTGTCTACTTGGGAAAAATACATTACAAAATCTATCTATTACCAATCCCAAGATTGACACAAAATCCAAAACTAGCTAAATGGTCCAATTGAACCTTGACCTAAAGTCCTAGTTTTGGCTTCCTTTTGATGTATTTGCCCATACCAACCCACAATGCATCCCTAGCATTGGTTTATATGACATCTATACATCCAAAACCAATTATCATGCTATATGACCCCAAATGTCATATTTCTTGCATGAAACACAATCCATGTGTGCCAAATCCCTAGGTTTGAGACTCAAGTTCGTCTCCAAACCATTTGGCACACTCCATGGCTCCTCTAGACCCCAAAGTAGAACCCACCTGAGATCCATTGGCCATGGGTCCCAAATTGACACTTGGAGCTCCCCCTAGAGCTCTTTACCTTAGTCACCTCCCTAGGTGACTCATCCACAATGGCTAGGCCACAATGGTGCACCTTAGACACATCATCCTTGCCATAATCATATGCAACCCTAGCATATTTCTTCTCATTGGCTTTAGATGATTCTCCCTTGCCCTTATCATGTGCCACCCTGGCACATGGTCTCCTTTTGACCTTGGAGGGACTAGATCGATATCCCAAGCCCGATCTATCATTGTTGGGTCTTTGACTACCCAACACCATACTTAATCCCTTAGATCCAATAGTGAATCTCTTAAGGAATTTCTCTAAACCATCAAGCTTTGTCTTCAAAGCTTGATTCTCCCTTTCTAGATTCCTAACCCTAGAGTCAACATGTCCACCTTGGACATTCCTAGACCTACCCTTTCTAGGCATATGTCTCCCCTTCTTGGGATTAATGCCTTGGGTCTCCTTAGGTCTACCATTTCTAAATTTATCATGCATAGATTTCCTAGGGTTATGATCCACATTTACCCTACTCCTATCATGATATCTAAAACCAAAATTTTGCATGGGCATATAATAAGAATTATTTCTAACATGCATGGAGGAGTTTAAATTTGAATTAAACTTCAAGTTAGGATATACCTCCCTTACCCTTGAAGCTCCCCCTTGACTCTTGCTTCTCTTCTTCTTCTCCCATTTCTTTAGATGCGCTAGCTTCTTAATTTCTCCCTTCTTGCGGCATTTGGTGTGGAAGTGACCCTTCATTCCACATGTGAAGCATACAATGTGCATCCTCTTCTTTTGGGTTTCTTCATTCCTACCACCCATGTTAGCATTTAAAATAACTTGATTGGGTTTAGGAAATACCTTCTTCTTACTCATTGGACACCTACTCTTGTAGTGTCCCTTCTCATTGTAATCGAAGCATACAATGTGGTCCTTTGACTTAGCTTCGGTGGAGGTGCTCACTAGGTTGACCTCCAAGACCTCTTCTTCATCTGTCTTGGACTCTTCTTCAACCCTTGAGGATGTTGATGATGCTTCATCTTCCTTCTCCTCCTCGGATGTTGAGCGTGACTCAACTTCCGTTTGCTCCACCTCCTCTTCTTGAGCTACTAAGCCCATCTCCTTGGGCTCTATCTCCTCATGTGTAGGCAAAAGTTCTTCTCCTAGAACTTTCTTTACCTTGCTCCACAACTCGTGAGCATTCTTGTATTCACCTACACGACTTATCACGTTAGAAGGCAAAATTTCAATCAATATTGATATTACCTTTGAATTTGCCTCTGATCGTGAGGTTTGCTCCTCCGTCCAATGTCATGTTCGGAGCTTCTTTCCTTTCTTGTCTCTTGGGGCTTCAAATGGTTCTTCGACGACCATCATTGTGTCCCAATCCGTGTCGAGGAAGCTCTTCATCTTCACCATCCAAAAGGTGATGTCCCCAAGGCTTCCTCCTTCAAATTTTGGAGGGACAATAAACCCGGCCATCTTATGCTTCCTTGGCGGTTAGTCCAACGGAGAGCGTCCTCGCTCTGATACCACTTGTTGGAGGATCGGTGGCCGGCTTGAAGGGGGGTTGGATAGACGGCACCCCCAAATCGTTTGCTTCCTACACTATTGTTAGCTTGCGCAGCGGAATACAAATAAAAACAAACAAGCTAAACTAAATACAAGACAAAGAAATGAAATGCAAACCGCTAACACGTTCTATGTAACGTGGTTCGGAGATGATGCTCCTACTCCACGGCTGTCCGTAAGGTGGACGATCCCTCAATCCGTCGGTGGATTAGTCCCCGGAAACTCCGGCTAGCACAATCCTCCTTGTCGGTGGAGAAACCTCGCCACAACTCGATCAAGAACACTTGGATTGCTAGAGCACTAGATGACTACTAATTAGGCTTTAACCAAGTCTAATTTCGTCAGGTTGACCGACCATCCCAAGCTCCCTCTTATAGAGCTTGGGGAAATCAGCCTTGCTGATTTGCCCGTTACCAGTCGACTGGTCCTTGCACCAGTCGACTGGTGCCAACCCAACGTCTCTCTCAACGGCTATCTATCAATCGACTGGTCCCTGGACCAGTCGACTGGTCCCAGCCGTTTTGGGCACAGAAAGCTTCTGTGCTCACCACCAGTCGACTGGTTCCAGTACCAGTCGACTGGTACAACCCTAAACTTAGGGTTTCCCATCCCGAGTACATTTCTCTTGCACTCGGACCCTCACGACTCACTTGACTCTTCTTTGCAGCCTTGACCTCTTGCCTTCAAGCCTACTTCCTTTGGCTCTCGTCCCTCGGATGCATCCAAGCCCACGGCTCGTCCCCAATGTCATCCTTCGCGTATGCCTCGAAGTCGCTTCCCTCGGCCCTTGTCCTTGCTGCCTTGTCCACGGTCCCTCAGATGCTCCATCCTTCACCGGACCCGAAGTCGTCAACCTGAGTCACATGTGTCACCTGTAGTCCTGCACAACTCAAGTACACATATCAAATAACGAAGGTAAACCTAACTTAAACCCTTTTGCCCAAACACCAAAACACATGGTCCCGCGGACCATTGGGATTGCTCCAACACCTTCTTCTCCTCCTAGCTAGGTTCGGCCACAACAAGGAAGCTTTACCAAGGATGAAGAACAAATCACCAACCAAGCTCCAAGGGATGCAAGCTTTCTCTCCTTCTTCTTCTTCTTCTCCAAGTAGTATCCGGCCACCACAAGAGCTCCAAGGGAGATGAAGAATTCGGCCACCACAAAGAAGAAGAAAGAAAGAGAGGATGGCCGGCCACAACACCAAGGAAAAGAGGGAGAGAACAATAGAAGTTGTATCCCATGAAGGCACCCCTACCCCTTCTTTTATATTCCTTGGCTTTGGCAAATAAGGAAATTTATTTATAATAAAATTTCCTTAAATTTCTTTGACAATAATTAATTAAGAAAAATTTAATAAAATTTCTTAATCAACTAATCATGGTCGGCCACCTCAAATAGAAAAATTAGGAGAGTTTCAATCAATAATTAAAACTTCCTTATTTGTCTTTGGAAATTTTAAAAAATAAAATTTCCCTTTATAATCCCTTCATGGTTGATAAAAAGAAATTTCTATAATTTTTATTTTTCAACATGTGAATAATTTTTAAAGAGAAAAAATAAAATATCTTTCCAATCTACAAATAAGGAAAGAGATCTAATCTCTTTCTTTAATCTTTTGTAGATCCTTTTAAGAGAGATATTTTAATTTTAATTCTCTTTAATAAATTATATCTTCCACATAATAAAAATTAAAATTAAAATTCTTTTTAATTTAATTATGGCCGGCTCTCTCTAGCTTGGGTTCAAGATAGGGTCGGCCACCCTAAACCATGCTTAGGCCGGCCCTAGCTTGATTCCAAGCTAGCTTGGCCGGTCCCCTTTAGGTGGGTATAGAAGGTGGGTATAGGTGGGTATAGTACTCTATAAATAAGAGGCTACGATAGGGACCGAGAGGAGGAATTGGTTTTGGTCTCCCGATAAAATTAAGCATCCCGTGTTCGCCCCGAACACACAACTTAATTTTATCAATAATAATTCATTCCACTATAGAACTATTATTGAACTACCGCACCAATCCCAAATTACATTTTTGGGCTCCTTCTTATTATGAGTGTGTTAGTCTCCCTGTGTTTAAGATATCGAATGTCCACTAATTAAGTGAGTTACTGACAACTCATTTAATTAATATCTTAGTCCAAGAGTAGTACCACTCAACCTTATCGTCATGTCGGACTAAGTCCACCTGCAGGGTTTAACATGACAATCCTTATGAGCTCCTCTTGGAGACATTATCAACCTAGTATCTCTAGGACACAGATTCCTTCTATAATCAACAACACACACTATAAGTGATATCATTTCCCAACTTATTGGGTTTATTGATTCATCGAACTAAATCTCACCCATTGATAAATTAAAGAAATAAATATCAAATATATGTGCTTGTTATTATATTAGGATTAAGAGCACACACTTCCATAATAACTGAGGTATTTGTTCCTTTATAAAGTCAATATAAAAGAAACAACCTCAAATGGTCCTACTCAATACACTCTAAGTGTACTAGTGTAATTATATAGTCAAGATAAACTAATTCCTAATTACACTATGACCTTCCAATGGTTTGTTCCTTTCCATTTTAGTCGTGAGCTACTGTTTATAATTTATAAGGTACTGATAACATCATCTTCTATATGTGACACCACATACTATGTTATCTACAATATAAATTAATTGAACAACTACAAACAAATGTAGATAAATTGACCAAATGTGATTCTTTATTTAACATAAGTGTTTACAAAAGCTTAGGCTTTCAGTATACATTCCAACAGGAAGAACCTCCAAGAACCTTCAAGAAATGACGATCTGGAGCTTAGAGAGAGCTGTGGAGTTGCTGTCGAGGATCTGAGATGAATTGGTGAAACGCTGCTGAATGAATCGAATGCCTGCAGCTAAATACGACGCCAATAGTCGGATCCCGATCGATTGGATTGCTCCCAATCAATCGGGGAGGCTTTGGATCAATCCACTGATCGATCCAGAGTGCCTCTGTGCTCTCAGGAAATGCCTAGATCGATCAATGGATCGATCCGGGGCTTATCGCTACAAATTGCAACTTCCCAATCGATCAACTGGTCGATTGGGGCCTCTGGATAGATCGGTTGATCGATCCAGCAGGCTTCTGTGCGCTCGCGACTGCCTCCCAATTGATCCACTGATCAATTGGGATGAAGGCTTTTCGCGGGGACTCCCCAATTGATCGGCCGATCGATTGGGCTTCAGCCAATCGATCGGCTGATCGATACAGCTGCTGGTTTTTGCCCAAAACCAAGTCCCAAGCCCCTCAAACCAACATCCGGTCAACCTTAACCTGTTGGTACATCATGCCTAGCATCCGGTCACCCTTGACCTGCTAGAACTCGCTCACCAAGTGTCCGGTCAATCCCTTTGACCCACTTGGACTTTTCTCCTCTTGCCAAGTATCCGGTCAATCCCTTTGACCTACTTGGACTTTTCTCCTCTTGCTAAGTATTTGGTCAATCCCTTTGACCTACTTGGACTTTCACCAAATGTCTGGTCAACCTTGACCCATCTGGATTTCCCTGTGCCTGGCTTCACTCACCAGGACTTCCCTTCTGCCTAGCTTCACTCACTAGGACTTCTCTTCTGCCTAGCTTCACTCACCAGGTCTTTCACCTAGCTTCACTCACTAGGACTTCCCTTCTGCCTAGCTTCACTCACTAGGACTTCTCTTCTGCCTGGCTTCACTCACCAGGTCTTTCACCTAGCTTCATTCACTAGGATTTTCACCTTGCTTCACTCACCAGGATTTTCCTCTGCCTGGCTTCACTCACCAGGACTTTCACCTAGCTCCACTCACTCACTAGGTCTTTCCTTCTGCCTGGCTTCACTCACCAGGACTTTCCTTCTGCCTGGCTTCACTCACCAGGTCTTTCACCTAGCTTCACTCACTAGGATTTTCTTCTGTCTGACTTCACTCACCAGGACTTTCACCTAGCTTCACTCACTAGGATTTTCCAGTCAATTATCCGGTCAACCTTGACCTACTTGACTCTCCATCACAATCTCCACACATGAACAATTACACTTGCAATCTCCATGTGTTGTCTACATGTATTGTCAACATGTATTGTCAAACCATCAAAACATAAACATTAAGACTCGAGCTTGACCCAATTCAAGCTCAGTCAAATTAGGTCAACCTTGACCTAAGGAATATTGCACCAACAATCTCCCAACAGGGGTAGGGAATACCAGGGGCGCCCGCCCCTGGTTTTTAAATTCATTTTTATTTAATTTTTTTTATAGAATTTTTAAAGTTTTTAAAAATAATTTTTTAAAAGAGATTTTTAAAGTTTTTAAAAGAAGTTTTAAAAGAATTTTTAAAAGGATTTTTAAAGTTTTTTTTTAAAAGAATTTTTAAAAGGATTTTTTAAAAGAATTCTATTTTTAAAAAAGACTTTTTAAAAAGATTTTTAAAGTTTTTAAAAGAAGTTTTTAAAAGGATTTTTAAAGTTTTTAAACAAAATTTTTAAAACACTTTTTAATGTTTTTAAAAGAATTTTTTAAAATAAATTTTAAAGTTTTTAAAATAATTTTTAAAAGGGTTTTTAAAGTTTTTTTTAAAAGAGTTTTTAAAGTTTTTAAAAGAATTTTTAAAGTTTAAAAGAAGTTTTTAAAAGGATTTTTTTTAAAAAAAAATTTCTAAAGTTTTTAAAAGGATTTTTAAAGTTTTTAAAAGAATTTCTAAAGTTTTTAAAAGATGTTTTTAAAAGGATTTTTAAATTTTTTAAAAGAATTTTTAAAGTTTTAACAAGAAGTTTTTTAAAAGAATTTTTAAAGTTTTTTTTAAAAGAATTTTTAGAATAATTTTTAAAAAGATTTTAAAGTTTTTAAAAGAATTTTTTAAAGAATTTTTAAAAGAATTTTTTTTAAAGGATTTTTAAAATTTTTAGAAGAATTTTTAAAAATATTTTTAATGTTTTTAAAAGAAGTATTTAAACAAATTTTTAAAGGATTTTTAAAGTTTTTAAAAGAATTTTTAATAGATTTTTAAAGTTTTTTTTAAAAGAATTTTTAAATTTTTTAAAAGAAATTTTTTCAAAAAAATTAAAGTTTTTTAAACGAATTTTTTAAAAAAAATTTAAAGTTTTTAAAAGAATTTTTAAAGGATTTTTAAACTTTTTTTAAAAGAATTTTAATAGTTTTTAAATGAAGTTTTTAGACGAATTTTTAAAAAGATTTTGAAAGTTTTTAAAATAATTTTTAAAGTTTTTAAAATAATTTTTAAAGTTTTTAAAATAGTTTTTAAAAGAATTTTTAAGGTTAATTTAATTTAATTTGATTTAATTTAATTTAATTTAATTAGTTTAATTTAATTTAATTTATTTTAATTTAATTTAGTTTAATTTATTTTAATTTAGTTTAATTTATTTTAATTTAATTTAGTTTAATTTTAATTATAATTGAGTCCTTAGTCATCTCACCCGATCTACGTTTTCAATTAGGGAATCTTATAATTTTGTGAGATAAATTAGGTTCAATTTTAGGATTTAGTTTAACTTTGTGTTAGATTCAGGTTTAGCTTTGGGTCCAACAGATAGACATTCTCTGGATAAACTTCTGGGCTATGGTGAGTCACTTGGACATCATTAAAATAACCATGCCTTCGAGGTTTTCCAAATAGTCCTATCCACTGGACTTAGTACAAAATCTTGGTCTAACTGGTTAGGATCCATAAAGGGTAGCTTCGGTCAATTCCACTTGGCCAAATGCATCAGGTCGAAGTCATATCTTCCTAGACATGCATAGACTAAGTTTCCCTAACGTACTATCATCCAAAGCTTCACCAATACCATAGGTCAAGTTAAACTTGAACCCTTTCTAAATAGTCCTTATTACTGTGCCGGGTAGGTTGGTTTGGGTTATCCTGTCGGGTAGGTTAGTTTTGGAAGTGTCAGCTATTCTGGAGTCTCCCCCTGAATTATTGGCCTTTAATTTTTTATTCTTGATTTATGTCTGTTCTTTTTATAGTTGTAATTTACTTGATGATATTCTAAGTCTTAGTGGGGTTTAAAATATTTGGTTTTGAATTTATTGGTCTAGGTTTGTATTTTATTTTTTGATTTGATTTTATATAATGTATTTTTTTCTTTGGATATGTAGTATTGGTTGAGTCCTACTTGCGTGGTTAAGCACGCTTTCGGAACTCAAGCTTTACTTGATTGTTTGTGTTGAGTTATTAATGATTTAAATGTTTTATTTGAACTTGACTTGTAGCCAAGTCCGGTTTTGTTGTAAGTTGCTTTTTGATTATTTAATATTAGATCTAAATTTTTGGATCTAGTTGTAAATTTTTTTAACATTTCTTTTAATTTGTTAATTTCTAGTTTTAGTAATAAATTTTCCTCCTAAGTGTTGTGTCTTGAGTTGGTTTTGGATTTTTGATTTGTTCCTTGAGATTTTAATTTTTCCTCAAGGAGCAATTTATTTTCTTTTTCTAGTTTAACTAATTTACTATTCAAGCACGAAATAATTTTAAAAAAAATATTTAAAATAAAATTTACCTTGTCGGGACCTTCGGAAACGAGTACGGACTCGTGGCTCGATTCGGGTTTGGACCCGTCTTCCGATTCTTCGTCCGATTCTTCTTCGAGGGCCATCAACGCGAGGTGGCTCTGGTGCTTCTGATCGTCGGCCTCCGATTCGTCCGAGGAGGAGTCGTCTCAAGTTGCTTTGAGAGCCTTCTTCTTGGATGCCTTTGTTTTGTCGCTCTTTAGTTTCGAACACTCGTTCTTGTAGTGTCCCTTCTTGTTGCATCCAAAGCACGTTACGTTCTTTAGTTCGGGGGAGTTGATCTTCTGTAGGTCCTTCTTGCTGAAGTTGTCCTTTCTCCTGGTGAACATCTTCCTTACCAGGTTCACCAGGCACTCTTCATCTTCAGTCTCCTGATCCGACTCTTCTTCGGGGTCAGGCTTGTTTTTAGATCTCTCCTTTGAAGAACCTGGAAACAGAGCTACACCTTTCTCGGTCCTGGCGTTAGTTTGCTCATGCAATTCTAATTCACAAAAAAAGCTCATCTAATTTTACTTTGGATAGATTTTTAGATATTTTGTAGGCATCCATGATAGATGCCCATAAATTGTTGCATGGAAAAGCGTTCAAGACATACCTTATTAAGTCTCTGTTCTCCATTTGATGTCCTATTGCATGGAGATCATTGAGGATGTCCTTGATCCTTGCGTGGAGCTGACTTGCCGTTTCTCCTTCCTGCATTTTAATGTTAAATAACTTATTTAATAACAAGTAACGTTTCGTTACCTTTACGTCACTTGTTCCTTCGTGTAGCTCGATCAATTGTCCCAAAGTTCTTTCACATTCTGGTGCGGTCCTACCCGGTTCAATTCTTCCTTTGTTAGTCCACACTGGAGCGCGTTGAGTGCTTTGAATTCTGTTGAGGCTTTTTTCTTCATATCCGAAGTCCACTTTTATGGGTCCAGTGGGATTCCGGAGTTGTCGACCGGCGTCTTGTAGCCTCTTGTGATGCTGAACCATTGGTCGAAGTCCGTCTTCATGTAGACTTTCATCCGCTTCTTCCAGTACGAAAAGTCATCCCCGTTGAATAGGGGAGGGCGTACTGTACTAAAGCCTTCAAGTTGAGACATCCTGCACACAAGTAAAGAAAAAGATAAACAGAGTCCCAAGACTAGGTCTTGGATTAGTAGTGCGGGATTAAAATAGAAATAAACTAAAAAATTGATTTGGTGTTGCACCAAATCAGATTAATAGCAACGAAAAGAATTCCCAAAAAGGTAATAAAACCAGTTTGGGATAAAGACAAAAAATTGAAAATCAAAAAAGAAGAAAGAAAATTACACCCCTATCTGATTGGTGGTTGCACCAAATCAGAGCGGTACCTGTTCTGATACCACTTTTTGGATCATAAGCATTCGATAGAGGGGGGGAGGGGTGAATATGGATTAAAAATTTCGATATGCACAGCGAAAAAAGTGAACAACCAATAACAATGCTAACACAAGAACCTTTTACTTGGTTCAGAGCTTGTGTCGACTCCTACTCCAAGACCTGTACACAAGGGTACTTTCGATGGGAAATTTACTAGCAATTTGAAGAATATTACAATAGTAATTACAATTTCTTTTTAAAATAAAAGTATACCGATGAAAACACGGAATGAAAAAGAAGAGCATGTCGTCGGAAGAGCGTCGCAACGTCGCAGGAGCACAGAAAAGTTGTTTTTGAGTTGTTTTGGAGTTTCAGCCTTAACCCTCCTTATATAGGAGGTTCGGGGCGCTTGAAACCTTCAGGGCTCCCTGAACATGACGTAGTCGAGCCAATCAAGGCGCTCCACGTGGTGAGGTGACTCTTGTTGGGTTTTTCGGGCCTCGAAAATCACTTTTTCGCGTCGCGGAAACCCCGAAACTCCCTAGCCAACAGATCTGTGCAAAGAAAAACATTCGAAGTTACAAGTACGAGTTTCTACCTAGATCTACTCCTAGATCTACATGAAAAGATTCATTACCCTCGTTGCGTGCCCTTTGCGTTCCCGCTCGTCTCGACAGTGTCGGATCTCGAGAGTGTCAAAGTAAACACTCCTCTAGAAGTATCCACACGAACACATAGGTGGAGAAAACCACACAAAAGGGTGTGCTAGCACCTTGTGTGATTCGGCCAAGGAGGAGGAGAGGGAGAAAGGAGAAGAGCACTTGAGGAAGAAGATGGAATAATGCCACTTGAATGAAAATGAATCCAATTCATTCAAAATTATGGCCGGCCACATTTCCAAAATGTAACCCCCATTCTCATTAAATGTAGTCATTAAAGAAAATGACTTTGTAACCCCCATGAGGTGGAACACTTTGATGATGTGGCACATCATCATTAGTCCTCCTAATGTCAAATCACTAATGATGTGGCAAATAGTCAAGTCAAACTTGACTCTTCCTCTTCCTCTCAAGTCAAGTCAAACTTGACCAAATCTCTCCCATGGTTGATCTAATCCAACCATTTGATTCAAGCCAACTTAATATAATGAATCTAATTCATTTAATTAAATTGATTTAATGAGTCATTATCTAAATTAGACTCATTGAACACATGAATCAACTTGAGTCTAACTCAATTAGCCCAATTAGGATTACTCTTAATCCAATTTGATTCATCAAATGAATCTAATCCTCTTGGTTCATCATATGAACCTAATCTCTATCTAATTGTCCTTAGTGTGTGACCCTATAGGTTTTTGTAACGTTGGCAATGCCCCTAAACCCATTTAGGAGCATAAGTAATGAGCGGTATCTAGCAACACATCATTACTACCCAAGTTACAAGAATGTTAAGATCCAACATCACCTTGTGATTACTAATTGTGACTCCTCACAATATATGACAAGTGTCCTTCCATCCTAGACATCTAGATTGATCAATGTGAGGTATAAACCGTGTCATCCTCTGATCAATCTAAATCCTGAACTCCAAGTAGACTCACTAAATCAAATGAGCTCAATATCTCATATTGACTCATTTGGGTATGACCATGCACTTCGTGGTCTCACTCTATCAAGAATACCGATGTCTCTCCCGTCATATAGGAGGGATAGATCCCATCTACATCACTCACATCCCTCCGCATAATTTGTTACATACCCAGTAATCGCCTTTATAGTCCACCCAGTTACGGGTGACGTTTGACGAAACCAAAGTACATAACTCCTTATGTAGGGATCCATGGTGACTTCAGGTCTAAGGACTAATAGTCATACTAATAGCCACATGAGAAAGTATATGACACTCATATAACGATCCATGATACTTTCTCATGGCGGGTCATTCAGTATACATTCTCCAATATATACCCATGTGTCAACTTGATATCTCTATATCCATGACTTGTGAGATCAAGTCATCGAGTTGACCTGCATGCTAGTCTTATTGCATTAACATTGTCCCTGAATGTTAATATTCGACTAGGAATGATTAAGAGTAGTGTTCCCTATATCATCTCACTATCGATTCAACCAATCGATTGATATAGGTAAGAACCTTCTACTCAAGGACGTTATTATACTTAGTTTATTTGGCACCAATACAAGTAAGTATAATAACAAAAAACCAAATGCTTTTATTTATATAGAATATGATATAACAAGTCCAAAATACAATCATCAAATGATTGACTCTAGGGCTCTAGCTAATAATCTCCCACTAGCACTAGTGTCAATCCGTGCAGGCTCTAAGTCCCAATGACCTAGTGTGACCATCATGCTTCCTCTGTGCCAAAGCCTTGGTCAAGGGATTTGCGATGTTAGCCTCTGTAGGTACTCTGCAAATCTTAACATCTCCTCTCTTGATGATCTCTCGAATGAGATGGAATCACCGTAGTATGTTTTTGGTCCGCTGGTGTGAGCGAGGTTCCTTCGCCTGTGCTATAGCTCCATTGTTGTCACAATAGAGCTCAATAGGGTCAGCAATATTAGGAACCACCCCAAGTTTAGTGATGAACTTGCGAATCCAAACTGCCTCCTTTGCTGCCTCTGATGCAGCAATGTACTCGGCCTCTATTGTAGAATCAGCTACTATGTCCTGCTTCGAACTCTTCCAGCTGACAGCACCACCATTAATGCAAAATACAAACCCTGACTGCGATCAGTAATCATCCTGATTGGTCTGGAAGCTGGCATCACTGTAACCCTTTACAGCTAGCTCATCATTGCCTCCATATATCAAGAAATATTCTTTAGTCCTTCTTAAGTACTTAAGAATATTCTTGACCGATATCCAGTGACTTTCACCTAGATCTGACTGGTATCTGCTCGTCATGCTCAAAACATACGAGACATCAGGTCGAGTACATAGCATGGCGTACATGATCGATCCTATGGCTGAGGCATAAGGGATCTGATCCATGCGGTCTCTCTCCTCTCTAGAAGAGGGACCTTGAGTCTTCGAAAGACTCACGCCATGTGACATCGGCAGAAATCCCTTCTTGGAGTTCTGCATGGCAAACCGTAGAAGTACCTTGTCAATGTATGTACTCTGACTTAGGCCAAGCAATCTCTTAGATCTATCTCTATAGATCTGAATCCCTAGAATGCGGGATGCCTCACCTAAGTCCTTCATTGAGAAGTAACTCCCTAGCTAGGTCTTGACAGACTGAAGCATAGGGATGTCCTTCCCAATGAGTAGTATGTCATCCACATACAATATGAGGAAGACAACTATATCCCCTACAACCTTCTTGTAGACAGAAGGCTCATCTTTGTTCTTGATGAAACCAAACTGTTTGATTGCATCATCGAATCGAAGATTCCAGCTCCGAGAAGCTTGCTTTAGTCCATAAATGGACCTATGCAGCTTGCATACTCTGCTAGTATGTTGTGGATCTACAAAACCCTCAGGTTGTGTCATGTACACATCCTCATACAGGTTTCCATTCAGAAACGCGGTTTTGACATCCATCTGCCATATCTCATAGTCATGGTAGGCTGCAATAGCAAGCATGATCTAAATGGACTTAAACATCGTTACTGGAGAAAAGATTTCATCATAGTCAATACCATGAATCTGCTTGAAATCTTTAGCTACCAAGCGACCCTTATAGATAAGTCCATCCATGTCAGTCTTTCTCTTAAAGACCCACTTACACCCAATGGGTTTTACCCCTTCAGGTGGATCAACCAAAGTCCATACTTAGTTGGTGTACATGGATTCCATCTCGGATCTCATGGCTTCTAGCCATTTCTCAGAATCTGGTCTCATCACAGCTTCCTGATAGGTGGTAGGCTCATCCTCTATAAGCACAACGTCATCATGGTGAGACAAGAGAAATGAGTATCTCTCAGGCTGATGATGTACCCTATCAGACCTGCGAAGAGGTAGGTCTACTTGAACTGGTTGTTGTTCCTCATCTCTTTGTGGAACAACATCATCCACAACACTTTGTGGTTCCAGTTCAACTTCCATCGAGGCTTTAGTGCTATTGTTTGCATCTTGAACTTCTTCAAGATCGAACGTGCTCCCACTAGTCTTTCTAGAAACAAAGTCCCTTTCTAGAAAGACCCCAGTCTTTGCCACAACTACCTTGTGCTGACTGGGAATGTAGAAGTAATATCCCTTAGTTTCCTTGGGATATCCAATAAGTAGCACTTGTCGGATTTGGGTCCTAACTTGTCTGAGACTTGACGTCGAACGTAAGCCTCACAACCCCAAATCCTCATGAAAGACATCTGGGCATCTCTCCCAGTCCATATCCTATATGGTGTCTTTATCACGGCCTTGGATGGAACTCGATTGAGTATAAAAGCTGTCGTGTCTAGAGCATAGCCCCAAAGGTATGTCGGAAGATCTGTGTGACTTACCATAGACCGTACCATATCTAATAAGGTACGATTCCTCCTTTCGGATACACCATTCCACTGTGGTGTTCCAGAAGGAGTGAGTTGGGATAGAATCCCACACTCAGCTAGATAGTCACGGAACTCATGGCTAAGGTATTCTCCACCTTGATCGGATTGAAGTATCTTAATACTCTTGCCAAGCTGATTCTGTACTTCATTCTTGAATTCTTTGAACTTTTCAAAGGATTCAGACTTATGTGTCATCAAGTACACATAATCATATCTACTGAAGTCATCAGTAAATGTGATGAAGTACCTATAACCGCCTCTAGCAGCGATATTGAAAGGGCCACATACATCACTATGTATGAGTCCTAACAAATCAGTCGCTCTTTCGCTGTGCCCACTAAAGGGAGTCTTGGTCATCTTGCCTAGTAGGCATGACTCGCACATCTCATAAGATTCAAAATCAAATGAATTCAGCAAACCATCCTTATGAAGCTGGGATAAGCGGTTGTCATTTATATGACCTAAGCGACAGTGCCAGAGATAGGTTTGGTTCAGGTCATTTGACTTGAACCTCTTGGTATTTATGTTATAAATAGGGCTTTTAAGGTCTAGAATATAGAGTCCGTTTATCAGAGGTGCACTACAATAGAACATATCGTTTAAATAGGCGGAACAACATTTGTTCTTTATTGTAAACGAGAAACCTTTCTTGTCCAAACAAGAAACTGATATAATGTTCTTAGTTAATGCAGGCACATAACAACAATCGACTAACTCTAGTACAAGCCCAGAGGGCAGAGATAGAAAGTAAGTCCCTATAGCAACAGCAGCAACCCGTGCTCCATTGCCTACTCGTAGGTCCACCTCGCCCTTTGTCAATGTCCTGCTATTTCTCAGCGCCTGCACATCAGTACAAATGTGAGAAGCACATCCAGTATCTAATACCCATGATGTAGAAATAGATAGATTGACTTTTATAATATATATACCTGAATTGGAAGTCTCACTTCGCTTCTTCTTAAGATCCTCCAAGTATACCTTGCAATTTCTCTTCCAGTGCTCGGTCTGACCGCAGTGGAAGCAGGTAGCATCCTTGGCGACCCCTCCTTTAGGCTTCAGTGCCTTGCCTTTGCCCTTGGCTTGGGACTTTCCCTTGCCTTTGGGCTTGCCCTTACCCTTATGTTTCTGAACCATCAGAACAGTGTTGGGCTTAGCCTTCTTAAGGTTCAGCTCAGCAGTTCGCAACATACTAAGCAGCTCGGGCAGTGGCTTGTCAATCTCGTTCATATTGTAGTTTAGAACGAATTGACTGTAGCTATCCGGCAAAGATTGCAAGATCAGGTAGCTTTGGCTAATAAGCCCAAGACTTAGTATAATCGGTAGGTAACGATTACCAATTACATCTCTATGCAACTATTGTTTATAGGATAAAATCCGCATTTATATTAAAACTCGAGTTAGCTTTGGCTAATACGCCCAAGAGTTAATATAAACGTGATTTTGACCTATCTACCAACCATTGGATAATGCCTATAGTTAAACTCGATCTAATTGAGTTAACTAGTTACTCAATCTAATTGAGTTGTACTCACCCATGCGTTGATAGGCGGGACCAAGATTGTCCCTCGGTACCCTACCAAGATAGTATGCGTTGCTCTGCTTTGGCAGATTCAACAACAACATGCGATCGAGGTAGTGGTAGGTATCACGGCATGGTAGGCATTACGAGTTGACGCGATTTAGATCTAATCTAAACGATGATGTGTATCATATACTCGATAGATCTAATCTAATCGTGGGGTGCATCATGTGCACGATTTAGATCTAATCTAATCATTAGGCACTAATTAATTACTTAATTAACTAGCATGCATCACATACACACAAAAGCAATTAATTAAATAATTTTATGATTATGTCATGGCCCTACTACGATCTTCTCAAGCCAATGAGAAGATCAGATGGTCAACCTAAGGTCAACAGCTTCTCAAGCTCCTTCCTTTGACCACCTCGTGTTGCTCGCGCCCTCCTCGTAACTCCGTCTCGAGTGGACCTTCCACCGCTTCAAAATTTACATTACAATTTTGAAACTCGAGTTACATTCAAGTCTAAATCTAATTTACAACCAGAATATAAATAGGTCGCGTATCAAATACAGCACACACAAACACATGATGGCACGCAGGCCGTATTTTAAATTACAACACAAATTATCCAATCGAATTGGGTCTTTGGGCCATGACTATCACAAAAATAATATATAATTCAAAATTATATATTTCTATAATTTTCTATAATTTTTCCTATAATTTTACAATTTTTACGAGTACAATTTCCCGACGGTTCCGTTTAGCGGTTTTCGGGCGCAATCGCGAAACAAATCCCCTTGCAAGGCCAGGGGCAGCGCCCCTACCTGCGATCTAACCATCGCGAGGGTTCCTTTGCGATCTAACAGCGCCTTAGCCCGCTGTCCCAAAAGGTTTTTGGGCGAAACTTGGCCGTTTTGGGATAAACTTATCGGTAGTCGAAGCCTACAAGTGTCGAAACACTTGTGCTTCGCTTCTACGAGAAAAATACTCATAAAAACTATAAAAATCATAAATTTACAGAATATTACAGAACTGAAAAGTTTTCATAAAACACAAAATAAACTCGTATTCATCTTCGCACGTGGCTCTGATACCACTGTTGGATTTTTCGGACCGCGAAAATCGCTTTTTCGCGTCGTGGAAACCCCGAAACTCCCTAGCCAACGGATCCGTGCGAAGAAAAACATTCGAAGTTATGAGTACGAGTTTCTACCTAGATCTACTCCTAGATCTACATGAAAAGATTCATTACCCTCGTTGCGTGCCCTTTGCATTCCCGCTCGTCTCGACGGTGCCGGATCTCGAGAGTGTCAAAGTAGACACTCCTCTAGAAGTATCCACACGAACACGTAGGTGGAGAAAACCACACAAAAGGGTGTGCTAGCACCTTGTGTGATTCGGCCAAGGAGGAGGAGAGGGAGAAAGGAGAAGAGCACTTGAGGAAGAAGATGGAATAATGCCACTTGAATGAAAATGAATCCAATTCATTCAAAATTGTGGCCGGCCACATTTCCAAAATGTAACCCCCATTCTCATTAAATGTAGCCATTAAAGAGAATGACTTTGTAACCCCCATGAGGTGGAACACTTTGATGATGTGGCACATCATCATTAGTCCTCCTAATGCCAAATCACTAATGATGTGGCAAATAGTCAAGTCAAACTTGACTCTTCCTCTTCCTCTCAAGTCAAGTCAAACTAGACCAAATCTCTCCCATGGTTGATCTAATCCAACCATTTGATTCAAGCCAACTTAATATAATGAATCTAATTCATTTAATTAAATTGATTCAATGAGTCATAATCTAAATTAGACTCATTGAACACATGAATCAACTTGAGTCTAACTCAATTAGCCCAATTAGAATTACTCTTAATCCAATTTAATTCATCAACTGAATCTAATCCTCTTGATTCATCATATGAACCTAATCTCCATCTAATTGTCCTTAGTGTGTGACCCTATAGGTTCTTGTAATGTTGGCAATGCCCCTAAACCAATTTAGGAGCATAAGTAATGAGCGGTATCTAGCAACACATCATTACTACCCAAGTTATAAGAATGTTGAGATCCAACATCACCTTGTGATTACTAATTGTGACTCCTCACAATATATGACAAGTGTCCTTCTATCCTAGACATCTAGATTGATCAATGTGAGGCATAGACCGTGTCATCCTCTGATCAATCTAAATCCTGAACTCCAAGTAGACTCACTAAATCAAATGAGCTCAATATCTCATATTGACTCATTTGGGCATGGTCATGCACTTCGTGGTCTCACTCTATCAAGAATACCGATGTCTCTCCCGTCATATAGGAGGGATAGATCCCATCTACATCACTTACATCCCTCCGCATAATTTGTTACATACCCAGTAATCGCCTTTATAGTCCACCCAGTTACGGGTGACGTTTGACGAAACCAAAGTACATAACTCCTTATGTAGGGAACCATGGTGACTTCAGGTCTAAGGACTAGTAGTCATACTAATAGCCACATGAGAAGGTATATGACACTCATATAACGATCCATGATACTTTCTCATGGCGGATCATTCAGTATACATTCTCTAATGCATACCCATGTGTCAACTTGATATCTCTATATCCATGACTTGTAATATCAAGTCATCGAGTTGACCTGCATGCTAGTCTTATTGCATTAACATTGTCCCAGAATGTTAATACTCGACTAGAAATGATTAAGAGTAGTGTTCCCTATATCATCTCACTATCGATTCAACCAATCGATTGATATAGGTAAGAACCTTCTACTCAAGGATGTTATTATACTTAGTTTATTTGGCACCAATACAAGTAAGTATAATAACCAAAAACCAAATGTCTTTATTTATATAGAATATGATACAACAAGTCTAAAATACAATCATCAAATGATTGGCTCTAGGGCTCTAGCTAACAACTCTGAGGATGAGTTTTCACCTCTGGGCACCCGGGTACCTCCCGAGCACCCGGACCCCAATTTTCCAGCAGCTTCCTTCCTACAAGAAAATGTTAGTCCGGAGGCAAATATATAATACATATATCCTGCAAAACAAAGTGTTAGCACAGTTCAAGTTTAACAAGTAGAGTATTAATTAGATTCCGTCTCTCCGAGACCGGAATCTAGTCAAGATCTCGACTTAGAGTTCTGAAATGGTTCTAAGTCGGATCGGCGCCTAAGTTCCCTTCCCGGGAACGCATCCTCACAATTACTCCCCTCCAGTGACTTACCTTCACTTACTTGCCAGACGTCCAGTCAGCCTTTCGACCCGTCTGGGCTTCGTGTCAGCTATCCGAGCAGCCCGTCGGCCTAGCTGGACTTCGTGCCAAATGTCTGGTCAGTCCGTCAACCCGTTTGGACTTCGTGCCAGCTATCCGGTGGGCCCGTCAACCTAGCTGGACTTCGTACCAGTCATCAGGTCAGTCCGTCGACCTATCTGGACTTCTCCTGCACACTCGATCAGAGTGTTAGATAACAAGGAAACTAACTTAACCTATTTTGTCATTCATCAAAACTTGAGTTAGACCGTTAGTGCTAACCACACCAACAGATTCCTCTATTTATAATAGAGGAGGATAATGTTCCTTTATCAATAAATCAGGTATCTCAAGCAATAACTGAATCTAGTCAACCTAGTGGGAGTGATTTGTTGTTAAATGAGTCAGTTTCTCAATAGTCTAACCTACCAAAAAGTAGTCATCAGATTATTGCTCGGATAAGGTTTAACATTGAGAATGAGGCATTGATGATTCTCCCAGTTGACGATGAGGAACCTCACATGATTGAGGAAGCTTTGAGATACTCAGTAAGAGAATAATGGAAAATTACAATGGATAAGGAAATGAAATCTATGAGAAAGAATCAAGTTTGAGATTTAGTTTATCTTCCTTTGAGTTGAAGGTCTATTGGGAATAAGTGGCATTCTCAACATCAAGAGGAAAGAAGATGGATCGATTAATCGATACAAAGCTTGTATAATTACAAAAAGATATACCCAAATGGAATGTATTGATTTCGAAGAGAATTTCTCCCTTGTTGTGAGGTTTGTGTCAATACGTGTCATCCTAGCTATAGTAGCACATTTTGACATAGAATTATATTATATGGATGTAAGAATGACTTTCTTTAATAGTAATCTTGACAAAGAAATCTATATGACACAACTATAAGGTTATATTATTGAAGGTTAAGAGAATAGAGTATTAGACTTAAAAAGTCTATATATGGGTTAAAATAAGCGTCAAAGCAATGGAACATAAGATTTAATAAAGTCATTTTATCTTATGATTTTGAAATAATCAATGAGGATCATTGTATTTACCTAAAAATGTAAAAAAGAAAAGTTTGTCATCTTATCATTATATGTTGATGATTTGCTAATAGCTGGAAATGACATAAAGTGTGTGATAAAAGTTAAATCATGGTTGTTATCATAATTTGGCATAATAGATATGAGAAAAGTTGAGTACATCTTAGGAGTAAAGATCATTAAAGATCAATCAAAAATGCTTTTGGATTTATCTCAAGAGCCTTATATCACTAAGATGCTACAACACTTTAATATGTTAGATTTCAATATTGAACAAACACTTGTAGGATCAGAAAGACGCTAGAGGGGGTGAATAACGTTCGTCGAAAAATCGTGACTAAAAACAGTTGCGCAACAGAAGAATAAAAGACAACGCTAACAAAGCCAAGTTTTACTTGGTTCGGAGCCTTCAACGACTCTTACTCCAAGGTCCGCACTCGTCAAGTGCTTTCATTAGGCAATCCAGTAATAGCTCGAACGATTACAAAAGTTAAGTACAAGAATTAATAAACAATGATACCAACAATAAAGAAAGTAAGAAAATCTTGATCGTCGATTGTCGGAGGAGCGTCACAACATCACAAGAGCTTTTTTGGAGCACCAAGTAAGAGTAAAAGTCATAGCAGTTGTTGTCCTGAAGCTCCTGGTTGAAGGCTTTTATATAGGCCCATTCTGGACACCTGGAGCCCCTCTGGGCACCTACACCACTTGGCTTTGTCAGTCGACGCGCTCCACATCAACTTTTGAATGAATTTTTGGGCATGGCGCTTGGACTGACTCCGGACGCCTAGACCGCCCGGGTGCCCACGACACTCGCCCGAGCCAGCCTGGTCTGGGCACTCGAACCAACTCCGAGTGCTCAAACTCTCCTTTTCTTCAACAGCTTCTTTTCTGCAAAAAGGTTAGTCCATGCAACAGAAAATGTATTTACCCTGCAAAATAGAGTTAACACAATATGATAGAATAGTAGTAGTAATTAGATCTTGTTATCTCGAGACTAGAATCTAGTCAAAGTTTCAGCTTAGGTTTCACAAATGGACCTAAGTTGCACTGATGCCTACAGTTCCCTCAAAGGGGAACGCATCCTCACTAGATTTCTCCTCCAGTTGCTTACATCTACTTACCAACTGTAGTGGCTTGACTTGCCTTTGACCCACCACATCTTCCCGCCAGTTGTTAGGTCGCAAACCCAACTGGATTTTAGCCGGCTGTCAGGTCTTGCGGACCCAACCGGACTTCCCGCTAGATATTGAGTCCCGCGAACCTATCTAGACTTCGTACTAGCTATCGGGTCCAGCAGACCTAGCTGGATTTCAACCTAGTGTCAGGTTCTTCAGATCAGTCAACTCCTGTATACTTGGTAGAAAGGTTAGACAAATACCACATCTAACTTTAACCTATTTGTCATACATCAAAATTAGATTATTAGTGCAACCTGCACCAACAAAATCATATATTTGTGATATTAGTAGTTTAATTTATACTATATTATGTACTCGTCCTAATATAATTAAAGAGAATAATATTATAGCATGTGATTCATACAACATGTGCTATAGCGACAATACGGGTAGTAGGATAATGAATCCCTGCTTCTCTACTACGTGAGACCCTTAAGATTATAAGTTAATCTAAAACTTACTCTAAGTGACTATTTAGCTGTCTACTTGAAGTTATTATCAATGTTTGTTATTTTAGCATGTTTCCTATTGGGTATGGATGATTCAGTTTATGGAGCATAACTAGGAAAGTGACTGATTAGAATGAATAGATTCTAACTAAAAAGGAATATTTAGATTAATTTACATCTTTGACATTTATTCACTAGTACCAGTTATATTTTTTATTCAGTACATAAAATGTAATTGTGAATAATTGTATTGATTGGAGATGTTGAACATGCTCTCGACATAATAGTCATAATGAGGGATTAGAGATTTTCATAATGATACAAAATGATTTAATCTGGGATAAAGGCAAGATGTTGATATTTCAGATTTGTTCTATAAGAGCAGCTAAGTTAAGTGTAACAACTTTCTTAGCAGTTAATACAGTGTGTAATAAGCGGACCCAAGAAATAACATGACAGTCAAAGTCAAGGTGACATGGCAGTCAAAGTCAAGATTTGGGGTATACTTCCTAGTTAGCTTCATGGTTTGTCTGACATCAAGGCTCTCAGGTCTAGCTCGATCGAATAAAAAATCATGTGGGGAAGGGTTGAATGGTTAGAATAAAGGTCGGCTGAGCCTAAAGCACCTAATATTATAAAACCCTATGTATGCCCGCCCGGATAAAAGACCAATCAGGCCTAAAGCACTTAGCCCCATAACTTTCCATGTGTGCTTGTCCAAATTACATACTGGTCAGGCCTAAAGCACTTGACCTAATGCATCTATATGAGCCCCTGGCAGGATGAAATACTGGCTGGGCCTAAAACACTTGACATCATAAACTCTATGTACCCCCGCTCGGATGAAATACCGATCAGGCCTAAAGCTCTTCATAAAGCATACATATCGGGCTAGATTAAAGGTCAGTCGAGTTCGAGGCAATTAACTTCATAAAGCTCTTCATGTATGATTGACCATGGAGTTAGCCGGAATTAAGAAACTTAGTTACATATTTTACTGTCGAATGGATCTTCAGTACATACAGTTTATCAAATGATTGCTTAAGTGGATTTCTAACATGCTTAATGTATCATATGAATCTCTGACCGGATTTATGACAAAATCCAATACATAACAAAGCAGTTCAATGCAAGGACGGGAGTAAGGACAATCAGCCTTGCTAGTCAGCCGAGATATATTCAATAGACAAGCAGCAGACAACATTTTAATAACCTGTCAGAGTTATCGAGGAGTATTCCTTTGGGACTTCCTTCAGAGTTTATCTTGTTTCCAATTGGGCAACCATTTATGACAACATATTCTTGTAATAACTTCATCAAAGGCCTAAGTCATAAACGACAAAAGAGATACATCTGTGGGTAGATAAAAGATTTCTCGAATACTCATTACACAACTAACTAACAAACTTCTACACATGATGTCATCTCATGATCACGGAGGTTATGAGAGATGGTATAAAAAGGGGGTCCTTTCCATTGGCAAGGCACACAATCTACATCATCTGAGCTTTATTTTTGGCACGAACACTTCTCTATTCTTCATTCCTCCATCCAAAACCGTATTAACTTGAGCGTCAGAGGGCTTTGTTAGGGATCCTCTTTCCTGATTTTTTGTTACTAACTCTCAGTTTGATCATCGATGTGTGCACATGATCACAAAGAAGCTTCGCCGAGAAGGAAAAAGTCTTGCTCCAGTCAATCATCCAGTCATCGTCATCAGCGCACCATCTCTTCAGCTTTTAGACATGATCAACAGTAATTGCTCATGTGATTATTATCTCATGAACCATTTTCTTTGACATATGAATTAAATATTTTTACATAGTCTTTGTGATTTACATGGTCTTTGTGACTGATGTACTTTACAGATTGACTTTGATGAGTGAGAGATGTTGAATATTGCGAAGACAAAGGGATGTCTTTTCCTCTTCGTCTTCCTCAATCTTCTTATATATAAGGGCATTTAAGCTGAAGATCCAAGGCGGTGTCCAATTGGGAACATTAAAATAAGAGGAATTTGATTTGTGATATATTTAAGATGGTTCCAAGGTATGATCTTGTTGACAATGAGCTCCACAACAAGGGCATCTTTTCTAGTGTTTTTTCTGAGCTCTTCTATTGTTATAAATTTTTTATTTAGTATAATAGATTACTTCTCTCGCACATTGTACTCGACCCCGGACTTCCAAATTCTGGCGTATCAATCGAGATCACGTTTTAAAGTTTTAATGTATGAGATGTCAATATGACATCTCATATTGTACGATCAATGACTCACAATATAATATGGACTTCTTATTCTAGATACCGAATATATACCTCATAGCACCTAGGCTGTACAAAGCATAGTCTGGCACTCAACCAGTGGAATGATCATGAATTAGGCTTAGCTTTTCCATCAACTTCAGAAAGTTCAATTGGTTTAATAGATATAAGGTACGCTAATAGTGGGGTCCAATAAAATATGACAATTATAAATTAAGAAAATATGATAATCAGAAATTAAAGAAATATGATAGTTAGAAATCAAGGAGACATGACAGCCAATAATTAGGGGGGTCTAATAAAATATGACAATTAGAAATTAAGGAAACATGATAGTCAGAAGTCAAGAAGACGTGATAGTTAGAAATCAAGGAGACGTGACAGTCAACAATTAGGGAAAGAAGAAGTAGGACCGTCTGACGACATCAGCAACATGATTTCCGGTCAAGTTCTCATAGACCGGGACCCCAGATCTGAGACATCCTCGTCTAAAACATGATGGGTCGTTGGGGTGAGGTCTGACCTGCTCCGACTGGTCAGATTTTCACAGCTCGGTTATATCAAGGCCTGGTTCTCTCAGTAGGCCAACTCCCGGTCGGCTAACTCCTGGTCGGCTCTCGGACGTTCTCGCCACAGCTCTCTGCCCCTCAAAACTTAGGCTAATTGTTATACCCGACAGGTTATCCCGAGCTACCTTAGTCATAGTCATACTCGGTCGAAATAGAAGGTGATATACGATAACAAGATCAAGAAATCGTAACAGTCTGTCAGACAATAACTATTATATGTTAGAAAATATTTCAACGGTCTACGATGATTTACAAAGAAATAGATAAGACAAGATAAAAAAAGATTAACTACTATCTAAACTTATATATTAATGTTCTAAAAATTTTATTAGCTCACCATTGAACTGCTCTAAGGAGATTCCCTTTTTATTTGAAGAGATACCATATTTAGAAAATAAAATATATCCAACAAATGGTTGCTAAACGCAGACAATGAAAGGTATATCAATTGATTGATAATGAAATCATTCATCTTTGAAAAATCTTAAGAATCTTCAAAAGGTTTTTGAAATCAAAGGATGCAAAAATTGACCGTACCACACAAATTTGAACTTCTCTACTATATATATATACTTTAAATTGTTTTTAAATTCTGATTAACGACAACGCTGTCAGAATATATTAATGAGAGTGTTTTAATTTAGTCTTAAGATTAGAAAAATCTGTCCTAAGATTTTTATCATTTTATCTCTAATCATTAACGACAACGCTGTCAGAATATATTAATGAGAGTGTTTTAATTTAGTCTTAAGATTAGAAAAATCTGTCCTAAGATTTTTATCATTTTATCTCTAATCATTAACGTTATTAAAAACTATTGAAATTATTAACACTTAATTTTATAAGAGTTAAAGGCATTGTCCTTAAGTTTTCATAAGCATAAGTTGTATTCTTAATTTGCATAGTAGATAAATTAAAGAGAAAGTCTATTTTCAAGATTAATTGAATACTGAAATAAAATCAAATCAAATCAAATAACAAATTTTAAAAGGTGTCTTGACCGTATACAATGAACGTATAAATGCTATCTTGCAAAAGCAAAGAAAAGTGCATCCATAATTACATTTGTCGGTGTAATCGTTTTCTCCCCGGCAACTTGATGGACTTTGAAGCGTTTGTTATAAAACGAGGAGTGGTACAGATTGGACGTCCAACTAATCGATCCATTCCGTTGTAAGTATTTTTTATGATTTATTTTGATGACTGATAAAATAAAAAAGAAGAAGAAATATTAACTACTTTATTTAAAATTTTAAAGAATATTTTTACATAGGAATATGAGTGTTTTAAAAAAATTATTCTCTCAAGAATTTCATCCTCATTTATATACTATATTCTATTATCCAAATATCAATTTGGCTTCTCAAACATCCGATAAAAATGTCTAATTTATTGGATGGTATGATAAAAAATGGAATTTGTCATCTCAACGACCTCACACACTATGAAAAGGTAAATTAAAAAGTTATAATTAGACAGTACGGAATAAAATTTTTTTCCTTAACTTTATTAAAATTTAAATTTTTATCTTATAATAACAATTCTATTCCACACTAGTCAACTAATGTAACTTAATCAGGTCGATAGCTCTAGTGTATTTAAAATAAATGGATATACGGTGGATATGGTGCCATGCCGATATCAATATATAAATAATTTTGTTAATAAAAAACCTTATAAGAATTAGACCAATGCTGCCAAAGTTGACCCGCTAACACGCTCCCTATGGTCGGCCGAAGAAAGTAAATTATGATGATGAAGTGATGATGGAAGAAATTTTATTCTAGAAGGAATTAAAAATTTGATTTTTATTTTCATATGACAATCTATTACTTAAATAACAACTCGACTATATGAATTCCCAGCAGCATATCAAAAACGATAATTTGACAGCATTAATATTTTTAATAATATATTGAAAGAAAACAAGGTATATGCTATGAAGTTTCTTATTAATTTTATTATCGTCAAAAAACATTATAGACTGTAACTATTTTTAAAAGGTAAATATTATTTTGATTTTAAAATTATTATTATTTTAATACTACAGTATATTCTAATTATTAAATAGGATTACAGTAATTTTGATTAAGTTGTAAAAAAATTTAAATAAATTTCTCTAAATAAAAAATATTTTAATACAAAAGGACCTGGTATTAATATTAACCAAATTTAAATTATATTAAAAATAATAGTATTATAGTGAAAAAATAATTAAAATTATTTTTTTAATATATTTTAATTTATTTTTTTTTATCAAATGAAAAAAAAATTATCTTGGTTCATGGTAAAGAGACCATTAACCCAAAACCAATTGAACTCAAAGTGATAAGAACAAATGTGGTAAAAAATGTTATACAATTTAGGATCGAGTACTTGGCTCAAAATTAAATTGATATAACCAATTAAATTGACATAAATCAAAACCGAATATATCAATTTTTTAGACAAATAAAACCGATTAAACTTTATCAGTAAAATTAAACAAACTCAATTGATATAGAATCAATTAATTGGATTAATTATCAAATTAATGGGCTGCTATTGCATATTGATTAATCGAATATAGCAATAGCAGATCAAAAGTTGAGTCGGAATTTATAATTCTTTTAAATACCGATTACATCAATCCCTCACAACATAACAATATTTAATTTAATCAATTTAATTAATTTTAAAATTGAGATTCAACCGAATTTATAAAAATACCTTTTTTAAAATAATCAAAATAACAAATTAATGAATTAAACTTTCAAATTCTATGGATTTAATATGAAAATAAAAAAACCAAATAATCAATTGGCTTTTATATATATATATATATATATATATATATATATATATATATATATATATATATATATATATATATATATATATATATATATATATATATATATATTCTGGATTAGAAAAGGTTCTATAAATTTATTGATGGGGTGAGTTAAAGAAGACAGATCCTCTAGTTCATAATTTGTGGATCAGGGGATGGTTCACTATTGTAGACCCTTGATTTGGATGGACCCTATCAACTTAAAGGTGGGCTCCATCCAAATCAATGGTCCTTATACAGTGGACCATCCTATGGTTCGTAAATTGCGGATCAGAGGATCTCTACTATGAGTTAAATTCTATCTATTTAACAAGTAGAGTACAGTTCACCCCATCAATGATGGACAGGAGTCCAGGAGAAATTTAGGAATCCTGAACTAAAGAATCCTTTCCTTATAAAATAATACTTTGCTGCAGAATGTATGATGTCACCGATGTGTGAATGTGTGTGCTATAATACTAGACGCTTGGATTTTGTCTATAGAGAAATACTATACCTATAAACATTTAAAATTTTTAATCTTGAATATTACAATTGTTAAAAAAAATTAAAATTATAGATGAAAAATCCTATTAGCTTAAACTCATTGTAATACGTCCTTTAAATTTTAAAATCATAAACTTAAGTACATATAATATACATCATGAGTATATAAATTTTTTATTTTAAATACTATAATTTAAAAAAAAAATCTAAACTTAAAAAAAATTATTAGTTCAAATTTATTATAATCAAACTTCTAAATTTAAAATTTTTAAATATTAAATACATGAAATATATCTTTAAAATTTTAAAAATAAAAACTGCCGGCAGTGAATCCGCCCACTATTCGACATTTGTGTTATGTTTACTATAGAGTGTGGATGAGGAAAAGAAAGAAATCAACGATAAAATATTATCTTTGGAGGAATTGAAAAGAAAGGGTGAAGAAATCTTTTCCTTTGCACACTTGTTTACCTTGATAGAGGAAGGTGAATACTTGTGATGTAATTTTGTAAATAAAAAAGGATGCATGCGTCATTTTTTTTTTTGTACATAGTATAATTTTGTGAGTTAAAAAGGTTACATGCGTCATTTTTATGATATATGATGTAATTTTGTGAATGCAAAAGGGGTACATACGTCATTTTTTTTCTATCCGCTGCTTTCCGTCCGATTTTGAGGTGATCGATTTTGGCTCCAAAATTATCCGCTGATGGATTGCGTTACTTTTCCTTCGGAAAATTTTAATGAAGTAAACGACAGAAACTTTTCCGCAGTGAAATTTTTTTCTTAATTTTACTTTCCACTTTTCCAAGTAAACAGAACCTTGGTGTCAGCCGAGTAAATCGGTATATATATATATATATATATAGTAAATCGGTATATATATATATATATATATATATATATATATATATATATATATATATATATATAGACGGCTGCTGATTGATGAAGGAATCATCATTATTTACAATAAATATGGTGGAAAATGATTTTTTTACTAGAAATTTAATAATTATTTAAAATATATAATCAAAAAAATAAAGATATTGATGAGTAATACTTGGTATAAGATACTCAGACGCAACCAATTCGCATCTCATTTCGCCACTGTCTTCCTCAGTTGAACGTCAGCATGAGTTGGTGGTGGGCGGGCGCCATCGGCGCGGCGAGGAAGAAGCTGGACGACGACTCCGCACCCTCCCTCGGCGTCAAGTACGAGAGCGTCGCCCTCGTCATCGGCGCCACCGGAATCGTCGGTTCGTCCCTCGTCGACATCCTCCCGCTCTCCGACACCCCCGGCGGCCCTTGGAAGGTCTACGCTGTCTCCCGCCGTTCCCCCAATCCTGCTCTCCTCCCAGCCTCCGAAGCCGACGACGCCGCCCTGCCCGTACACTACGTCCAGTGCGATGTCCTCGACCCCGAAGACGCCTCCGCTAAGCTCTCCCCGCTCACCGATGTGACTCACATCTTCTACGTCGCCTGGGCCAATCGCACCGTCGAGGCCGAGAACCGCGCCGTCAACGCGACGATGCTCCGTAACGTCCTTGCCGCCGTTGTCCCCTCCGTCCCCAACCTCCGTCACGTTTGCCTGCAGACGGGGCGCAAGCACTACCTCGGCCCCTTCGAAGCCCTAGGCAAAGTCCCCGCTCATGAGCCACCCTTCAGCGAGGACCTCCCTCGTCTCCCCGTCCCCAACTTCTACTACGACCAGGAAGACGTCCTGTTCGACGAATTGTCCAAGAGGGAGGGCGGCGTGACCTGGTCGATCCACCGCCCCACCACCATCTTCGGCTTCTCCCCCACCAGTCTCATGAACCTAATCGGCACCCTGTGCGTCTACGCGGCGATATGCCGGAAGGAAGGGGCGCCGCTCCGGTGGCCGGGAAGCCAGATCACATGGGACGGGTTCAGCGACGCGTCGGACGCGGATCTGATCGCGGAGCAGCAGATCTGGGCGGCCGTCGACCCGTACGCGAGGAACGAGGCGTTCAACTGCAGCAACGGGGACGTGTTCAAGTGGAAGCATCTGTGGGCGGCGCTGGCGGAGCAGTTCGGGGTGGAGGCGGTGGGGTACCAGGAGGACGCGGAGCGGTTCTCGCTGGAGGAGGCGATGAGGGGCAAGGAGGCGCTGTGGGCAGACATCGTGGCAGAACACGATCTGGTGCCGACGAAGCTGGACGAGGTGGCTACCTGGTGGTTCGCCGACGTGGTGCTGGGCGCCCCGATGGAGCACCTCGACAGCATGAACAAGAGCAAGGAGCACGGCTTCTTTGGGTTCCGCAACACCGTCACTTCCTTCAATTCTTGGATCGAGAAGATGAGGGCCTTCAAGATCGTCCCCTGATTTCCGAGCTCGATCGTCTTCCTGGCGTTGGTGTTCCTATTTTGTCAAATAAATCTCGTTCGAATTCGAAATCATTGTTGTTCGTGGTCGATCATTTGCCAATTTGGGCAAAGTGTGGGATTGATTTCCTTGTTCGTGTGTAAAAGGCCGGATCGACTCATGACCTAGGCAGACATTGTGGGAATGGTAATGAATATTGAATGTCGCTGTAGGTCTATTTTACCATTGCCATTAATCGCATCTGGGGTGGAGGTAGGATATTGATCCCGTGTAGGTAAATTGTGGCTATCATTGACGGTACGTTGGGGAGGGCGTCTTTTGCGGTCCAATTTTAGTGGCAGGCCCGGTAATAATGTTGCAATTTAAGTTCTCTGCTCCACAAGTCATGACCTCATTGTCTGATGGGATATCGGTCTACTCCAATTCACAAATCAGAATTATTGGATCGAGATATGCGTGGAGAGTTGAATCATATGATTAAAAAAAAAAAAATCAGTTTTAAAAATAAAGAGCACAACGGAAAAATTAAACACAAAAGTAAAATAAAAAAAATTCAAACTCAGATCAATTTTATTTAGTTCAGATCCTTCGACAACTCCTACTCTAAGATCTAGGTCCCGCGAATCTATCGATGGATAATCTACTAATAACTTCTTTCGGAATCGTCGGAAAAAGAAATCAAATAAAAAAAGAATAGGAATAAGTGGAATACACTATACTTTTCTTTTTATAATAATTAAGTACAAAATTGAACTTTGTTACTCAACATTTTTGAAGATGATCGGATCAGGCTCAGTGTTGGATGGCTTTTCAACGACAGTCGGGTCCATAAATGTCATAGCAGAGCAGCAGTAGGAAGTCGGAATAGTCAGAAACGTCAAACGGACACATAGAAACTTGTAGAAAAAATGATGTAGAAGTCTTGGTCGAATGTGTCTTTTATAAGGGGTGGAAGGCGCCTTCCATATCATTGAAGGCGACTTCAATGCCAACTTATATCCCTTAAAAAAGGCTCCTTATTGTTGACGACATATTTGCCTTACCGAAAGTGCTTTCCAAACATTCGAAGGCACCTTCCATGAACAGTACTAAAGGCGCCTTCTGTCACCTAGAAGGTGCCTCAGGTACTGTTCACCCGAGGCCTTTTGTGCTATCTTTGCTCTGTAGAATACATTAGTCCAATACAAAATATTTAACTTGTAAAATAAGATTAACACAATAATAATATGATTAATTTATGACTTAGACCATGTCCTCTAGACCAGGATCTAGTCAGGATGTCAATTTAGGTTTCCAAAATGGATCTAAATTGGACCGACGTCTACTATTCCCTCAACCGGAATACGTTCTCACTGAATCACTCTCCTCTACTAACTTACCTCTACTTACCAAGTGTCAAGTCACATCCTTGACGTTCAATTTGACCCACCAGGTCTTCATGCTGAAATCGCACATTTGGACTTCGTCAATCGGGAATTGCACATCCGGTGTCACACCCCGCGGGTAAGGCTGTCCAATAAAAATCGGGCAGCACCTCCCCTGTAGTAGTGACAAATGAAACATGTATACAATACCACAAAACTACTCATAAGCTATCAATAGCTCACACGGCTGAATATAAATACAACCACACAGTTTATAAGCAGCCCACACGGCTGGAAGTAAACACAGCCACGCAGTTATTAAACAACCCACACGGATGAAATAAACACAGCGGAAGTCACAAAATAACGATCACAAAACTATAAAACAACTAACTACGAGTCGGCCCGACTTGACACAACAACAACAAATACCAAAATACATGCAACCACAAGACTAAACTTCAAATCCACATCGAGTTATTACAATACCAAGTTCACAAATTCAAAGCACAAACGAAGCATTAAACAAAACCAGAAAACCATCCTCGAATGTGACGTGAGATCGGCAGTCAGGATCCTCCAAGTGTCCTTATATCATCTACATGTTTGCTGGTGAAAGAAAAACTAGATCAAGGGGTGGTGAGTTCTGGGATTCAGCGGGTAATAGACAGATAGTGTATAAGCATAATATATATCTAAAAATTCAAAGGTATACAATCTCATAGGGAAAAATATCATGAACTACATAAGTATCATAATAAATATCCATACCTAAATCCATATACCAAGAAAGTCAGTGGTAGTAAGGAACTACAATAGTACTGCTCATAACTATAAGGGTGACATGTGAGGTATATACATACTACCAATAAGTAAGCCAGTATCTAACCCATGTAACAGGTATATAACTTAACATGTGTAAGCATATCACATAGATACAATAAAACAACAGCATAAGTAAGCAATCAACAGTAAAAGTGTATGCACGGATGGTCACCCCGCCCACCCCTCTACACCACGACCCCTGTATGGTTGAGAGGTCGGAACAATGACAACTGTACAACACTCCAGTTGCCACTACTTTCAAGTAACCGAGTGGACAGTTTATGTTAGACAACATGGGTGTTTTGATGTGATCAATCAAGTTAGTTAGGTCCTGGTTTGTGTTTCATCCCTATGTCTGAGTGTGCAGGAGCTTAGGAGCGCAAGAAGTCGAGCGGAAGACGCAACTAGCGAAAAGGACGGCACGGGAAGGGAGCCTATGGGCTCGGTGCGTCCGGAGGACGAGAGAGTTGCGGAAGAGTACACCGGTGGGCGAGAAGAACGTGCACGGCGTTCGAGGGACGTTAAGCCAGGGTGGAAGGCTGCTCGAGGAGAAGGCCGGGAATTGGGTTCGGGTGAACCCTATTCCGGTTGACCGTAATCATCCAAAAGAATGGAACTTCGGAAGCAGAAGCAAAGAAGCAAGTGTGTTGGAAACACTGCTCAAGGCGCCTTCATCATGGCTTGAAGGCGCCTTCACCTTGAAGGCTCCTTCAAGGCTTGATGAAGGCGCCTTCATCTGGTCAAAATGACTGTTTGCGTTGCGGATATAGTTCTATCCGCTCACTCCCTTGGAGGCGCCTTGGACCTCTATTGGAGGCGCCTTGGATCTCCGAGATAGAATTTCCAGCAACTATATAAAGGCCCCTGGAGTTAGGAATTATTCATCAATTGTTCTTTCAACTCTGTAGTCATTCCTAGCAACTTGTCTGAGCTTTCCATTGTGTAAAAGGCTTCTCCACCTTCAGAGAAGGAGATCTTTTCAGAGCGCTTTTCTTTTGCCTTGGATTAACAATCGTCTTGGTTGTAACTAAGTAAATTGCTGAGTTCTTTTTCTTTATTTCTGTTAAGTTTAATTTTTAATTGCTATCTTTTTGAGTTGAAAGACGAGGAGGGTATACTTTATTTTTTCAAGCAATTCACCCCCCTCTTGCCGGCCTCCGCTGCACCTACAATTGGTATCAGAGCCAGACTGCCTCAGAAGGACTAACCGCCGACTGAAGCACGAAGATTAAGAAGATGGCCAGAACAAGCATTCATCCCCCGAAGTTCGATGGAGACTTCGCGACGTGGAAACACC
This sequence comes from Zingiber officinale, assembly GCF_018446385.1. Taxonomy (NCBI): domain Eukaryota; kingdom Viridiplantae; phylum Streptophyta; class Magnoliopsida; order Zingiberales; family Zingiberaceae; genus Zingiber; species Zingiber officinale. The sequence continues at coordinate 88,370,549 of NC_055998.1, read as the reverse complement.
GGATGGAGGTATTTTTTAAAACCGACTTCGATATTTTACTAACTATGAAATATGGTTTTGAAGTTCCGAAAGACAAAGAAGAGCATCAGTAGAGTAAGAAGGAGGAAGCCGAGTTTGTTGCCAACAGAAAGACAGAGTTCCATCTGCTTAGCGTGCTGCCACCACAAGAGGTAAGTCGGATCGGAAGCTACGACTCCGCGAAAGACCTCTGGGAAAAATTCATGGAGCTTCATGAAGGTACATCCAAAGCGAAGCTTGCAAGACGCGATATCCTCCAGACTCAACTTACGAACATCCAGATGAACCAAGGCGAGAAGGTAGCGCAACTCCAAGCAAGGATTAAGGAGCTAATAACTCAACTAAGCACCCTTGGAGAAGAAGTAACGAACCGGGACTCGATCCAGTACGCGCTCAACACCTTCCCCAGAACTCCAGAATAGGCGTCCATAGTAGATGCATACTACATCTCTAAGGACTTCGAGGTAAGTACTTTAGAAAATTTATTTTCAACTTTTGAACTTCACGAATCTCGGATTGAAGAGCCCAATGAAGTAGAGAAAATAAGTCATAACATTGCCTTAAAGGCAATAACAAACGATTCTAACTCCGAAGCCTCAATCAACCAATCAGAAGCGGCACTACTGGTAAAGCGTTTCAATAAATTTTTTAATTCTAATAAATTTATATCACAGACAAAGAGGCATGAGCGAAAGAAAAGAACGGTTTGTTGCTACAACTGCAACGAAGGAGGGCACATCAAAGATGATTGCCCAACATTGAAGAAAAAGGGAAGAGTAAAGGAAAAGAGACAATCTTCCTCCAAACAGAAGAACCTGAAGGCTACTTGGTCAGATTCGTCTTCTTCCGAATCAGACGTCGAAGCTTTCTCGGGGTTAGCGCTAATGGCTAACCATTAGCTGGAAGAAGAGTCAAGCTCAGAGATGAGCATAGATGAAGGGGGAGGAACATCAGAGGAAGAAAGCTACAGTGAAGGGGGAGCATCACCAAGTCAGGTAAGTCAGGTGCGTAATCTAACCTCTACTCAGTCGTTTCCGCTTATCAAGTATCTTTCTAAAGATTTATTTAAATTAGAAAAAGAGAATGCTGACTTAAATAGAATCTTAGATAAATTAAAATCAGAAAATGATAATTTAAAATTAGAAATTGAAAAATTGAAATCTGATGCATGTTTAAAAATAAATGTTTTTCAAAAATCAAAACTTAAAATTTATGGAAAATTAAACTGGTATGTTAAACATCATCAAAAAAATTTTTTTGACTATGTACCCCCTAAGTATTTGACTAATCCAGTAGGAAGAAACCTCTATTAGGTTCAAAAATATGTCTTAAATTAAATTTTTTTTGGGCTTTCAGCGAAAAAATTAAACGTTAAAATTTCTTTATAAAAGCTTTGTCTAAGGAAGTGGTTGTTGCTCCAATAACTTTATCTAAAGAGATGTCTCCGATGACATCAAAGGAGATAGAAGACATGAAGGCAGTTCCTTATGCTTCGGCTATCGGAAGCCTAATGTATGCTATACACGAGATAGGATATTTGTTTTACCGTAGGCATGGTTAGCAAATATCAAAGTAATCCAAGATCGGGACGCTGGACTGTCGTAAAGCATATATTAAAGTACCTTAGAGGGACTAGAGATTATATGCTAGTTTACAAGGCAGATAATTTGATCCCTGTGGGTTACACGGATTTTGACTTCCAATCAGATAGGGACAATAGTAAATTGACCTCGGAGTTTTATGTTTACTTTAGGAGGTGAAGCCATAACTATGAAGGAGTGTTAAACATAGATGCTTTTCCGGACTCCACCATAGAAGCTAAGTATGTGGCAGCCTCTGAGGCAGCCATAGAAGTTATATGGCTCAGAAACTTCATGATGGACTTTGACATGATTTCTGGTTTGTCCAAAATTATTACGATTTATTGTAATAATAGTGGTGCAGTAGCAAACTCGAAGAAACCATAAGTCCATAAGGCAAGTAAACACAATAGAGTGCAAGTACCACCCAATACGAGACATCGTATAACGAGGAGAAATTGTTGCCGCCTAGATTGCATCAGATGATAACCTGAGAGATCCTTTCACTAAGGCCCTTCCAGCGAAAGCTTTTGATCGGCATGTGGAGGGGATGAGAATCAGATGTATGGCAGCAGATATGACAACTCAGTCTTTTAATATAAGTGGGAGATTGTTAGAGTGTATACTAAAATCCTAACTTTTGTAAACATTTATTTTGAAATAAAGAATCACATTGGTCAAAAATTTCCACATTTATGCTAAGTATAGTTGTTCAATTAATTTATATTGTAGATAACATGGTGTGTGGTGTCACACACAGAAGATCATGTTATCGGTTCTTTATAAATTATAAACAGTAGCTCGCGACTAAGATGGAAAGGAACAAACCATTGGAATAGTCGTAGTGTAATTAGGTGTTAATTTATCTTGACTGATAAATTACACTAGTACACTTTGAGTGTACTGAGCAAGACCATTTAAGGTAAATTCTTTTTGAACTGACTTGATAAAAGAACAACACCTTAGTTATTATGGAAGTGTGTACTCTTAATCCTAATATAATAACAAACACATATATTTAGTATTCATTTCTTTGACTTATCAAAGGGTGAGATTTAGCTCGATAAATCAATAGGCCCGATAAGTTGGGAAATGATATTACTTATAGTGTGTGTTGTTGATTATAGAAGGAAACTGTGTCCTAGTAATTTAGGTTGATAATGTCTCCAAGAGGAGCTCATAAGGATTGTCATGTTAAACCCTGCAAGTGGATTTAGTCTGACATGATGATAAGGTTGAGTGGTATTACTCTTGGATTAAGACATTAATTAAAATGAGTTGTCAGTAACTCAATTAGTTAGTGGACATCCGACATCTTAAGCACAGAAAGACTAACACACTCATAATAAGAAGGAGCCCAAAATGTAATTTGAGATTGGTGCGGTAGTTCAATAATAATTCTTTAGTGGTATGAATTATTATTGATGAAATTAAGTTGGGTGTTCGAGGCGAACACGGGAAGCTTAATTTCATCGGGAGACCAAAACCAATTCCTCCTCTCGGTCCCTATCGTAGCCTCTTGTATATAGAGAATTATACCCACCTATACCCATCTTCTTACCCACTCTTTGGTGGCCGACCAAGCTAGCTTGGAGCCCAAGCTAGGGCCGGGCAAGACCCAAAGATTGAGCCAAATAGAGGGGTCGGTCAATGCTTGGAGCTCAAGCATGGTGTGGTCGGCCCTAAGCAAAATAAAAGGATTTTTATTTTAAAAATTTTCTTATGTGGATTCCATGGTTTTAAAAGAAAGTTTAAAATTTAAATCTATCCTTTTATAGCTTTCTACAAAAGATTAAGAAAAGATTTGATATCTTTCCTTATTTGTAGATTGATAGGAAGATTTTAATTTTGATAAAACTTTTCTTTTTTGTAACCATGTTCATAATTTAAAAAGAGAGTTTTAAAATTAAATATTTCCTTTTATAAGTTTCTACGAAAGATTAAGAAAAGATTTTGTTGGTGCAATATCCTTTAGGTCAAGGTTGACCTGGTTGACCAAGCTTGAGTCTTGGTTTGGGTTTTGATGTTTGACAATATATTGGGTTTAGATGATATGGACAATGCAGGTGCAGTTGTTCATTTGGGGAGATTGTTGATACAATTCCCGTTTGGTCAAGGTTGACCAGTTGAGATGTAAAGGAGAGTCAAGTAGGTCAAGGTTAACTGGAAACTTGACTGGAAGTCCTGGTGAGTGAAGTCAGACAGAAGGAAATCCTTGTGAGTGAAGCCAGGTGAAAGACCTAGTGAGTGAAGCTAGGCAGAAGGAAAATCCTAGTGAGTGAATCCAGGTGAAAGACCTAGTGAGTGAAGCTAGGCAGAAGGGAAGTCCTGGTGAGTGAAACCAGGCACGAGGAAATCCATATGGATCAAGGTTGATCGGACATCTGGTGTTGGGAAGTCCAAGTGAGTAATGGAGGACCAGACACTTGGCACAAAGAGAAAGTCCAGATGAGTCAAAAGTTGACCGAAATCTTAACGGTCGTAAGTCCAATAGGGAGTTGGCATGGAACTAGGAAGTTCGGACATAGTAAACTTCCGAAGACCATAACTTTTGACTCGGATATCGGAATGAGATGATCTCGGATGCGAAACGAAGCTAATTTCAAGCTCTGCAAGATTTCTACTTCCCAATCGATTGACTGATCGATTGGGGGGGTTCAATCGATCAGTGGATCGATTGGTTGGCGCAAATTTATGCAGAAATGGGCTGAATCGATTGGTAATCGATTGAAACTTCCCCAATCGATCGGTCGATCGATTGGGAGAGTTTCTGAGCGAACAGTAAGCTTCTGAATCGATTAATTGATTGATTGAAGCCTCCAATCGATTGGGCGATCGATTGGAGCGCTGGAAATCGCTCGAGAAGCCTTGAATTGATTGGGCAATCGATTCAAGGCGATTCCAAAGAGCACAGAGGCGCTCTGGATCGATCGGTCGATCGATCCAAAGCCTCCCCAATCGATTGGGAGCAATCCAATCGATTGGGATTCGACCATTGACGCAAATATAGACGTTGGCGAGCGTTTTCTTCGACACGGCTTCCTCTCTTCTCCACATATGAACACAGAACTTCTCCAAAGCGATCTTTACTTCCTCACCGCTAGTTCTTGAAGGTTCTTGGAGGCTCATCCAAGTCAAGAGGCGATTTGCAACAACAAGAAGAAGAAGCTAGGGTTTTTCATTGTAATCTTGTAAGATTCATTTGTATTTTGCTTCTTTCTTTCTCATTGTTGTATTGTGAGGTTCTAAGGCTTCTCCGCCTTCGGTAGTTACCGAGAAGGAGTGTTTTCATAGTGGAGGGTGCGTGAGTGTGTGGATCCTTGGATTAGTCACCTCTTGTGAGGTGGATACCAAGTAAAATCCATTTGTTAGCATTGTTGTAGTGTTTCTTATCTTTCCGTTGCACATCTTTGAAGAAACAAGCAACGTCAAGAACGAAGATCGCACCGAGCTATTCACCCCCCCTCTAGCTACATTTCGGTCCTAACAAGTAGTATCAGAGCCAGGTTGCTCTTCATCGGAATCATCCTCGGAAGGGGCAAAGAGCTAGAGGGTGAAGAAGTTTGAGCAAAATTCTTCAAGTCAAAGATTTCTTCAATTGTTCAGCTTCAACATGGAATTCCAAGACGGACTTGGATTCGACACAAGGGTGTCTTCACCATATGTATCTACAAGCTTCGATTCTTGGAGATCAAGAATTGAAAATTTCTTGATGATGGAGATAGAGCAATGGTTTGCTCTATTGGAAGGCTTCAAAGCTCTAAGAAACTCAAAGGGCAAAATCCTCAAGAAAAGCAAATGGAACCAAGAACAAATTCAAAGGTGTGAGACGAATAACAAGGTAACCAAATTATTGGTTAATTTATTGCCAAGCACCATTCTTTGCAAAATTGGAGGATTTGAAGATGCAAAGGAGCTTTGGAGCAAATTGGCATCAATCCATGAGATCCCCTCCACTGTACCGAATCAAGAGGAATCCAAAGAGGGCGACTCATTGGAGCAATACCAAGAGGAGGACTCCGAAGTTGAGAGATGCTCAACTTCCGAAGAAGAAGTCCAAGACGAACCTTCATCTTCGAGGGAATGCAATGAAGGGAACAAGGAGGGAGCATACTCCTTGTTCCATGTACAAGATGAAGATGAAGAAGTCTCCACCTCTAAGATTGAGGGGGAGCAACATTTGGTGACACCGGATCAAGAAGAAGGAGAAGTCTCCACATCCGGGTCAAGAAGAGAAGAGGACGAAGAAGCTTCCACCTACACAAATCAAGTCATATCTATTGGAGGAGAATCATCATCGGATCAAGAGGAAGCCTCCACAGCCGGATCTAAAGGAGAAGAAGTCACCCCTACACAAGAAGGTATAAATAGTTCATTTAAAAATAAAAATCATATTATATGTTTTGAGTGTAGGGAAAAAGGGCATTACAAAAGTAAATGACCTAAATTGGTCAAGAAGAAGGGTTAAGTGGCACAAAAGGGCAAGGAGAAGCCCAAGGAGACCATCCCCAACACAAAGAAGAGCAAGGAGCACATTGTGTGCTTCTCTTGCAATCAAAAGGGGCATTACCGAAGTCAATGCCCTAAGGGGAAGAAAGTGGTCAAGGCTCAAGGAGGAAGCACAATTCAAGGGGAGCCTCCAAGGTAAAAAGGAAGGTATCATTCATTGAACCTACCCCCTTAAACAATGGTAAAAAGCATGATAGTTCTAATCTATATCATTTTAATGCTATTTACCATGAAAATAGGAGGCATGATGTTATCAAAGAAAATCATGTGGCTCTCCATGCTAAGACAACCAAACCTAGGTCTAGGAAGGTAGGTAAAAGTCTAGGCAATAACACTAAGGATTTTAGCTACAAGCCTAGAAACCAAAATGCTCATGGACTTAATGGGAAATCAAAAACTAAGAACTTAGCAATGGAGAATCAAGTCTTGAGATCAATACTTGACAAACTAGAAAAGACCCTAAAAAGGATGGAAAATATCCTTAAAGGGCAAAATGAGCAAAGTCTAAGTTTAGGACAACAAGGGTCATCCAAGGGCCATAGAGGTTTGGGATACAAACCTAAAACCAAAAAGGATGTACCTACTTATCATAGAGTTCCATATAGTTATGGAACAAACCCTAGGTCTAGTGATCAAGTCAAGAATACTAGGGAGGTCATCCCTAAGAGTATTTTTGCAACAAACGTGTCTAAGACTTCTAAGAAGTCTAAGAGAGTCACAAAGAAGGTCACAAGGGAAGCAATATCTAGGGTTGACCTAGAAAAGGTGACCAATGCTTCTAAGAAGCCAAACAAGGTCACTAGGAAGGTATCTAGGGAAGTTATCCCTAGTGAGTACCTAGAGCATCCAAGGAGCACCAATAGATTTTGGGTTCCTAGGAGCATCTTCTCTACCCCATAGATGGGTTAGAGAGTGTCAACTCTAAGAAGAAGGGTAGTTAATCCAACTTTGAAGAAATTGACACTCAAGGAATATTTTCAAGGTTATTATTAACCCTTTGAAAATGAAATGGATTTATGATTTACTCTTTGAAAGAGTAAAATGTGTCAAATTTGAGAAGTATTGATTTTATTTGTAATTGGCACAATTTGGGAAAGCATAAGAAATACCAAGTTGGGACGTTGGTATTTTCTTAGTAATTTAAGACAAATCTAAGCCTTAATTAAATGTGCTACTCTTGTGGAAAAAATGAAATATGCCAACACTTGAGGAATATGCTTAATTTCAATCGGCATAAATTTTGTCAAGAGAATTAAAAATGTCAATTTAGATTTTGGCATTTTCTTGAAGCGTTTAGAGGGTAATCTAGGTTAGATTTTAAGTTAGCTAAGGTTTAAGGACACTTAGATAGGTAATCTAGGTATTTTATCTATGCTAAACCTTGCCATGATTGTTTGCTCACTATATGCCATGACATCATGATTATTTTTGCATTCGTACCTTATGATGAAAAACACAAAAATATCATGTCATGACATACATACATCATGTAGTTATAGAAAATTTTCTTTTGAAAATTATTTCTTTTTGATGTATGTCATAACATTATCATGCATTATGTTTATTTCCTTAAAATTAAGGACAAATGACATTTATCAACAGGTGATATAAACAAGTAACATCATTGGTAGATGTTTGCCACTCAAAATGCCTAGATAGAGATGCATGATCCCTAGATTAGGGCAAAACCAAAATCTACATCTCACAAAGACCTATAAAGTGACTTGTATGTGTTTTAGTGCACAGTAGATACAAGTGAGATGTTAGGATGATGAACAAAACTCAAAATGTTGATTTAGTGCATTCTTTTGAGTTTTAAGTTCATCAAAACACATAGTTATGTGTGTTCCCATTATTGGGAAAGCTAGTGTACAAGTCATGTGCATTAAGCCCAAGGAACATGGTGGGATATTGGTTTTGAAAATGGTTTTAAAAATGATTTTGGAAAACCTTGGTGAAGGCTATCTTTTGATAGTAATCATCATTGAATAGTAAAACACAAACTTGAAGAAAACACTAAAGTTTTTGTAAATTTTCAAGTTTGTGTCAATTTTTAAAACTATGATGTATTTTCTTAGAAAACTATTTTTCCTTGAAAATATATACCCTAAATAATGTCTACACAAATTTTCACGATTTTTGAAATTTTGTAGAATTTTCTAGGGATTTCTGAAGTTGACTGAAATGAACTTTCAGGAATTATCATACCTCAATCGATCACCCGATTAATTATCATACCAAAATTAACAGAAGCCGTCTGGATCGATCCACTGATCGATCCAGCCCTCCTGAATCGATCAATGGATCGATTCAGCATGGTCTGATCGATTAGGATCCAATTCCAATCGATCAAAGTTGCTGATTTTGGCTGGTAAAACCTGATTTCAGCATTTTTGAACCATGGTTAGTCTAGGTAACCATTCCAAACCCTTAAAAGTACATTTGTATACATAAAAAGTGTTGGTCCCTTTGGAGGCCGGCAAGAGGGGAGGGGTGAATTGCCCTACAAGATAAAACAAAAAAAACCTTTCTCGGATATTCAACTAACTTAAAAGAACTTGTAATTAAAAGGGCAGAGACTAATTAAAACAGAAAATAGACACAGAGGAATTACTTGGTTTGCAATCAGAGGATTGCTAATCCAAGGCAAAGAAGGCGCACTAATTGATTCTCCTCTGGGCGGAGTAGCCTCTTACAGCGTTGAAAGCACAGAAAGAAATAACAAATGAAAGCACTGGATTACAAGTAGTTGTTCTTAATTAATTGCTTTGCTTCTGGACCAAGGATATATTTATAGCCTTGGTCGGGGCGCCTGGAAGGGTTCCGGGCGCCCTGGGGGGATAAAACTTTATCCCCCAATGTTCAGATCGAGTTTGACTCGATCTGGTCAAAAACCACATTCCGGGCGCCCCGGACCCAAAAAGTCAACTCTGGTTGACTTTTTCCGTCCGGTCGCTCCGCTTCGGTTCAGCTCGTCTCGGTCCGGGTCTTCTGTTCCGGCTCCACTAGCTTGGGTGATCTTGGCCATCCGGAATAGGGCTCACCCGAACCCATGTTCCGGCCTTCTCCTCGAGCAGCCTTCCTTCCCGGTTTCTCGTCCCTCGAACGCCGCGCACGTTCTTCTCGTCCACCGGTGTACTCTTCCGTAGACACCTCGTCCCTCGGACGCACCGAGCCCGTCGGCTCTCTCCCGTGCCGTCCTTCTCGCTAGCCGCGTCTTCCACTCGACTTCCTGTGTTCCTAAGTTCATGCACACTTAGACACAAGGGTAAACTACGCAGGACCTAGCTTAACTTGTTTGATCACATCAAAACACCTCGGGGTTCCAATAAAAAGGGTGTTTTCATGTTGAAAACAAGGATGGATTGGGAGACTAAGTAGAAGTTTAGGTTGAGGTTTGCTTCAAATATTGAATATTTGAACCTCAAAACTTCTAAATTTGGGTTTCTTAAAGGTTTAGGGATTCCATGTCATTGTTGGTGCAATGACAGAAGTTACCACTATGTCTTTAGGGGGAGGGACTCTTTAAAGACATGAAAACTATTTTTCATGAACCTTGGAAGGTGGTTAACCTTCTTTTCAGAAAATGCTCAAGGTTGGGCATTGAAATTAATGAGGAGTGAGTATCCTCATTGTTTAAGTGGAGTTTGCTCATGGATAAGCATTTGATAAAAATGAAGGGTATGGGACCTTCATTTGAGATATTCAAGTGGTTAATGCTCAAGGGTGAGCGTTGATGATAATGAAGGGTATGTGATCTTCATTATCATGGTGATCACAACGAGTGAAGTTGTGAACAACGATAAGCAACTCTTCAGGGGGAGGTGTTGTTTTTGATGTGTGCCCAAATATGGGAGCATGTTTGTGATGTGTGCCAATAGGGGGAGAATGCATGGTTAAGTTAGGCCTTCAGTACCTAAAGGGGGAGTTTGCCCTCTAGAAAAGGAGAAGAATGAAGGGAACCATCATTCAGATATTGGCATGAAGGGAGTTGAGGCTATGAGATTAGCCTAATTTCCTAACTTAACATGTGGTATTGTCAAACATCAAAAAGGGGGAGATTGTTGATGCAATATCCTTTAGGTCAAGGTTGACCTGGTTGACCAAGCTTGAGTCTTGGTTTGGGTTTTGATGTTTGACAATATATTGGGTTTAGATGATATGGACAATGCAGGTGCAGTTGTTCATTTGGGGAGATTGTTGATACAATTCCCGTTTGGTCAAGGTTAACCAGTTGAGATGTAAAGGAGAGTCAAGTAGGTCAAGGTTGACCGGAAGTCCTGGTGAGTGAAGTCAGGCAGAAGGAAATCCTGGTGAGTGAAGTCAGGTGAAAGACCTAGTGAGTGAAGCTAGGCAGTGGGAAAGTCCTGGTGAGTGAAGCCAGACAGAAGGAAGTCCTAGTGAGTGAAGCCAGGTGAAAGACCTAGTGAGTGAAGCTAGGCAGAAGGAAAATCCTGGTGAGTGAATCTAGGTGAAAGACCTAGTGAGTGAAGCTAGGCAGAAGGGAAGTCCTGGTGAGTGAAACCAAGCACGAGGAAATCCATATGGATCAAGGTTGATCGGACATATGGTGTTGGGAAGTTCAAGTTGGTAATGGAGGACTGGCCACTTGGCACAAAGAGAAAGTCCAGATAAGTCAAAAGTTGACCGAAATCTTAACGATCATAAGTCCAATAGGGAGTTGGCATGGAACTAGGAAGTTCGGACGTAGTAAACTTCCGAAGACCATAACTTTTGACTCGGATATCGGAATGAAGTGATCTCGGATGCAAAACGAATCTAATTTCAAGCTCTGCACAAATTTCTGCTTCCCAATCGATTGACTGATCAATTGGGGGGTTCAATCGATCAGTGGATCGATTGGTTGACGCGAATTCATGCAGAAATGGGCTGAGTCGATTGGGTAATCGATTGAAACTTCCCCAATCGATCGGTCGATCGATTGGGAGAGTTTCTGAGTGAACAGTAAGCTTCTGAATTGATCAATTGATCGATTGAAGCCTCCAATCGATCAAGCGATCGATTGGAGCGCTGGAAATCGCTCGAGAAGCCTTGAATTGATCGGGCAATCGATTCAAGGCGATTCCAGAGAGCACAGAGGCACTCTAGATCGTTCGGTCGATAGATCCAAAGCCTCCCCAATCGATTGGGAGCAATCCAATCAATTGGGATTCGACCGTTGACGCAAATATAGACGTTGGCGAGTGTTTTCTTCGACACGGCTTCCTCTCTTCTCCACAGACGAACACAGAACTTCTCCATAACGATCTTTACTTCCTCACCGCCAGTTCTTGAAGGTTCGTGGAGGCTCATCTAAGTCAAGAGGTGATTTGCAACAAGAAGAAGAAGAAGCTAGGGTTTTTCATTGTGATCTTGTAAGATTCATTTGTATTTTGCTTCTTTCTTTCTCATTGTTGTATTATGAGGTTGTAAGGCTTCTCCGCCTTCGGTAGTTACCGAGAAGGAGTATTTTCATAGTGGAGGGTGCGTGAGTGTGTGGATCCTTGGATTAGTCACCTCTTGTGAGGTGGATACCAAGTAAAATTCATTTGTTAGCATTGTTGTAGTGTTTCTTGTCTTTCCGCTGCACATCTTTGAAGAAACAAGCAACGTCAAGCACGAAGATCGCACCGAGCTATTCACCCCCCCTCTAGTTACATTTCGGTCCTAACAGATTTAATATCTTTCCTTATTTGTAGATTGAAAGGAGATTTTAATTTTATTGATAACTTTCCTCTTTAGAAATCATCCACATGTTTTAAAAGAAAATTTTTAATTTAAAGAAATTTCCTTTTATAACCAACCATGAAGGGATAAATTATTAGAGAAATTTTATTTTTTAAAATTTTCAGAAACAAATAAGGAAGTTTTAATTTTGTTTAAAACTTGCCTATTTTGGAAGCTCTTGAGGTGGTCGGCCATATAATTCTAGAAAAGAAATTTGGTTTTAATTAATTAAATTTTCCTTTTCATGGCAAAGGAATTAAGGAAGTTTTTATTTAAATTTTCTTATTTGCCAAGACCAAGGATTATAAAAGAGGGGGTAGAGGTGCCTTCATGGGTGACAACTCTATTCTATTTTCCTCCCTCTCTTCCTTGGTGGTGGTGGTTGGCCCTAGAGATTCTTCTCCTTCTCTTCTCTTCTTCTTTAATGGCCGGTTTCATCCCTCTCTTGGAGCTCTTGTTGGTGGCCGGCTCAAGCTAGGAGAAGAAGGAGAGAAAGGAGGTTTTGTTTCTTGCATCCCTTGGAGCTTGGTGGTGGTGGCCGGACCTCTACTTCTCTTGGAGAATTGGTGGTGGCCGAATCTAGCTTAGAGAAGAAGGAGCTTGGTGGTTCTCCATGACTCACCATGAACTTTTGATCACCAAGTGCGGTGCCCTTGACCCACTTAGATTTATCGTCTCGTGCCAAGTGTCCAGTCCTCCATGACTCACTTGGACTTCCTTCCACCAGATGTCCGGTCACCCTTGACCCATTTAGATTTCCTTGTGCTAAGTATCCAGCCAATCCTTTGACTTACTTGGACTTCTCAATACCAGGTGTCCAATCAACCTTGATCCACCAGGATTTCCACGTGTCTGGTTTCACTCACTAAGTCTTTCCATCTGCCTAGCTTCACTCACTAGGACTTCCCATCTGTCAGGCTTCACTCACTAGGGCTTTCACCTAACTTCACTCACTAGGGTTTTCACCGGCTTCACTCACCAGAATTTTCAACTACCTAACCTCCAGTTAGGACTTACCCAGTCAAGTATCCAATCAACCCTTTGACCTACTTGACTCGTCTTCACATCTAACTGGTCAACCTTGATCAGAAGGGAATTATATCAACAATCTCCCCCAAACAGACGATTGCATCTGCAATCTCCATGTAATGTCAAACATCGAAATCCAAACATCAATACTCAAGCCTAGGGATATTGTACCAACAATCTTCCCCTTTTTGATATTTGACAATACCTTTAAGTTAGGATAATCTCATAGCCCCAACTTCCTTTCATGCCAAGGCAAGAATGAGAATTTTCTTCATCTCCCCTTTTCCTAGAGGATAAACTCCCTCTTTAGGTAATGAAGGTCTAACTTAAACCCTGCATTCTCCCCCTATTGGCATACATAAAAAACTCTCCTCTTGAAGAGTTACTCATCGTTGTTCACAACTGCACTTGTTGTGTTCAACATCATAATGAAAGTTCCATACCCTTCATTATATCTAATGTTCATCTGTGAGCATACGCAACTAAACAAGGAAGATATCCATTCTCCATTGTGTTTAAATGCTTAATCTTGAGCATTTACACTAAGGAAGGTTGATCACCTTCTAAGGTATATGAAAAATTAATTTTCATGTCCTTAAAGAGTATCTTCCCCTAAGGACATGCTTGTAACTTCTGTCATTACACCAACAATGACTTGGAATCCATAAATCTTTGAAAATCTAAATTTAGAAGTTTTGAGGTTCAAAACTTTAATATTGAAACCAAATCTCAACCTGAATTGCTACTTAGTCTCCCTTAACCAATCCATTCATATTTTCATCATCAAAACTCCCCCTAAATATATACAAATGTGTGTCAAGGGGTTAGGAATGGTTACCTAGATTCAAAATGATTTAAAATACTGAAATCAGGCTTTCCCACCCAAAATCAACATTTTCAATCAATTGAAATCATTTCAATCGATCCATTGATTGATTCCGCGAGCTTCTGTTCGCGGAAATTGCTCTTGAATCGATCGGCTGATCGATCCAGCCTGGGGCAATCGATCGGCTGATCGATTTCGCGACGTTCTGGTCGCGAAAAATACATTCTCAATCGATCAGCTGATCGATTGAACCTTCCAATCGATCAGTTGATCGATTGGATTTCTGATTTTCTGAAATCCAATTTCAACGAAATTTAGAAATGTCCTAGAAATTCTATAAAATTTTAAAATTATGAAAATTCATGTAGACATTACTTAGGATATATACTATCATGAAAAAAATAGTTTTCTATGAAAATATTTCCTATTTTCAAAGATTGACACAAACTTGAAAACTTGAAAAAAATTCAATGTTTTCTTCCAAGTTTGTGTCTAACTCTTCAATGATGATTACTATCGAAAGATAGTTTTCACCAAGGTTTTCCAAAGTATATTTAAAATTATTTTCAAAATCAATATCCAACCATGTTCATTGGGCTCAATGCACATGACTTGTACATTAGTTTTCCCAATGATTGAAAAATACATAACTATGTGTTTTAATGAACCTAAAACTCAAAAAGAATGCATTAAATCAACATATTGAGTTTTGTTCATCATCCTAAGATCTCACTTGTATCTAATGTGTAGTAAAATACATACAAGTCACATTATAATTTTTTGTGAGAGTAAAGTTTGGTTTTGCCCTAAACTAGAGATCATGCATATCTATCTAGGCATTTTGGATTATGAACATCCACCTAGGATGTTGCTTGTTAGTAAATGTCATTATCCTTAATTGCAAAGAATTAAAAATAATGCATGATGAGTTATGATATACATCAAAATGAATAATTTTCAAAAGAAAATTTACTATAACTACATGATGTATGTATGACATGACATGATATTTTTATATTTTTCATAACAAGTATGAATGCAAAATATGATATCATAGCATATGATGGGAAAATAATCATGGAAAATTAGTATAAATAAAATATACCTAGATTACCTATCTAAGTATCCTTAACCTTAGCTAACTTAAATTTAAATCCTAGATTACCCACTTTTTCTCAAGAAAATGTCAAACTCCCAATTTTGACATTTCTTTTACTTTTCTTAATTTTTGACAATTTAAATTAAGCATAATTCCTCAAGATTTGGCACACTTTACTCTTTCAAAAAGTAATCATTTTAAATTAAGGTCTAGATTGACCCTCAACTTCCTAAGAAAATACCCAAGTCCTAGCTTGGTATTTCTTCTGCTTTTCCCAATTGTGTCAATTTAAATTGAATTCCAATTCCTCAAGTTTTGACACATTTTACTCTTCCAAAGAGTAAATGATAATCCCCTTCATTTTCAAATGTTAACAATAACCTTGAAGATGCTCTCCGAGTGTTAACTTCATCAAGGTTGAGTTAACTACCCTTTCAATTAGAGTTGACACTCTCTAACTCATCTAAGGGATAGAGAAAATGCTCCTAAGAACCCAAAACCTATTGGTGCTCCTTGGATGATCTAGATACTCACTAGGGATAACCTCCCTAGTTACCTTCCTAATGACCTTCCTAGGTTTCTTAGAAGCCTTGGTCATCTCCTCTAAGTCAATTCTAGGGACTGCTTCCCTTGTGACATTCTTAGACTTCTTAGAAGTCTTAGTCACATTTGTAGTTGCAAAGGTACTCCTAGGGATAATTTCTCTTGTATCCTTGACTTGACACCTAGACCTAGAGTTGGTTCCATAGCTATATGGAACCCTTTGGTAAGAAGTTACATCCTTCTTAGCCTTAGGCTTGTATCCCAAACCTCTATGGCCATTGGATGACTTTTGCACTCCTAGACCTAGGTTATGTTCATTTTGCCCTTTTAGGATATTTTTCATCTTTTTTAGGGTCTTTTCCATTTTATCAAGCCTTGACCTCAAAACTTGATTTTCTTTCCATAAATCCCTAGATTTTGGTTTTTCATTTTGTCCTTGAGCATTTTTATTTTTAGGCCTATAATTAAAATCCTTAAAGTTTTTGCCTAAATTTTTATCTACCTTCGTAACCCTAGGTATGGTAATCTTAGTATGAAGAACCATATGATTTTCATTAATTCTATCATGCCTCCTATGTTTATGGTAAATAACATTAAAATAATATAGGTTAGAACTAGCATGCTTTTTACCATGATTTAGAGGGATATGCTCAATAAATGATACCTTGGGTTTTTACCTTAGAAGCTCCCCCTTGACTTGTGCTTCCTCCCTTTTGCTTGACTGATTTCTTCCCCTTAGGACATTGACTTCGATAATGTCCTTTTTGGTTGCACAAAAAACACACAATGTGTTCCTTGCTCTTCTTCGTTGTGGGGACAGTCTCCTTGTGCTTCTCCTTGCCCTTTTGTGTCACTTGGCCCTTCTTCTTGGCCAATTTAGGGCACTTGCTCTTATAATACCCATGTTCCCTACACTCAAAGAAAATGATATGATCTTTATTATTAACAATTGAAATTGTTATACATTTGCTTGTAGGGGTGGCATCTTCTCCTTTTGATCCGGATGTAGAGGCTTCCTCTTAATCCAATAATGATGCTCCTCCAATTGATTTGACTTGACTTTTGGAGGTGGAAGCTTCTTCATCTTCATCCCTTCTTGATCCGGAGATGGAGACTTCTTCTTCTTCTTCGTCCTCTTGTACATGAAACAAGGAGTATGCTCCCTCCTTACTCTTTTGGTTGTACTCCTTTGAGGATGAAGCTTCTAGGATTTCTTCTTCCGATGTTGAGCATCTCTCAACCTCGGAATCCTCCTCCTCTTGGTCTTGCTCCAATGAGTTGCCCTCTTTGGATTTGTCTTGATTTGGTGTAGTGGAGGGTTCTTCATAAAGCTTGGCTAATTTGCTCCACAATTCTTTTACATCTTCAAACTCTCCAATTTTGCATAGAATTGTGCTTGGCAATAAACAAACCAATAGTTTGGTTACCTTGTCATTCGCCTCACACCTTTGGACTTACTCTTGGGTTCACTTGCTCTTCTTGAGAATTTTGCCTTTGCTATTTGTTGGAGCTTGGAAACCTTCCATTAGAGCAAACCATTGCTCTATCTCCATCATAAGGAAATTTTCGATTCTTGATTTCCAAGAATCAAAGCTTGTTGATAAGAATGGTGGAGGCGCTATTGTATCGAATCCAAGTCCATCTCGGAATTCCATCTTGAAGTTGAGCTTTTTGAATTCGTTGACTTGATGAATTTCGGTGCTTCAACTTCTTCACCCTCTAGCCTTGTTGCCCCTTCCGGCGATGATTCCGATGAAGAGCAATCTTGCTCTGATACCACTTGTTAGGGTTGAAATATGTTAGAGGGGGGGGTGAATAGCTCATCGCGCTTGGTGATGTGCTTCTTTGATGATGTGCATGTTGGTTGCTACTCGGAATACCGTCCTAATTCCCCTGTATAAAAATTTGTATAAGCATAGAACTATCCTAGCTACCCATGTGCTCTACTAAAGTAAAATTTGGATTGCAAACGATGCTTAACATTATTAATCCAAATTTCCCTTTAGAAGTTAAACTTGGATTGAGAACGAAACTTAACATTCTTACTCCAAGTTCAACCGATGTGATCTTCCTAAGTTAAACCATATTACAGAAGTTATCAAATATCTATTTCAAAGATCGGCTTCCAGGTTAAACATAGCGAGGTACTAGACCTTCTTGGGTATGGGATCATCCACCACTTTCTAGACAAAGTCTCACAAAGAAATCAAATATTTAACTTCTTATAGTAAACTATGTTTAACTATAGAGACCTCAATAGAAACACATTATCGAAACATGAAATCGAAAAATAAAATTGATAACAAAAATGATAACTAAAACCGATAACCTCTTGTGTTTGGTTTTCAAGATCTATACAAAAGATGAACTAGTCATGATGCGGAAACTAATAACTAGTTATACCTTTTGTAGCTTATAGACCACTTGGTCTTCCATTGTATTCCTCTCCTTCTCTTGGACGTCGTGTGGGCGATGATCATCCAAGATGAAATCCACTCAAGCTTCTTCCAAGGCTTCCAAGATCCGGCCACCAACTAACATCCAAGGGATGCTAGACAATAGAGCTTCCTTCTCTTCTTCTCCTTCAAGCAACCGGCCACCAAGAGATCTCCACACCAAGATGCCGCCGGCCACCAAGAGGGAAAACAAAAGGAGAGAAGAGAAAGAACAAGGGCCAGCCACCAAGGAAGAATAGAGAGGAATAGAAGATGTGTTATGAGGTGAGACACCCCCTCCTTCTCTTTTATATTCCTTGGTCTTGTCAAAAAAGGAAAGTTTTATAACAAAAAATAAAACTTCCTTTTCTCCCATGACATGGCCGGCCACAAGCTTATGCTCCAAGCAAGGAAAGATTTTAAACAAAATTAAAACCTCACTTTTAAAATTCCTTTTGTAGATAGTTATAAAAGGAATGTTTTATAAATTAAAATATCTCTCTTTTAAATCCTTTTATGAATATCTATAAAAGAAAAGATTTAAAATAAAATATGGTTTACAAAAAGAAAAGTTTTATAACAAAAATTAAAATTTTTCTTTCACATTATAGATAACTACAAATAAGGAAAGATTTCAAATCTCTCTTTTATTCCTTTGTAGAAAGCTATAAAAGGAAAGATTTTAAAATTTAAAACTCTCTTTTAAAACAATCATAAAAGGAAAGTTTTTAACAAAATAAAAGATCCTTTTATTTCCTTTTGTGACCAATCTAAAAAAGGAAAATTTTATATTAAAATCATCCTTTTAAATCCTTTTAATGGATCTCTAAAAAAGGAAAGATTTTACAAAAAATAAAACTTCCTTTTCTTCTTGTGTGTGGTTGGCCCCTTGCTTGGGCACCAAGCAAGGCTTGGTCGGCCCTACCTTGGGCTTCAAGCTTAGCTTGGCCGACCCCTTGCTTGGTCTCCAAGCTAGGCTTGGCCAGCCCTAGCTTGGGCTTTAAGAAGCTAGACTTTTGGGTGGATATAAGACTTTATAATAAGAGGCTACAATAGGGACCAAGAGGAGAAATTGGTTTTGGTCTCCGATGAGCTTGAGCTTCCCGTGTTCATCAATAATATCTCATTCCACTAAAGAGTTATTATTGCACTACTGCACCAATTCCATATTACAATATAAGCTCCTTCTTATCATGAGTGTGTCAGTCTCCCTGTGTTTAAGATATCGAATGTCCACTAATTAAATGAGTTACTGACAACTCACTTAATTAATATCTACCTCCAAGAGTAGTACCACTCAACCTTATTGTCATATCGGACTAAGTCCACCTGCAGGGTTTACATGACAATCCTTATGAGCTCCTCAAGGGGGCATTATCAACCTAGATTACTAGGACACAGTTTCATTCTATAATCAACAACACACCATATAAATAATAGCATTTCCCAACTTATCGGGCCTACTGATTTATCGAACTAAATCACACCCTTTGATAAATTAAAGAAATAAATATTAAGTATATGTGCTTGTTATTATATCATGATTAAGAGTATACACTTCCATAATAACAGAGGTCTTGTTCTTTTTAACAGTCAGTATAAAAAGAACAACCTCAAATGGTCCTGCTCAATACACTCAAAGTGTACTAGTGTAATTTATAGTCAAGATAAACTAATACCAAATTACACTACAACCACTCCAATAGTTTGTCCCATTCTATCTTGGTTGTGAGCTACTATTTATAATTTATAAGGAACTGATAACATGATCTTCTGTGTGTCTCCTCACACCATGTTATCTACAATATAAATTAAATGGGCAACTACACTTAGCATAAATGTAGACATTTGACCAATGTGATTCTTATTTCAAAATGATTGTTTATACAAGAAAGCTAGACTTTTAGTATACACTCTAACAATCACCCACTTATACTAAAAAACTATGCTACTATAAACGCTGCCATACATATGATTCTCATCCCCTCAACATGCCGATCAAAAGCTTTCACCGGAAAGGCCTTAGTGAAAGGATCTGCCAGGTTATCTACTGATGCAATCTTGGAGACAACAACTTCTCCTCGCTTTATGATGTCTCGTATCAGGTGGTACTTGCGCTCAATGAGTTTACTTGCCTTATGGGCTCGTGGTTCCTTCGAGTTTGCTACTGCACCACTATTATCACAATAAATTATGATGATTTTGGGCAAACCAGGAATCACATCTAAGTCCATCAAAAAGTTCCTGAGTCATACAGCTTCTTTGGCTGCCTCAGAGGCTGCCACATACTCAACTTCCATGGTTGAGTCAGAAACACATTTCTGCTTAACACTCCTCCATGCTATGGCTCCACCTCCTAAAGTAAACACATAGCCTGATGTAGACTTACTATTGTCCCTATCTGATTGGAAGTTAGAATCCGTGTAACCCACAGGGATCAAATCATTTGCTTGGTAAACCAGCATATAATATCTAGTCTTTCTTAGGTACTTTAATATATACTTTATGGCAGTCCAATGTCCCTGTCCTGGATTACTTTGATATATGCTAATCATGCCTACAGTAAAATAGATATCCGATCTCGTGTATAACATAGCATACATTAGGCTTCCTACAGCTGAAGCATAAGGAACTGTCTTCATTTCTTCTATCTCTTTTGATGTCTTCGGAGATATCTCTTTAGATAAAGATACCCCATGCCGAAAAGTTAGAAAACCTTTCTTGGAGTCTTGCATGCTAAAACGAGCTAGGATAGTATCAATATATGAAGTTTGGGATAAACACAACATTCTTTTCTTGCGATCCCTTATTACTTTGATCCTAAGAATATGTGCACATTCTCCCAAGTCATTCATATCGAATTTCTTGGATAACCGTATCCTTACTTCTGACAACACTTTGATATTGTTTCCAACTAACAAAATGTCATCTACATATAGTACAAGAAATATCACCACATTTCCATCACACTTCTTGTATACACAAGACTCATCCGGACTCTGAATAAATCTATAAGATTGGATTACTTCATTAAAACGGATGTTCCAAGATCTTAAAGCTTGCTTCAGTCCATAAATAGAACGATTGAGCTTACATACAAGATGCTCTTTGCCCTTTGCAATAAACCTCTCTGGTTGCTTCATATGGATGTTTTCTTCAAGACTTCCATTAAGGAAAGTTGTCTTGACATCCATTTGTCAAACCTCATAATCTATATGAGCAACAATAGATAAGAGTATTTGGATAGACTTAAGCATATCTACTGCAAAAATGTTTCCTCATAATCAATTCTCTCTTTTTGAGTATACCCCTTCGCAACAAGCCTTGCTTTGAAGGTTTCCACCTTCCCGTCTATCCCTCTTTTTCTTTTGTAGATCCATTTACATCCAATAGCTTTTACACTATTTGATGGTTTTACTAGCTTCCAGACTTTGTTAGAATACATAGATTCTATTTCTGAATTCATTGCTCTTTGCCAGGATGTTGCATCTTTATCTTGGAGTGCTTTATCATATGTTTGGGGATCAGGTTCATGTTTACCTGGGATTAAATCTGAAGACTCTCCCAAAAACATGAATCTTTCAGGTTGCCTCACAATCCTTCCACTACGACGAGGCACTGTCTGTGGTTGTGCATCATTTATGATACATGTTGCAGTTTCTTGTGATATTTCATCTTACACTTTTGGTACTAAAGTAGGCGTGCCCTCTCTCATTTCTTCTAAAACAATTTCACTCATGGGCTTGTGGTTTATTACATAGTCCTCTTCTAAAAATCAGGCATTCGTGCTAACAATGACCTTCTGATCTTTAGGACTACAAAATAAACCACCTTTTGTTCTTTTAGGATAACCTTGTTGGGACCGAATATGTAGCTAGAGGGGGGTGAATAGCTTGGTGCGCTCGTTGTGCTCTTCGTTGCTTGTTTCTTCAAAGATATGCAGCGGAAATACAAAGAAAACAAACACAACGCTAATAATAAGGATTTACTTGGTATCCACCTCAAGAAGAGGTGACTAATCCAAGGATCCACACACTCACGCACCCTCCACTATGAAAAACACTCCTTTATGGTAACTACCAAAGGCGGAGAAGCCCTACAAGTTCACACTACAAGACGAAAGGGAAAGGTAACAAAATACAAGCAAAAGCTTACAAGTTTGCACAAGAGAAACCCTAACCCTAACTTTCTTCTTCAGTTGTAGATCCGCCTCTTGACTTGGAAAAACCTCCAAGAACCTTCAAGAACTGGCGATCTGAACTTTGTGGAGAAGCTGTGGAGTTCCTGTGAAGATCGGGAGTGAACAGTGCAAGTTTTGTCGAAGGAATCAAACGCCTGCAGCTAAATATCATGCCAACGATCGGATCCTGATCTATTAGATTGCTCCCAATCGATCGGGGAGGCTTTGGATCGATCCAGTGCACCTCTGTGCTCTCAGGAATTGCTTGGATCGATCGGCTGATCGATCCAAGGCTTATCGTGCGAAATCGCACTTCCCAATCGATCCACTGATCGATTGGGGGCTCTGGATCGATCGGCCGATCGATCCAAAGCTGTTCTGTTCACGCGACACTTCTCCCCAATCGATCCACTGATCGATTGGGAGAAGGCTTGTCGCTGGGACTGTCCCAATCGATCGGCCGATCGATTGGGCATGAGCCAATCGATCGGCTGATCGATCCAGCCCTTGTTTTTGCCCAAAAACAAGTCCAAAGTCCCCTAAACCAACATCCGGTCAACCATGACCTGTTGGTACTGTTAATATAGTCTGACCTGGCTGTTGTTTTGATGTTGACACTGATTTAAGTTTGTATCAGATATTAATTAAACTCAGACTGATTAATGATCAAGATTGATCATGTGGAGAGGAAAAGTCCAAGTACGGATACTTGGCACGCGAAGTCGGAGAGGGCTCGGCAGCTCGTTCTCTAGACTAGATCGGAGAGGGCTCGGTAGCTCGTTCTCTGACCCGGACGTGGAAGTCGGAGAGGGCTCGGTAGCTCGTTCTCCGGACTAGGTCAGAGAGGGCTCGGTAGCTCGTTCTCTGGACCGGACGAAGTCGGAGAGGGCTCGGCAGCTCGTTCTCCGGACTAGGTCAGAGAGGGCTCGGTAGCTCGTTCTCTGGACCGGACGAAGTCGGAGAGGGCTCGGCAGCTCGTTCTCCAGACTAGGTCAGAGAGGGCTCGGTAGCTCGTTCTCTGGACCAGGAAGACGTTAGGGTTTAGGGCTGGGAAGCTCTAAAACCAACAGAGGCATTGGATCGGTCTGTTGACTGATCCAGTGATACTTTGGCTGTCTGGATTAGTCTGTCAACCGATCCAGTGATACCTTAGTTATCTGATCGGTCTCGTGACCGATCGGTAACCACACAGTAGCTTTCTGTGGGTTATCTGATCGGTCTAGTGACCGATCAGTAACCAAATAGTGGTTCACTGTAAGTTATCTGATCGGTCTGTAGAACGATCAGAAGGAAGCGAAGGATTCAGAGGACTATAGGGGATCGGTCTGTGGACTGATCCACCTATAGGTTGATCGGTCCACAGACCGATTAGAAGCCTCCCAGACCGATCAGGATATGTCTTAATCGGTCCAGAGAGCTATGGATCGGTCTGTTGACCGATCCACAACGATGTCGTTTGTCTTCTGATATTTCTATGTGATTTCTGATTCATCTGATCTAACCATCTGCTGTAAGCTTTTTGAGTTACAGATTGCAGGTGTCGTGTCAATGCTTGAATTCAAATTAAGCACCATCAGAAGAATAAGACCAAGTGCTCATTCTGCTGTGTGTCGCTGCAAATTGTGCAATTGGAGCATCAACGTTCACTGGCTACGATCAGTTGGCAACAACTTGACTCTTGCTTATTGGTTCGAGCTCAGAGACACCAGTGAAGACCATGGATGGTATTGGTGTGAGTTCAGAGAACCAGATGAGGAGGAAGAGTGATTGGCGACACCTGAGTTGGTCGCAGTGATTCGATACAGGTGACAGTGATTCGGCTCTGGCTGAAGACAGTGAGAAAGCAGAGGGATAAGAAGAAGGAAGAAGAGAGGTTTTGTAACAAGAAGAAGATTTTGAAAAACTCTCTGTCGATCAAGCAAGAGGCTGTGTGTTTGAGCTCTTGGCTGAGGAACTTCTTCTGTCTTTGCGCTTTGCTTTCATCGTGGCTGTAAGTTGATTGTTCATTCCTTTTGGCCACTAAACTCTGTAAGTCTTGTGCTTCATTTCAAATCTTCTCTGAGACTTTGTGGAGAGGTTACTCCACCGAGAAGGAGAAATACTTAGCCGGAATCTGTCCGGGGTGTGATCTACCGAAAGATCAAGGGATCGTCCACCTTACGGACACGCCGAGGAGTAGGGGCAAGTTATCCCCGAACCTCGTACATCCTTTTGTGTTAGTGGTGGGTTGTTCTTTTTCCTTGCGTCAGTTTTCTTTTTGCTTATTTCCGCTGTGCTAACAAGCTTTTGTGAGGAATTAATTGAGTTTTTAGTAGAGGCTATTCACACCCCCCCCCTCTCTAGCCATCCGAAGGTCCTAACAAGTTGTATCAGAGCAAGGCGCTCTTCATCCAGATTAACACCCTAAAGAGCAAGAAGATGGCTATGAAGGAAGGTTTTAGCACCAATCGTCCACCCTACTTCGACGGAGTGGACTTCCAATATTGGAAGAGTCGTATGGAGTATTATCTCAAGACCGACATCTCCATGTGGTTCTCGGTGAAGGAAGGGTTCACACCTCCGAAGGACGAAGAAGGTAAGGAACTAGAGTCGTCAAGGTGGTCCGCCGAGCAAACTCGCAAAGGACAAGCCGATGCCAAGGCGGTGGTCACTCTACAATGTGGGATAGCCAAAGATCAACTTGTCAAGGTAGATCCATTTGTGAGCGCAAAAGATTTGTGGAACAAGCTCATCGAGCTCCAAGAAGGAACCTGAGACTCTCGGATCGCCAAGAGAGACTTGTTCCTAAACCAACTATAAAATCTCACCATGAAGGAGAACGAAACGGTAAGTGAACTACACGGAAGGTTCAAAGAGATCATCAATGGTCTTCATTCCGTAGATGAACGCGTAGAGAATCGCGATCTTGTAAGGTACGCTCTCAAAGCCTTTCCGAGGAATGCCTTGTGGTCATCTATGGTAGATGCCTACAAGGTCTCCAAGGACCTTTCAATTGTTAAATTAGATGAATTCTTTTGTGAAATGGAACTTCATGAACTTGCTAACAAGGGTCAAAAAGAGAAAGGTATTGCCTTAGTTGCAGGAGAAAAGAGCAAGGATGGAAGAAGGAAGAAAGAAAAGAAGAAGGAGAAAGAGATTCCTACATCCTCATCCTCCTCCGAGTCCGATGATGAAGGTGGATCATGTTAGTTAGAGCCCTAGAGCCAATCATTTGATGATTGTATGGACTCATGTATATCATATTCTTATATTAATAAAGGCAATAGTTTGGTTATTATGCTTATTTGTTTTAGTGCCAAATAAACTAAGTATAGTAACGTCCTTGAGTAGAGCGTTCTTACCTATATCAATCGATTGGTTGAATTGATAGTGAGATGATATAGGGAACACTACTCTTAATCATTCCTAGTCGAGTATTAACATTCAGGGACAATGTTAATGAAATAAGACTAGCATGTAGGTCAACTCGATGACTTGATCTCATAAGTCATGGATATGGAGATATCAAGTTGACACATGGGTATATATTGGAGAATGTATACTGAATGACCCGCCATGAGAAAGTATCATGGATCGTTATATGAGTGTCATATACTTTCTCATGTGGCTATTAGTATGACTATTAGTCCTTAGACCTGAAGTCACCATGGATCCCTACATAAGGAGTTATGTACTTTGGTTTCGTCAAACGTCACCCGTAACTGGGTGGACTATAAAGGCGATTACTGGGTATATAACGAATTATGCAGAGGGATGTGAGTGATGTAGATGGGATCTATCCCTCCCATATGACGGGAGCGACATCGGTATTCTTGATAGAGTTAGACCACGAAGTGCATGGCCATGCCCAAATGAGTCAACATGAGATGTTGAGCTCATTTGATCGAGTGAGTCTACTTGGAGTTCAAGATTTAGATTGATTAGAGGATGACACGGTCTATGCCTCACATTGATCAATCTAGATGTCTAGGATAGAAGGACAATGTCACATATTGTGAGGAGTCACAATTAGTAGTCACAAGGTGATGTTGGATCTCAACATTCTTGTAACTTGGGTAGCAATGATGTATTGCTAGATGCCGCTCATTGCTTATGTTTCTAAAGGAGTTTAGAAACATTGCCAACGTTACAAGAACCTATTGGGTCACACACAAAGAACATGTGGATGGAGATTAGGTTCATATGATGAACCAATAGGATTAGGTTCATATGATGAACCAAAGATTGGATTCGAATTAGACTTATTGAGTTAAACTCAATTAGATTCAATTGTTGAATGAGTCTAATTTACATTTGATTCATTGAGTCAATTTATATTAATGAATTGAGATTCATTAAATTAAAAATTGACTTGAATCAAAGCTTGGATTTAACTCAACAAGGAAGAGATTGGGTCAAGTTTGACTTGACCAAATTGGAAGTTGAAACATCAAGTTTGACTTGATGCATTGCCACATCATGTAGGTTGACTCATCCTACATGGCATGACACATAGTTGCCACATCACCTCCACCACATGAGGTGTGCCACCTCATTGGAGGTTACACTCTCCTTTCTTTAATGTGGCCGGCCACATTAATGAGAGGAGTTATGTGGCCGGCCACACTTAATGGTGTGGAGTTTTTTTCATTTGTGGGTATTGATGTGGTTTTATTGTATCATCTTCCTTCTTGCTTCCTCTCTCCATGGCTGATGGTTGCCGTGCACTTCATTGGGAGGAGAGGTGTGAGTTAAGTCCAAGACAATAAGAGAGTGTGAAGGTCACAAAGGAGAAGACTACTAGAGGAGTGGTGAGATTCTTCTTGTTTTCTCTTCTTTTCTCTTCTTTCCAATCCCATCCGAGAGCATCTAGAGAGTGCTAGCACACTTGTGGTGCTCTCTCTTCCATCCTTGAGAGTTAGAGAACCCTCCTTGTTCGTGTGGATACCGAGAGAGGAGTGTCTACATTGACACTCTCGAGATCCAACGCTTTCTTGGACGAGCGGGACTAAACGAAGGGCACGCTTCAAGGGTAAACACTTTTTCTCGTAGATCTAAGTAGTAGATCGGTTTTTAAACTCGTACAAGAAATAGTTTTTCAAATTTTGTATACGAATCTTTGCACGGATCTACGGCTTTGGGTCCTTCGGGGTTTCCGCGACGCGAAAAAGTGATTTTCGCGGCCCGAAGAACCCAACAGTGGTATCAAAGCCACGTGCAAAGACTTGTACGAGTTAGTTTTTGGTTTTTGGAAAACAAAAACTTCTGTGATTTTCTGTAAAAATTCAATTTTTATGTTTTTATGGGTAATTTTTCCTTATAGGCGAAGCACAAGTGTCTCGGCACTTGTAGGCTTCGGCTATCGGGAAGAATTTTCCCAAACGGCTTCGTTTCGACCCAAAATCTTTTGGGACAGCGAACTCGGGTGCCTTTAGATCGCAACGGAGCAACTCACGATGGTTAGATCGTGGGTAGGGGCGCTGCCCCTAACCCCGCAAGGGGATTTGCTCCGCGATCGCACCCGAAATCGCTAAAAACGAACCCGTCGGGAAGATTTTTCCGAAACAGTAATGTCTCGGCCCAAATCGTTTTGGGACAGTGGGTTTGGGCGCTGTTGGATCGCAATGGGACCCTCGCGATGGTTAGATCGTGGGTAGGGGTGCTGCCCCTGGCCCCGCAAGGGGATCCGTTCCGCGATTGCGCCCGAAACCGCTAACCGGGACCGCCGGGAAATTTTACTTGTAAAATTGTAAAAAAAAAATATTTTTAAAATTACAGAAAATAAGAAAATATATAATTTTGAATTATATATTAATTTTGTGATAGTCATGGCCCAAAACCCAATATGATTGGTTGTGTTG
Source organism: Zingiber officinale (assembly GCF_018446385.1). Classification (NCBI taxonomy): domain Eukaryota; kingdom Viridiplantae; phylum Streptophyta; class Magnoliopsida; order Zingiberales; family Zingiberaceae; genus Zingiber; species Zingiber officinale. Next base: position 88,342,763 of record NC_055998.1, on the reverse strand, counting down.
TAATTCATAATACGGCCTGCGTGCCGTGATGTGTTTTCGCGTGTTGTATTTATTTTATTATTCGCGACCTGCGCGTCGTGCCTCGTCTTTTATTCTTGTTGTAAATTAGATTTAGACTCGAATGTAACTCGAGTTTCAAATTGTAATGTACAAATTGGAGCGGTGGAGGGTCCACACGAGACGGAGGCGGGCACGAGCAACACAAGGTGGTCAAAGGGAGGAGCTTGGAGAAGCTGTTGACCCTAGGTTGACCATTCGATCTTCTCATTGGCTTGAGAAGATCGTAGTAGGGCCATGACTAAATCACAAATAGATTAATTAATTAATTATTATGTATCTGATGCATGTTTAATAGTTAATTAATTAATTAGTACCTTAACGATTAGATTAGATCTAAGTCGTGCACATGATGCACCCTTGCGATTAGATTAGATCTAAGTCGTGCACAAGATGCATCCTTCTCGATTAGATTAGATCTAGATCGAACCAACTCTAAATGCCTAACCGTGCCGTGATACCTATCACTACCTCGATCACATGTATTGTTGAATCTGCCAAAGCAGAGCAATACATATTATCTTGGTAGGATACGGAGGGACAATCTTGGTCCCGTCTATCAACACATGGGTGAATACAAACTCAATTAGATTGAGTATTCATAATTACTCAGTTGGATCGAGTCAACTATAGGCATTCTTCCAATAGTTGGAAAGATAGGTCAATATCACATCTATATTAACTCTCGGGCGTATTAGCCAAAGCTAACTCGAGTTTTAATATAAATGCGGATATTGATTCTATAAACAAGAGTTGCATAGAGATGTAATTGGTAATCGTTACTTACCGATCATACTAAGCCTTGGGCGTATTAGCCAAAGCTAACTCAAGGGTTAGTATGATGTGGATCTTGTCCCACAAGAATTATAGATTTCAGTGGGAGCATCATTTAATTAAAGGCCTAATTAAATGATTTTAAAAGAATATGATATTTATTTCTGCAAATTTTTCTGTTGTAGATAACCATGACGTCAAATACGAACACTTTCTCCCTGCGATCTGTCCTTGAGAAGGACAAGCTCAACGGAGCGAATTTCCTGGACTGGTACAGGAACTTGAGAATAGTTCTCACCCAGGAGCGTAAGCTGTACGTTCTGGAGCAGCCTATTCCTGAGGCTCCTCCTGCCAATGCCCCGCGAGCCGACAAAGATGCTTATAAGAAGCATCAAGACGACGCATTAGATGTGTCCTGTCTAATGCTCGCGACCATGAACTCAGAGCTTCAGAAGCAACATGAGTTTATGAGCGCTTACGATATGGTTGAACATCTTTGTCACCTATATCAAGGACAAGCAAGGCACTGGAAGAGGAACTCCAAAGAATACCTGGAAGATCTTAAGAAGAAGAGAAATAAGATTTCTACTTCAGGTATAAATGTTATAGAAGTCAACCTCTCTATTTCTTCATCGTGGGTATTAGATACCGGATGTGCTTCGCACATTTGTACTAATGTACAAGCGCTGAGGAATAGCAGAGCATTGACGAAGGGTGAGATAGACCTACGAGTAGGCAATGGAGTACGAGTTGCTGCTATTGCTGTAGGAACTTATCATCTATCTCTGCCCTCTGGGCTAGTACTAGAATTAGACGATTGTTATTATGTGCTTGCCTTGACAAAGAACATAATATCAGTTTCTTGTTTGGACAAGAGAGGATACTCGTTTATAATAAAGAACAAATGTTGTTCCGTCTTTTTAAACGATATGTTCTATTGTAGTGCACCTCTGATAAACGGACTCTACATTCTAGACCTAGAGAGCCACTCTATAACATAAATACCAAGAGGTCAAGTCGAATGACTTGAACCAAACTTACCTCTCTTGTCGCTTAGGTCATATAAATGACAAGCGCTTATCCCAGCTCCATAAGGATGGTTTGCTGGACTCATTTGATTTTGAATCATATGAGATATGCGAGTCATGCATACGAGGCAAGATGACCAAGACTCCCTTTAGTGGGCACGGCGAGAGAGCGACTGATTTGTTAGGACTCATACATAGTGATGTATGTGGCCTTTCAATGTCGCTGCTAGAGGCGGTTATAGATACTTCATCACATTTACTGATGACTTCAGTAGATACGGTTATGTGTACCTGATGACACATAAATCTGAATCCTTTGAAAAGTTCAAAGAATTCAAGAATGAAGTACAGAACCAGCTTGGCAAGAGTATTAAAATACTTCGATCCGATCGAGGTGGAGAATACTTAAGCCATGACGTGACTATTTAGCTGAGTGTGGGATTCTATCCCAACTCACTCCTCCTGGAACATCACAGTGGAATGGTGTATCCGAAAGGAGGAATCGTACCCTATTAGATATGGTACGATCTATGATGAGTCACACAGATCTTCCGACATATCTATGGGGATATGCTCTAGACACGGCAGCTTTCATTCTCAACCGAGTTCCATCCAAGGCCGTGATAAAGACACCATATAGGATATGGACTGGGAGAGATGCCCAGGTGTCTTTCATGAGGATTTGGGGTTGTGAGGCTTACGTACGACGTCAAGTCTCAGACAAATTAGGACCTAAATCCGACAAGTGCTATTTCATCGGATATCCCAAGGAAACTAAGGGATATTACTTCTACATTCCCAGTCAGCACAAGGTAGTTGTGGCAAAGACTGGGGTCTTTCTAGAAAGGGACTTTGTTTCTAGAAAGACTAGTGGGAGCGCGTTCGATCTTGAAGAAGTTCAAGATGCGAACAATAGCACTGATGCCTCGATGGAAGTTGAACTGGAACCACAAAGTGTTGTGGATGATGTTGTTCCACAAAGAGTTGAGGAACAACAACCAGTTCAAGTAGACATACCTCTTCGCAGGTCTGATAGGGTACGTCGTCAGCCTGAGAGATACTCATTTCTCTTGTCTGACCATGATGACGTTGTGCTCATAGAGGATGAGCCTACCACCTATCAGGAAGCTGTGATGAGACCAGATTCCGAGAAATGGCTAGAAGCCATGAGATCCGAGATGGATTCCATGTACACCAACCAAGTATGGACTTTGGTTGATCCACCTGAAGGGGTAAAACCCATTGGGTGTAAGTGGGTCTTTAAGAGAAAGACTGACATGGATGGACTTATCTATAAGGGTCGCTTGGTAGCTAAAGGTTTCAAGCAGATTCATGGTATTGACTATGATGAAACTTTTTCTCCAGTAGCGATGTTTAAGTCTATTCGGATCATGCTTGCTATTGCGACCTACCATGACTATGAGATATGACAGATGGATGTCAAAACTGCGTTTCTGAATGGAAACCTACTCGAGGATGTGTACATGACACAACCCGAGGGTTTTGTAGATCCAATAGATACTGAAAAGTTATGCAAGTCGCATAGGTCCATTTATGGACTAAAGCAAGCTTCTAGAAGCTGGAATCTTCGATTTGATGATGCAATCAAATAGTTTGGTTTCATCAAGAACGAAGATGAGCCTTGTGTCTACAAGAAGGTTGTAGGGGATATAGTTGTCTTCCTCATATTGTATGTGGATGACATACTACTCATTGGGAAGGACATCCCTATGCTTCAGTCTGTCAAGACCTGGCTAGGGAGTTGCTTCTCAATGAAGGACTTAGGTGAGGCATCCCGCATTCTAGGGATTCAGATCTATAGAGATAGATCTAAGAGATTGCTTGGCCTAAGTCAGAGTACATATATTGACAAGGTACTCCTACGGTTTGCCATGCAGAACTCCAAGAAGGGATTTCTGCCGATGTCACATGGCGTGAGTCTTTCGAAGACTCAAGGTCCCTCTTCTAGAGAGGAGAGAGACCGCATGGATCAGATCCCTTATGCGTCAGCCATAGGATCGATCATGTACGTCATGCTATGTACTCGACCTGATGTCTCGTATGCTTTGAGCATGACGAGCAGATACCAGTCAGATCCAGGTGAAAGTCACTGGATAGCGGTCAAGAATATTCTTAAGTACTTGAGAAGGACTAAAGAATATTTCTTGATATATGGAGGCAATGATGAGCTAACTGTAAAGGGTTACAGTGATGCTAGCTTCCAGACCGATCAGGATGATTACCGATCGCAATCAGGGTTCGTGTTTTACTTAAATGGTGGTGCTGTGAGCTGGAAGAGTTCAAAGTAGGACACAGTAGCTGATTCTACAACAGAGGCCGAGTATATTGCTGCATCAGAGGCAGCAAAGGAGGCAGTTTGGATCCGCAAGTTTATCACTGAACTTGGGGTGGTTCCTAACATCGCTGACCCAGTTGAGCTCTATTGTGACAACAATGGAGCTATAGCACAGGCAAAGGAACCTCGCTCACACCAGCGGACCAAGCACATACTACGGCGCTTCCATCTCATTTGAGAGATTATCGATAGAGGAGATGTGAAGATTTGCAGAGTACCTACAGAGGCTAACATCGCAGATCCCTTGACCAAGGCTTTGACACAGAGGAAGCATGACGGTCACACTAGGTCTTTAGGCCTTAGAGGCTATACTGATTGGCACTAGTGCTAGTGGGAGATTGTTAGTTAGAGCCCTAGAGCCAATCATTTGATGATTGTATGGACTCATGTATATCATATTCTTATATTAATAAAGGCAATAGTTTGGTTATTATGCTTATTTGTTTTAGTGCCAAATAAACTAAGTATAGTAACGTCCTTGAGTAGAGCGTTCTTACCTATATCAATCGATTGGTTGAATCGATAGTGAGATGATATAGGGAACACTACTCTTAATTATTCCTAGTCAAGTATTAACATTCAGGGACGATGTTAATGCAATAAGACTAGCATGTAGGTCAACTCGATGACTTGATCTCACAAGTCAACTCGATGACTTGATCTCATGGATATGGAGATATCAAGTTGACACATGGGTATATATTGGAGAATGTATACTGAATGACCCGCCATGAGAAAGTATCATGGATCGTTATATGAGTGCCATATACTTTCTCATGTGGCTATTAGTATGACTATTAGTCCTTAGACCTGAAGTCACCATGGATCCCTACAAAGGAGTTATGTACTTTGGTTTCGTCAAACGTCACCCGTAACTGGGTGGACTATAAAGGCGATTACTGGGTATATAATGAATTATGCAGAGGGATGTGAGTGATGTAGATGAGATCTATTCCTCCCATATGACGGGAGCGACATCGCTATTCTTGATAGAGTGAGACCACTAAGTGCATGGTCATGCCCAAATGAGTCAACATTAGATGTTGAGCTCATTTGATCGAGTGCGTCTACTTGGAGTTCAAGATTTAGATTGATTAGAGGATGACACGGTCTATGCCTCACATTGATCAATCTAGATGTCTAGGATAGAAGGACAATGTCACATATTGTGAGAAGTCACAATTAGTAGTCACAAGGTGATGTTGGATCTCAACATTTCTTGTAACTTGGGTAGCAATGATGTATTGCTAGATGCCGCTCATTGCTTATGTTTCTAAAAGAGTTTAGAAACATTGCCAACGTTACAAGAACCTATTGGGTCACACACAAAGAACATGTGGATGGAGATTAGGTTCATATGATGAACCAATAGGATTAGGTTCATATGATGAACCAAAGATTGGATTCGAATTAGACTTATTGAGTTAGACTCAATTAGATTCAATTGTTGAATGAGTCTAATTTACATTTGATTCATTGAGTCAATTTATATTAATGAATTGAGATTCATTAAATTAAAATTGACTTGAATCAAAGCTTGGATTTAACTCAACAAGGAAGAGATTGGGTCAAGTTTGACTTGACCAAATTGGAAGTTGAAACATCAAGTTTGACTTGATGCATTGCCACATCATGTAGGTTGACTCATCCTACATGGCATGACACATAGTTGCCACATCACCTCCACCACATGAGGTGTGCCACCTCATTGGAGGTTACACTCTCCTTTCTTTAATGTGGCCGGCCACATTAATGAGAGGAGTTATGTGGCCGGCCACACTTAATGGTGTGGAGTTTTTTCATTTGTGGGTATTGATGTGGTTTTATTGTATCATCTTCCTTCTTGCTTCCTCTCTCCATGGCTGATGGTTGCCGTGCACTTCATTGGGAGGAGAGGTGTGAGTTAAGTCCAAGACAATAAGAGAGTGTGAAGGTCACAAAGGAGAAGACTACTAGAGGAGTGGTGAGATTCTTCTTGTTTTCTCTTCTTTTCTCTTCTTTCCAATCCCATCCGAGAGCATCTAGAGAGTGCTAGCACACTTGTGGTGCTCTCTCTTCCATCCTTGAGAGTTAGAGAACCCTCCTTGTTCGTGTGGATACCGAGAGAGGAGTGTCTACATTGACACTCTCGAGATCCAACGCTTTCTTGGACGAGCGGGACTAAACGAAGGGCACGCTTCAAGGGTAAACACTTTTTCTCGTAGATCTAAGTAGTAGATCGGTTTTTGAACTCGTACAAGAAATAGTTTTTCAAATTTTGTATACGAATCTTTGCACGGATCTACGGCTTTGGGTCCTTCGGGGTTTCCGCGACGCGAAAAAGCGGTTTTCGCGGCCCGAAGAACCCAACAGATCATCATCAAGCGAGATGACCAACTTCGTAAGGAGAATCATGAGAAGGAGCCGGAGATACAAAGGGAAAGGTAAGTCTATTGATCAAAATGTTGATAAGACTAATGTTATGAGTGTAGCAAGAAAGGACACTATCGGAGCGAGTGTCCAAAACTCAAGAAGAAGGAGGAAAGGGCCAAGAAGAAGAAAGCTCTCAAAGCTACTTGGGATGAATCCTCCTCAAGCTCATCGGAGGAAGAGAAGAAGGAGAAAAGCACTCGTCAATTAGCACTCATGGCAAGGGAGGAATCAGATTCCGGAAGTGATACATCAGCCGAGGCTTCATCATCTTCGGATGATGAAGAGGTAACTTCTCCTCACTTAGAAAAGTGCTACAGAACTATTGCTCATTTATCTACTTTGCGTAAGAAATCAAAAATTGAAATCAAATCATTAAAAGATGAAGTAGAACACTTGAAGACTCTTAGGGAAGATGAGGTTGATGACCTACATCAAGAGCTTCTTGAGGATGAAAACAAAGCCTTAAAGAGTGAAGTTGAGAAACTCAAGAAAATGCTTGAGAAATTCTCAACTAGTTCTAAGACCTTAGATATGATTCTAAATGCCCAAAGGGCGGTCTATAACAAGGCTGGGTTAGGATATCAACCTAAGGAGTCTAGTTTCATTTTCCTAGTGTCTAGAACCCAATTTCATAGATCACATGCTTCTAGGGTTCATGAGACTAGGAAGGGTGTGACCAAGGCATGGGTTCCTAGGTCTTTCATTGTAGATGCATTAGGTCCCAAGATTTGGGTACCTAAAACATCTATCTTTCGTGTCTTGTAGGCATTTGTCAAGGGGGAGCATCTATCAACTTGGTTTGTTGATAGTGGATGCTCCATGCACATGACCGGGGACAAGTCACTCTTTACTACCCTTCAAAACAAAAATAGAGGTAATGTGTCCTTTGGTAATAATGGTAGCCTTAAGGTTATAGGAGTTGGAGATATTCATATATCTGAATGTCTCCAAATCAAAAATGTCCTTCTAGTCAAGGGGATGACCTTTAATCTCCTAAGTGTCAGCCAATTGTGTGATACGGGTTACACAATTGAGTTTCATTCAAGTCAATGTCTGGTCAAACACATTGACACACTTGACACGGTACTAGTAGGCACAAGGGTGGATAACATTTATCAAGTATCTTTTAAAAGTGCTACTAATGCCTCTGCTAAGTGTTTCATGTCAAAAGAAGAAGAATCATGATTGCATAGAAGGTTGGCCCACGTAAACATGAAGAATATTCGAAAGCTGGCCAACAAAGGATTAGTGCGAGACTTACCAAGCATCAAGTACCAAAAGACAAAATTATGTGATGCATGTCAAAAGGGTAAGCAAACAAAAGCGTCTCATAAAGGTAAAAGCGCTGTAAGTACATCTACTGCTTTAGATTTATTGCATATGGACTTATTTGATTGTAGTAATGTCATTTCATTGAATGGAAGTAGATATTGCTTAGTGATCATTGATGACTTTACTAGATATACATGGACTTTCTTTTTGAAAAATAAGGATCAAACCATAGATATTTTTATTTCCTTTTGTAGAAGAACTGAAAATGAAAAATCAACAACAATTAAAACAATTAGAAGTGATCATGGTGAAGAATTTCAAAACCATAGATTTTTTGAATTTTGTCAAGAAAAAGGATATAGGCATGAGTTCTCTACTCCAAGGACCCCACAACAAAATGGGGTTGTGGAGAGAAAGAACCGAGTCTTGCAAGAGGCTGCATGAAGCATGCTAAATGAGTACTCACTACCGAGTTACTTATGGGATGAAGCTATAAATACAGCTTGCTATGTGCAAAACCGAGTCTTGATACATAGATTTTTAGGAAAGACTCCCCATGAACTTTGGTTTGGGAGATCCCCTATAATTAAACATCTTAGGGTGTTTAGTTGTAAGGTGTTTATCTTAAACACCAAGGATCATCTTGGAAAGTTCACGGCTAAAGCTGACGAAGGGATACTAGTCGAGTACTCTCTCATCAGCAAAGCCTATCGAGTCTACAACAATAGAACTAAATTGATTGAAGAGTCCTCGGATGTAGCATTTGAAGAAATTCCTAAATCAAATGATCAATCAAGGGATGTAAAGAGAAATTCAATTTGAACTTAGAAATCTAAGTTTAAATGATCAAAACATAGGGAGAGTCGAAATTGACTTCGATGATGATGAGCAAAGGCAAGCAAGGGCTCAGTCTGATCCTTTGCCTGATACTGAGCCCTTGCCTGTGTCTAGTGAGACCACTCATGAGGCACCGCCAACACCAAGGCAATGTAGGATAGCCTCTAGTCATCCCCAAGACCAGATTGTGGGAGACATTCAACAAGGGGTTAGGACTAGATCATTCTTTAGAAATGAGTCTAATGAGGTCGCCTTGATCTCAGAAATTGAACCAAAATTAGTTGATGAGGCATTGCACGATCCTGATTGGATCATAGCTATGCAAGATGAGTTAGGTCAATTTGCAAGGAGCTAAGTGTGGGACTTAGTTCCTAGACCTAAGAAGACCACCATTATTGGAACCAGATGGGTCTTCAAAAATAAGTTAAACCAAAAGGGAGAAGTCGTAAGAAACAAGGCAAGACTTGTAGCCAAGGGCTATAGTCAAGTCGAAGGTCTCGATTATGATGAGACTTATGCTCCCGTGGCTCGATTAGAGTCCATTCGTTTAATGCTAGCTTTTGCTGCACATAGAGGCTTCAAGCTCTATCAAATGGACGTTAAATCGGCCTTCTTAAATGGTTTCATTAAAGAAGAGGTCTATGTTGAACAACCACCGGGGTTTGTGAATCCCGAAGCTCCAAACCACGTGTGCAAGCTCAAGAAAGCTCTTTATGGGCTTAAACAAGCACCTCGAGCATGGTACGAAAGGTTGTCAACTTACTTACTAGAAAAGGGTTTTGTAAGAGGTAAAATTGACCCAACACTATTTCTGTGTAGAGATGGTGAAAACATATTTGTAGCCCAGGTGTATGTCGATGACATAATTGATGGCTCAAATAACAAGGGCTATTTGAATGAATTTATCACTCACATGGAAAGTGAGTTTGAGATAAGTCTGGTGGGAGAATTGACATTCTTCCTTGGACTTGAAATCAAACAAACTCGAGATGGCATTTATGTCCATCAGATGAAGTATACTCAAGAGATGCTCAAGAAATTCAAAATGAGTGACTCTAAGGAAGTATCCACTCCAATGGCGACAAACACTCGCCTTGACAATGATGAGAGTGGAAAACCAGTTGATCTAACGCAATATAGAAGCATGATCGGTAGTCTTCTATATCTCACAGCTAGTCGACCGGACATACTCTTTGCTGTGGGCATGTGCGCTAGATATCAAGTTTGTACCAAGGAATCTCATTTAATTGCAGTTAAGAGAATCCTGAGATACCTTAAGGGCACAATCAGAGTAGGTCTATGGTACCCTCGTACGGAGTCTTTTGACTTGATAGGTTATACCGACTCCGATTATGCTGGGTACAAATTGGATCGGAAAAGCACTAGTGGGGGTTGCCAATTTTTAGGTTCATCATTGGTTAGTTGGTCAAGTCGGAAGCAACATTGCATTGCTCTCTCCACAACCGAGGCTGAATACATTGCCATGGGAGAGAGTGTATCACAATTGTTGTGGATGATCCACACCCTAGAAGATTATGTGTAACGACCACCCTTCTTACTACTACTACTCTCTAAGGATGACTGTTACTTAACTACTAACTTTACTTAACCGGTATGATTAAAAATCACATGGAAACCCTACCGAAAAATTTCGGCAGAGTCTCCCCTGTACCGGTGACCATATTCAATAATACATGCAATACATACTCAGCCACAAGCGGCTGGAACACATATCAATCAACCACGTAGTATAATAAATCCAAAATAAAGAAAACAACACCAGAAATCATCACACAAGATTACAATTCTTCTACTACATCCTAATCATATCAAAATAACAAATACTATCTCAAATACTCCTAACATAGCAAAAGACAATGGAAACTAAACTAAAACTTCTTTCCTAGTCCCAAGGCTTCCATAGTCCTGGCATCACACATCCTTCGAACACCTCCTTGTCGCCTTCCTTTCTATATCTTTTCCTTTCCTGTATCTGCAGTAAGAGGAAGTGTAGTCTATAAGCAAAATTTGCTTAGTAAGCGCTATCTAACTCACAAAATCTCGATATGCATGTACATATATCTATAACATTATCTAACTGATTACTTACTGGAGACTACTCATGCTCATCTACTAATAAAAGAACAAGACATGCTGAAATGCTAAACATGTAAAGCTACTCATGCTCAGAAAATAGCAAAGAACAGTAAGCTAATCTAAATAGCATGCTAGCATAAAAGAAAACTCAACTTGCTGATTTTAAAACAAAGTGAAACTTAGTTCATCTGTTCTAAACTTATTCTTTAATACTTTATACTTATGTAAAACTTGCTTTACTTGTTCAAAACTTATACTTATAATACTTAAAAATAATAATCAACTTCTTCTTGGGCCCGACAACTGTGCTTTTACTTTTGTAATGACCCGACCCATTTGGCGACCCTATGGTCGTCGACCGTCGGCCGAGCCGTTACTACTAGGTTATCTAAACCTAGGGACGACTATGGGAGCCCAGCCCAAGGACAGAGAGTCCAGTACAGTGCCACTGATAAAAGTAAAATACTTGTTATCTTTTAATACTTCTAATATATAATGCCTCGGCATTTTCTTTAGCATCTTGTGTGCCAAAATCCCTAAAGTTTTGACTTTGGGATCTACTTAAGGCCTTGGCCTTTTTCTTTCTTTTCTTTATCTTTCTTATATTTTTCTTAAACTCTTAAAAAGAATATAGGCATGCTACAACAAAATCAAATCAAAGGAAAGAAAATCTGACTTCTATAAGCATGCTATATCAGAGACAAATCAAAAGAAAGCATATCTAACTTCTTCAAACATGCTACAACAGATTTAAAACAAAGGAAACAATTCTGAAATCTTTAAGCATGCTAAAATGGAAGCTGTTCAGATTTGTTATAATGCAAAGAAAACTCAAAACTGCAACGTGAACTGACATAGCTGTTCCTACTCATTGGAGCTACATAAACTTGAAATCTACATGCATAAAACTAATAAGGAAGGATCTATATCAAAACTAAGCAATGGAAATGCTAACAGCACAAAACCACTCTACTGCATGCTCGTTAAAGGCTTATGCCTACACATGGCAGCAAAGAAGAAAATCAAATACTAGGATGTTTCATGCTCTCATTTCCAAATCTAAACAACTAAATCTGGTTTTATGACAGCAAGCTTCAAGATAAACCAAACCTAAGTCTGTTCATGTTATTCTAATAGCAAGGAGAAACATTACAATTCAACACTGCTCATGCTCTTCTAGTAATAAAGAAACTACACATGCTTAACTAATAACAAATAGGAAAGTCCAACAACATGCTAAATCATAAAACTAAAGAATCTAACTCACATGCCTTATATTCAAGAATGCAAATATACGGCAGCAAAGGAATTAATAACCAAGCTAAAGCAGCAGAGGAAATCAACACAGAATTTGCTGGGAAATCAGAACCTAAACCACATGCTCAAAAATCTAAACCATCACAGGTTCATTGCCTAGCAGCAACAATATCCGAATTGCACAGCAAGCCCCAAAAGGAACTGCTCGTGCCCCTTTCCTAGCACAACCAAACTCCACAGAACACTTCAAGAGAAGCTGTTTTTATCCTTTTCATTGCACAATACTAAGTTATGCTTGCTGGTTTGTTTTTAAATAAAACCTATGCACAAACTTATTCAATCTTTGAGCATGCTACCACAGAAGCACAAAGGAGGAATCAATTCTCAGAACTACACTTAACCCTCTAGCAAAAACCCAATTCTGCACATCACTCCGGAAGCAAAGAAAGAGATCAAAATCCCTAGCAAATATGAATTCGGCACAACACAATCCGAAACAAAAGCACCAACCACCTACTATTTATCTCAAGCTTTCGGAAGAAGAAAGAAACAATCGGAGCTATCCTACTGCAGGTGAGTAGCAACTTACATCGGATTCTTGGTCTTACAGCCGAAAGAGAACCTTCTAGGGCTCGGAGAAGTGAAGATCTCGGCGGCTTCTTGGTGTTCCTGAGCTCCCCTCGTCGAGGTGGTTCACACACGGGTGGAGACCGGCCGGAAAACCCTTCGCCGGCGTTGGAGATTGAGCCCTAACGCCTTCTTCTTCGTTTCCACCGTGAGAGAAGAACGGCGTCGCGCCGCGAGAAGGAGGAGGAAAAGGTTTCGGGTCGGGAGAAATTAGGGCTCGGGATTTTACCTCCTCAACTTATCCCTCTTTATAATCTCCATATTCTGTTAACTTGTTAAATAAATTTTCCTACCTTTTCTAAACAAAACCGACGGCTGGATCACTTGGTCAGCCGGGTTTTGACCGAGCCAAAGGCCGCAGGTTCAAGTCCCCAGCCAAGCCTTTTATTCTCCTTTTATTCTGCTATTAACTATTTATTACTTAAATACAATTCGACCCTTATTTGATCAAGTAATAACTGTTAGCCCAGTTGGTTAGCTAGGTTTTGCTCGGGTCAGGGGTTGCCGGTTCAAGCCTCAACTTGGACATTTTTTTGTCGAAACTTCTTTCGTTTAGTAAAAATACCAAACGACCTCCAAAAATTACATAAAAATATTCTATAAATTCCTAAAAATCTCTAGAATTTTTTTAAAGCATTTCTAGATTTTAATAAGGTCCTTTAGGACTCCAAATCATGAAATTTGGGGTGTTACAATCCCCCCTACCTTATAAAAAGTTCGTCCTCGAACTTAGAATAATTCTAGATCTCTCTGTCTCATACTGTCCTTACGCTCCTAAATAATTTCCTCGTGCTTCTGGTTCTAAATAACTTTCACTAATGGTACTCTTTGTTTCTTAGTCTTTTAACTTCTCGGTCCTCTATCATTCATATCGAATCATACCCATTAGTAGTCCTTGGAAGGCTTGATATCTTCTCTATTCTTTCTAAACATACTTATGTATATAAATATAAGAGAAACAAAACTAAAATTGTCTCTATTCTTTCTAAGCATATGTATCACAATATAGAAAATTAATGTAACGACCACCCTTCTTACTACTACTCTCTAAGGGCGACCGTTACCTAACTACTACTCTACTTACTAGTGTTACTGACGCTATTATTAGCAATACTTAGATTTATCACGGTTCAGAGGAATTCCTACCGAAAAATTTCGGCAGAGTCTCCCCTGTACCGGTGACCAAATCCATAGTACATAAGATATATACGCAGCCACAGGCGGCTGGAACTCATTTTTCACAACCACGTAGTTATAAAAACAACAGTAAAAACAACCAACTATATCACTCCATGAATAATTAAAGTGACTAAATACATATGCGGAAATAAACTCAACTACAATCTCACAAACTTCATAATAGTGCTAAAGAAAAGAACTAAAGCATAAACTCTAATCAAATAGGTCCTGTAGGTTTGATAACACTCTCTAGATCTCTCCATAGTCGCAGTCATCACACACCTTCATCACCACCACCATCCTGTCGTCTCCCTTCGTATCTTAGCTTTTCCTTTATCTGCAGTAGGAGGAAAGAAAATAGATCTATAAGCGAAACGCTTAGTAAGTACTAATCTATCTCAAAAAAACTCGAAGTGCATAAAAAGTAATGCAATAATACTGAAACTGAAATGCTAAAGCAAATCTGCATGTGCTCATGGTATACAGAAAATGAAACTGGATACTAAACATGCTCACTATCTAACAGGATAATAAGAAATTAACACTGTAAGCTTAGAATTAAAGAAACTAACTTTTTATTTAATCTAAGCATAAAACTTGTTTCAATTTCCTATATCCTTGTAACAGAAATTAATCTTTTAATTTCTATCTTTTACTTTCTTCTTCTTTCTTTCTTCTTTTTAACTTTTCTTTTCTTCTTCTTCTTTTTCTTTTCTTCTTTGGGCCCAGGCTTAGTACCATCTTTGTTTGCGCGCTCTCTAATAGTGACTGGGGTAGCGAGCCTCCAACCCTATGAGGATAAAGACCTTGGTCTTACCAGGGCCAAGACCTCGGAATTGGTCACCTGGATTTGTTTAACGACAACCTCGGAAGTCGGGTACTAGCCTCTTACTTTAGTTTACTTGTTATCTCTTTTTAACTAGACCTTGGTCTTTTTTATTTTTACTCAGTTTTCTCATAATCCTTTATTAGAGTTTATTGGAATCCTTTAGATATACCTAACAAGTGTAGAATTACAATTAACTAAGCATGCTATATAAAAACAATACAAGGGAAACAAATCTAGACTCTCTCTAAGCATGTTATAAAACAAAGCAACAGAAAAGCAAATCTGAACTTCCTAAACATGCTGTAAAACAAAGGAAAAGAAATCACATCTGAACTTACTAATCATGCTCTAGAATAGAGCAAAAGAGAGCTAGTTTGAGCTTTTAAAACATGCTGTGATAAGAGCAAAGAAAGCTAATCTAATCTTACTAATCATGCTATAAAATAGAGCAAAAGAAAACTAATTCAAACTTGCTAATCATGCTATAAAATAGAGCAGAAGAAAGCTAATTCAAACTTGCTAATCATGCTATAAAATAGAGCAAAAGAAAATTAATTCAAACTTGCTAATCATGCTATAAAATAGAGCAGAAGAAAGCTAATTTGGACTTTCTACACATGCTGTAAAATAGAGCAAAAGAAAGCTAACTTGGACTTTCTAAACATGCTGTGATAAAAGCAAAAGAAAGCTAATCTAACCTTACTAATCATGCTACAAAATATAGCAAAAAGAAAACTAATTTGATCTTGCTTAATTATGCTACAAAATGGAGCAAAAGAGAACTACTTTAAGCTTACTAATCATGCTATAAAAATAGGGCAAAAGAATGCAACTTTGAACTTTCTAAACATACTATAAAATAGAGCCAAAGAGAGCTTATTTAGATTTCCTAAACATGCTGTGAAATAGACAACTAAATGCTACTTTAAACTTCCTAAACATGCTATAAATAAAGCAAAAGAATACAACTTTAGGCTTCTTTAATATGTTGTCCAAAACTAATCCCTAAACAACCTTAACTCTGTACAATATAATCTTAAAGCAAGGAGATTCAAGCATAAAACACAACTCAAAGAATTCAACAGCAAGCCAAAAGAATGTATCCTTAGATGAACTCACGGCAAATTCAAACACAAGGAGAAACAAGACCTCAAACAAGGGCTATTCGGTCTGCTACAATTGGAGCATCTCCATTACAAAACTCAAAACTCTCATGCAATTAGGTATAACCGTTCCGCTTGACAAACAGAGCAAGGAAGGAAAAAACCCTAGCACAAAATTCTACTCGGCACTGTGAAATCCGGAAGCAAGGAAATCAAATCGAAGCTCGGAGCAACTCCTACCGCAAGTGAGTAGTACTTACCCTTGCTTGTATGACTTACAACCGACGGAGGAAGGGACCTAGGGTTCGAAGGCTTGGGATTCTCGGCCTCTTCTCCTGCCCGTGCTTTCGCCTTGCCGAGAGGAGCTTGGGTTTGTGTAGAACCCTTGAAGAAGAACGCTCGCCGGTCGCCGGAATGAAACCCTAAATTCGGCTTCGCCTTCGTCCAAGCAACGTCGCCGCTGTCGCACGCGAGAGAGGTGAGGAGAGAAAGAATTTCGGGAGGAAAAGATCCTTTTCCGAAAAATCACTTAAGTTTTTCCCTCTTATTATCTCTAGGGTTTCCATATAACTTTACTTTAAATATTTTTCTCTCCATACCTAGTTAACAGAACGAGCGTAGCTCAACTGGTCGGGCCAGGTTCGGTTGGGTCAGTCCGACCCAACGTCATGGGTTCGAGCCTCGCCTTCAACTCTTTTTGTCAAAATTTCTTTCTTTTTGTAAACATACTAAACGACCTCCAAAAATTGCGTAAAAATACTCTAAAAATTTCTAAAAATCTCTAGAATATTTTAAAAGCATTTTCAAATATTTTTATGGACATTTGGAACTCAAAACAGGGAAAATTGGGTCGTTACAATCCCCCATACCTTATAAAAAGTTCGTCCTCGAACTTAGAATAGCTCTGGATACTTCTGTCTCATACTGTCCTCCCGCTCTCAAGTGATTTCCTCGTGCTTCTGGTTCTACCAGACGACCTTCACTAGTGGTACTTCTTTGTTTCTCAATCTCTTGACTGCTCTGTCCACTATCTGTGTAGGTCTGCTCTCATAACTAAGATCCTCTTGGATCTGTACTGACTGAGGCTGAATCACTTGGCTTGGGTCATGGAGACACTTCTTTAGCATGGAGACATGAAATACATTGTGTATTGCTGACATGTCTTATGGTAAGTCCAGTCTGTAAGCTACTTTCCCAATCCTCTCTATGATCGGGTAAGGTCCTACATAGCGAGGACTTAATTTGCCCTTCTTGCCAAATCTCATCACTCCCTTCATAGGAGCAACTTTAAGGAAAACTGAATCTCCTACTTGGAATTCCAATGGCCTACGGCGTGTGTCAGCATAACTCTTCTGTCTGCTCTGGGCAGTCTCAATTCTCTGTCTGATTTCCTGGATCGCTTGAGTGGTCTCGTCGATCAGCTCTGTCTGAATACCCAGCTCTACTTCCATCTCTTTTCTCTCTCCCGCTTCTTGCCAGCATATGGGTGATCTGCATTTCCTGCCATATAGTGCTTCATAAGGTGTCATCTTTATGGTGGCCTGATAGCTATTGTTGTAGGCGAATTCAGCTAAGCACAAATACTTACACCAACTTCCCTTGAAATTCAGCGCACAAGCTCTGAGCATATCTTCTAAAATCTGATTCACTCGCTCTGTCTGTCCATCAGTCCGTGGATGGGAAGCTGTGCTGAACTTAAGTTTGGTGCCTAGTGCATTCTGAACGCATTCCCAAAATTGTGAAGTGAAGCGCCCATCTCTATCAGAAACGATAGATTTAGGAACTCCATGAAGTTTGACTACCTCTTTAACATATAGTTGGGCCAACTGTTCAATAGAGTGGGACACCTTGATGGCTAGGAAATGAGCAGACTTAGTCAATCGGTCTAGTATTACTCATATCGCATCATATCCATTGGTGGTTCTTGGAAGGTCTGTTATGAAGTCCATGGATATGTCTTCCCATTTCCATTCTGGTATTGGAAGAGGCTGAAAAACTCCTCCTGATCTCTGGTGTTCTGCTTTGACTCTCTGGCATGTCAAGCAAGTACTGACATATTTAGCAACGTCTCTTTTGAGTCCTGACCACCAGAACCTCTGTTTCACATCTTGATACATCTTGGTAGAACTAGGATGCATGGAATATGGTGTACTGTGAGCTTCCTCTAAGATCTTCTTCCTCAGTTCTTCATCATTAGGCACGCAAATGCGACTCCCATGATAAAGAATCCCGCTGTCTGTTACTCGAAACTCTGATTTGTCTTCTTTCTGCATCCCTTGCTTGATCTTTTGGATGTACGGATCTTCACTTTGCTTTCTCTATATCTCCTCAAACAATGTAGACTATAAGGTCAATGCAGAGAGTTGCCTTTCAGAAATTTCAAGTCCAAAACCTGACAACTCCTTCTGCAGTGGCAGGGCTAATGATGACAGAGACATCAGAGATGCACTGGACTTTCTGCTTAGTGCATCCGTCACTTTGCTAGTTTTGCCTGGGTGGTAGAGGATTTCACAGTTGTAATCTTTGACCAACTCCAGCCACCTGCGCTGCCTCATGTTTAAGTCCACCTGAGTGAAGAAGTACTTAAGACTCTGATGATCTGTGAAGATTCTACACTGAACTCCATACAAATAATGTCGCCAGAGTTTCAGTGCAAAACCACAGCTGCCAGCTCAAGATCATGAGTAGGATAGTTCTTCTCATAATCTTTGAGTTGTCTGGAAGCATAAGCTATGACTTTTCCTTCTTGCATGAGTACAGCTCCTAAGCCCATCTTAGAAGCATCACTGTAGATGTTGAAACTCTTGTTGCTCTGTGGAACAGTCAGAATAGGAGCACTGATCAATCTCTTCTTTAGCTCTTGGAAACTCTGCTCACATTTATCTAACCATTCAAACCTCTTGTTCTTTCTGGTGAGGGCTGTTAGTGGAGAGGCTATCCTGGAAAAGTCCTCCACGAATTTCCTGTAGTACCCTGCTAAACCTAGGAAGCTTCTGATCTCTCTGACGTTCTTGGGTCTACTCCAGTTGTTAACCGCTTCCACTTTGGCTGGATCCACTTGAATACCTTCTTTAGAAATAATGTGACCTAAAAACGCCACCTGATTTAACCAGAACTCACACTTGGAGAATTTAGCATAAAGCTGCTTTTGCTGCAGAGTCTGCAGTACCATCCTCAAGTGCATGTCATGCTCCTCTGGGGTCCTTGAATAGACCAGAATGTCGTCAATCCTGGGAAGGGGGTACTTGTCCTTAACTGCTGCTTTGCTCAGCGTTCTGAAATCTATGCACATTAGCACGGATCCGTCTTTCTTCTTAACGAACAACTCTGGAGCTCCCCGGGGTGAATGACTAGGGCGAATGAAGCCTTTGTCAAGCAACTCCTGTAGTTGTTCTTATAACTCCTTCAGCTCTGCTGGAGACATGTGATACGGAGCTTTTGAAATTGGACCGGTTCCAGGAACCAATTCAATCTCAAATCCACTCATTTATTGGGAGGTAGTCCAGGTAGATCTGCTGGGAATACCTCGAGATATTCACAGACCACCCGAACCCCCTCCTTCTTACCTTCTTTCTGTTCTTCTGCACTTACTTGACTGGGGCTCCGACTCCCTACTGTCTTGTCTTCTATCTTGGTTGGCTTGAACTTTATAAACTCCTCATAGGGCTTGTTGGTGATAGAACTCTTCATAGAACTCTAACTGAAAATCTGCCCAGCTCATCTGATCGGCTGCTCTCTTGGTCTTTATCCTCTCCCACCACCTACGAGCATCTCCAGATAGGCAGAAAGAGGCGCACTTGACCTTCTCAACTTCTGGCCAGTCAAGAAGCTCCATAGTGCTCTCTAGTATTTTAAACCAAGCCTGGGCATCCCAGGGCTCAGTCGTGCCTGAGAAGCTCTCTGGTTTCAGCTTCAGCCACTGTATAAGACAAGCTTCTAGTCTCTGGGGTGCTGTGCCGGCTCCCTGGGTAGCTGGTGGAGTCTCAATTACCACTGGAGCCTCTGCAGTGATAGCTGGAGGAGGGGGAGGAACTGCTGGCTGGTTTGCCATCAGATTGGCAATCACTTGCTGCTGTTCTGCTACTTGTCTCTGGAGTTAGGCAACAACTTCAGAGAGATTGGGCTCAGTTGATCTAAGCTCTTCGTTCTCCTGATCTTGGTTCTCAGTACGAACGGTACGAGGACATCCTTTTTCTTAACATCTAATTATGCAAAGAAAAAGACTTGGTATCCTCTCTCTAACCCTTCTAATCATACATAAATATGAATAAAGAAAAGGGAAACTAAATCTTCTATCTTACTTTAGTACTCAAAAAAAAAAAACAAGTACTCTATACTGCAGTTAATAATAAGGAAAGCAGAATAAAGAAAGGATTTAAATACTTTCTTACTTGGAGACGGCGAGGATGATGCTGATGTGTGTGTGATGCTGGAGAATGGAACACTGCTCTGATACCAACTGTAACGACCACCCTTCTTACTACTACTCTCTAAGGGCGACCGTTACCTAACTACTACTCTACTTACTAGTGTCACTGACGCTATTATTAGCAATGCTTAGATTTATCACGGTTCAGAGGAATTCCTACCGAAAAATTTCGGCAGAGTCTCCCCTGTACCAGTGACCAAATCCATAGTACATAAGATATATACACAGCCACAGGCGACTGGAACTCATTTTTCACAACCACGCAGTTATAAAAACAACAGTAAAAACAACCAACTATATCACTCCACGAATAATTAAAGTGACTAAATGCATATGCGGAAATAAATTCAACTACAATCTCACAAACTTCATAATAGTGCTAAAGAAAAGAACTAAAGCATAAACTCTAATCAAATAGGTCCTGTAGGTTTGATAACACTCTCTGGATCTCTCCATAGTCACAGTCATCACACACTTTCATCACCACCACCATCCTGTCGTCTCCCTTCATATCTTAGCTTTTCCTTTATCTGCAGTAGGAGGAAAGAAAATAGATCTATAAGCGAAACGCTTAGTAAGTACTAATCTATCTCACAAAAACTCGAAGTGCATAAAAAGTAATGCAATAATACTGAAACTGAAATGCTAAAGCAAATCTGCATGTGCTCATGGTATACAGAAAATGAAACTAGATACTAAACATGCTCACTATCTAACAGGATAATAAGAAATTAACAATGTAAGCTTAGAATTAAAGAAACTAACTTTTTATTTAATCTAAGCATAAAACTTGTTTCAATTTCCTATATCCTTGTAACAGAAATTAATCTTTTAATTTCTATCTTTTACTTTCTTCTTCTTTCTTTCTTCTTTTTAACTTTTCTTTTCTTCTTCTTCTTTTTCTTTTCTTCTTTGGGCCCAGGCTTAGTACCATCTTTGTTTGCGCGCTCTCTAATAGTGACTGGGGTAGCGAGCCTCCAGCCCTATGAAGATAAAGACCTTGGTCTTACCAGGGCCAAGCCCTCGGAATTGGTCACCTGGATTTGTTTAACGACAACCTCGGAAGTCGGGTACTAGCCTCTTACTTTAGTTTACTTGTTATCTCTTTTTAACTAGACCTTGGTCTTTTTTCTTTTTACTCAGTTTTCTCATAATCCTTTATTAGAGTTTATTGGAATCCTTTAGATATACCTAGCAAGTGTAGGATTACAATTAACTAAGCATGCTATATAAAAACAATACAAGGGAAACAAATCTAGACTCTCTCTAAGCATGTTATAAAACAAAGCAACAGAAAAGCAAATCTGAACTTCCTAAACATGCTGTAAAACAAAGGAAAAGAAATCACATCTGAACTTACTAATCATGCTCTAGAATAGAGCAAAAGAGAGCTAGTTTGAACTTTTAAAACATGCTGTGATAAGAGCAAAGAAAGCTAATCTAATCTTACTAATCATGCTATAAAATAGAGCAAAAGAAAACTAATTCAAACTTGCTAATCATGCTATAAAATAGAGCAGAAGAAAGCTAATTCAAACTTGCTAATCATGCTATAAAATAGAGCAAAAGAAAACTAATTCAAACTTGCTAATCATGCTATAAAATAGAGCAGAAGAAAGCTAATTTGGACTTTCTACACATGCTGTAAAATAGAGCAAAAGAAAGCTAACTTGGACTTTCTAAACATGCTGTGATAAAAGCAAAAGAAAGCTAATCTAACCTTACTAATCATGCTACAAAATATAGCAAAAAGAAAACTAATTTGATCTTGCTTAATTATGCTACAAAATGGAGCAAAAGAGAACTACTTTAAGCTTACTAATCATGCTATAAAAATAGGGCAAAAGAATGCAACTTTGAACTTTCTAAACATGCTGTAAAATAGAGCAAAAGAGAGCTTATTTAGATTTCCTAAACATGCTGTGAAATAGACAACTGAATGCTACTTTAAACTTCCTAAACATGATGTAAATAAAGCAAAAGAATACAACTTCAGGCTTCTTTAATATGCTGTCCAAAACTAATCCCTAAACAACCTTAACTCTGTACAATATGATCTTAAAGCAAGGAGATTCAAGCATAAAACACAACTCAAAGAATTCAACAGCAAGCCAAAAGAATGTATCCTTAGATGAACTCACGGCAGATTCAAACACAAGGAGAAACAAGACCTCAAACAAGGGCTGTTCGGTCTGCTACAATTGGAGCATCTCCATTACAAAACTCAAAACTCTCATGCAATTAGGTATAACCGTTCGGCTTGACAAACAGAGCAAGGAAGGAAAAAACCCTAGCACAAAATTCTACTCGGCACTGTGAAATCCGGAAGCAAGGAAATCAAATCGAAGCTCGGAGCAACTCCTACCGCAGGTGAGTAGTACTTACCCTTGCTTGTATGACTTACAGCTGATGGAGGAAGGGACCTAGGGTTCGAAGGCTTGGGATTCTCGGCCTCTTCTCCTGCCCGTGCGTTCGCCTTGCCGAGAGGAGCTTGGGTTTGTGTAGAACCCTTGAAGAAGAACGCTCGCCAGTCGGCTTCGCCTTCGTCCAAGCAACGCCGCCGCTGTCGCACGCGAGAGAGGTGAGGAGAGAAAGAATTTCGGGAGGAAAAGATCCTTTTCCGAAAAATCACTTAAGTTTTTCCCTCTTATTATCTCTAGGGTTTCCATATAACTTTACTTTAAATATTTTTCTCTCCATACCTAGTTAACACAACGAGCGTAGCTCAACTGGTTGGGCCAGGTTCGGTTGGGTCAGTCCGACCCGACGTCATGGGTTCGAGCCTCGCCTTCAACTCTTTTTGTCAAAATTTCTTTCTTTTTGTAAACATACTAAACGACCTCCAAAAATTGCGTAAAAATACTCAAAAAATTTCTAAAAATCTCTAGAATATTTTATAAGCATTTTCAAATATTTTTATGGACATTTGGAACTCGAAACAGGGAAAATTGGGTCATTACAATTAAAACGTGAATCTTCTTCTTTCCTAAGCACATATAAGCAGATACTCTATACTGTAAATAATAAAGAAAGCATAAAAGAAAACTAAATACTTTCTTACTTGAAGACGGAAAGGATGGTGCTGATGTGTGATGCTGGAGAATGGGAACTTGGCTCTGATACCAACTGTAACGACCACCCTTCTTACTACTACTACTCTCTAAGGATTACCGTTATTTAACTACTAACTCTACTTAACCGGTATGATTAAAAATCACATGGAAACCCTACCGAAAAATTTCGGCAGAGTCTCCCCTGTACCGGTGACCATATTCAACAATACATGCAATATATACTCAGCCACAAGCGGCTGGAACACATATCAATCAACCACGCAGTATAATAAATCCAAAATAAAGAAAACAACACCAGAAATCATCACATAAGATTACAATTCTTCTACTACGTCCTAATCATATCAAAATAACAAATACTATCTCAAATACTCCTAACATAGCAAAAGACAATGGAAACTAAACTAAAACTTCTTTCCTAGTCCCAAGGCTTCCATAGTCCTGGCATCACACATCCTTTGAACACCTCCTTGTCGCCTTCCTTTCTATATCTTTTCCTTTCCTGTATCTGCAGTAAGAGGAAGTGTAGTCTATAAGCAAAATTTGCTTAGTAAGCGCTATCTAACTCACAAAATCTCGATATGCATGTACATATATCTATAACATGATCTAACTGATTACTTACTGGAGACTACTCATACTCATCTACTAATAAAAGAACAAGACATGCTGAAATGCTAAACATGTAAAGCTACTCATGCTCAGAAAATAGCAAAGAACAGTAAGCTAATCTAAATAGCATGCTAGCATAAAAGAAAACTCAACTTGCTGATTTTAAAACAAAGTGAAACTTAGTTCATCTGTTCTAAACTTATTCTTTAATACTTTATACTTATGTAAAACTTGCTTTACTTGTTCAAAACTTATACTTATAATACTTCAAAATAATAATCAACTACTTCTTGGGCCCGGCAACTGTGCTTTTACTTTTGTAACGACCCGACCCATTTGGCGACCCTATGGTCGTCGACCGTTGACCGTCGGCCGAGCCGTTACTACTAGGTTATCTAAACCTAGGGACGACTATGGGAGCCCAGCCCAAGGATAGAGAGTCCAGTACAGTGCCACTGATAAAAGTAAAATACTTGTTATCTTTTAATACTTCTAATATATAATGCCTCGGTATTTTCTTTAGCACCTTGTGTGCCAAAATCCCTAAAGTCTTGACTTTGGGATCTACTTAAGGCCTTAGCCTTTTTCTTTCTTTTCTTTATCTTTCTTATATTTTTCTTAAACTCTTAAAAAGAATATAGGCATGCTACAACAAAATCAAATCAAAGGAAAGAAAATCTGACTTCTATAAGCATGCTATATCAGTGACAAATCAAAAGAAAGCATATCTAACTTCTTCAAACATGCTACAACAGATTTAAAACAAAGGAAACAATTCTGAAATCTTTAAGCATGCTAAAATGGAAGCTGTTCAGATTTGTTATAATACAAAGAAAACCCAAAACTGCAACGTGAACTGACATAGCTGTTCCTACTCATTGGAGCTACATAAACTTGAAATCTACATGCATAAAACTAATAAGGAAGGATCTGTATCAAAACTAAGCAATGGAAATTCTAATAGCACAAAACCACTCTACTGCATGCTCGTTAAAAGGCCTATGCCTACACATGGCAGCAAAGAAGAAAATCAAATACTAGGATGTTTCATGCTCATATTTCCAAATCTAAACAACTAAATCTGGTTTTATGACAGCAAGCTTCAAGATAAACCAAACCTAAGTCTGTTCATGTTATTCTAATAGCAAGGAGAAATATTACAATTCAACACTGCTCATGCTCTTCTAGTAATAAAGAAACTACACATGCTTAACTAATAACAAATAGGAAAGTCCAACAACATGCTAAATCATAAAACTAAAGAATCTAACTCACATGCCTTATATTCAAGAATGCAAATATACGGCAGCAAAGGAATTAATAACCAAGCTAAAGCAGCAGAGGAAATCAACACAGAATTTGCTGGGAAATCAGAACCTAAACCACATGCTCAAAAATCTAAACCATCACAGGTTCATTGCCTAGCAGCAACAATATCCGAATTGCACAGCAAGCCCCAAAAGGAACTGCTCGTGCCCCTTTCCTAGCACAACCAAACTCCACAGAACACTTCAAGAGAAGCTGTTTTTATCCTTTTCGTTGCACAATACTAAGTTATGCTTGCTGGTTTGTTTTTAAAATAAAACCTATGCACAAACTTATTCAATCTTTGAGCATGCTACCACAGAAGCACAAAGGAGGAATCAATTCTCAGAACTACACTTAACCCTCTAGCAAAAACCCAATTCTGTACATCACTCCGGAAGCAAAGAAAGAGATCAAAATCCCTAGCAAATATGAATTCGGCACAACACAATCCGAAACAAAAGCACCAACCACCTACTATTTATCTCAAGCTTTCAGAAGAAGAAAGAAACAATCAGAGCTATCCTACTGCAGGTGAGTAGCAACTTACATCGAATTCTTGGTCTTACAGCCGAAAGAGAGCCTTCTAGGGCTCAGAGAAGTGAAGATCTCGGCGGCTTCTTGGTGTTCCCGAGCTCCCCTCGTCGAGGTGGTTCACACACGGGTGGAGACCGGCCGAAAAAACCCTTCGCCGGCGTTGGAGATCGAGCCCTAACGCCTTCTTCTTCGTTTTCACCGTGAGAGAAGAACGGCGTCGCGCCATGAGAAGGAGGAGGAAAAGGTTTCGGGTCGGGAGAAATTAGGGCTCGGGATTTTACCTCCTCAACTTATCCCTCTTTATAATCTCCATATTCTGTTAACTTGTTAAATAAATTTTCCTACCTTTTCTAAACAAAACCGATGGCTGGATCACTTGGTCAGCCGAGTTTTGACCGAGCCAAAGGCCGCAGGTTCAAGTCCCCAGCCAAGCCTTTTATTCTCCTTTTATTCTGCTATTAACTATTTATTACTTAAATACAATTCGACCCTTATTTGATTAAGTAATAACTGCTAGCCCAGTTGGTTAGCTGGGTTTTGCTCGGGTCAGGGGTTGCCGGTTCAAGCCTCAGCTTGGATATTTTTTTGTCAAAACTTCTTTCGTTTAGTAAAAATACCAAACGACCTCCAAAAATTACATAAAAATATTCTATAATTCCCTAAAAATCTTTAGAATTTTTCTAAAGCATTTCTAGATTTTAATAAGGTCCTTTAGGACTCCAAATCATGAAATTTAGGGTGTTACATTATGGGCTTTCATATAAGGGAGTGCAAGTATTGTGTGATAACTTCAGCACAATAAACCTAACAAAAAATCCAGTCCATCATTCAAGGACCAAACATATTGAAGTGCGTCATCACTTCATTAGAGATCACGTAGCTAGGGGAGACATTGCACTCACATATGTTGAGTCAAAGTCAAACCTAGCCGATATTTTCACCAAACCTCTTCCGGAAAATGAATTTAGTCATTTAAGGAGAGAATTGGGAATGTGTTTGGCTCAATAGGCCATTAGGACTTCATCATGATCGATAAGGACATTAAAACGATAAGAGGAATTGGGAAATTAATTTGGGCAACTTGGGAACATCTCACACAAACTATAAGGTTTAACAAATTATTTTTGTTTGCTAGAAATGGGGTGAGATGCTAGGATCAGCCGAATTATTCAAAATGTATCATGCATCCCTTGAATAATTAGGTTGACGAGACATAAATTGAGTATGGGGAAGACCATTACATAATTCATGTGTATTTGGTTCCTAGATCTTACTCATATATTCCAACCAAGGAAACTTGGTTGGACCTTTACCTAGAAATTATGTAACTTTGTTTGATGAACTGTTTGATACCTTTGACCGATACTTTTCATGATTTTGATTGAAACTAGGACAAGTCCTTGAAATAATTATAGCAATTTGGTTATATTTTGACAAACTTGAAACTGAACATAACAAGGTCGAAAATTTCAGTTTTCAAGCCTTGAATTGTCTGTTTTTCTAAATGTCTGAAACCTTCGGGCTATAAACAATTTCAGACCATGATCTTTAGGAAATAGTTATGCTTATAGATTCTTCAGGTTCTAGGTACTGAATTTGGAAGTTTTACTGGAGAAACTTCTACAAATTATCAAATACTTCTACGAATTTCAGTTACTGAAATTACTAGAGAAACTTCAGTATCAGACACTGATCGGTCTACAGCCCGGAGAAGGTGGATCGGTCTATCGACCGATCCAAAAATCTCTCCAGACCCTCTGTTTGTAATCTGATCGGTCCAGGGACCGATCAGGTTAGTTTTGTACGCCAGGAAGAGTTCCCTGATCGGTCCAGGGACCGATCAGGTTAGTCCGCGGGGCTACTGATCGTCTTCTGATCGGTCTACAGACCGATCAGGAGGTTCCCTGATCGGTCCAGGGACCGATCAGGATGTTTCTGATATCTCCTGATCGGACATCCGTCCGATCAATTCAACACCTGGACCGTCGATCTCCCTTAAAACTTCCCGATCCTTCCTCTTCTCCTGTCAAGCTGAAGCCCTAGCCGACACTTTCCTACACCTCCACTCTTCTCTTCTCTTTGCACGCCGAAGCCCTAGCTAAAGCCCTAGCCAAAAGATACTTCAATGGCACCAAGGTAACTCCATACTTCTCTAGAACTACTCACCTTGGCATTTCAGTTTCATTTCTCACCGTATCTGTGCATTTTGTTTTGGCTTTCGGTTGTTGGTGTTGGAGTGTATACTGAAAGCCTAAGCTTTGTAAACATTCATTATGAATAAAGAATCACATTTGGTCTAATTATCTACATTTGTTTGTAGTTGTTCATTTAATTTATATTGTAGATAACATAGTATGTGGTGTCACATACAGAAGATGATGTTATCAGTACCTTATAAATTATAAACAGTAGCTCACGACCAGAATGGAAAGGAACAAACCATTAGAAGGTCGTAGTGTAATTAGGTATTAGTTTATCTTGACTATATAATTACACTAGTACACTCAGAGTGTATTGAGTAGGACCATTTGAGGTCGTTCCTTTTATACTGACTTTATAAAGGAACAAAGACCTCAGTTATTATGGAAGTGTGTGCTCTTAATCCTAATATAATAACAAGCACATATGTTTGATATTTATTTCTTTAATTTATCAATGGGTGAGATTTAGTTCGATGAATCAATAAACCCGATAAATTGGGAAATGGTATCACTCATAGTGTGTGTTGTTGATTATAGAAGGAAACCGTGTCCTAGTGATACTAGGTTGATAATGTCCTCAAGAGGAGCTCATAAAGATTGTCATGTTAAACCTGCAGGTGGACTTAGTCCGACATGATAATAAGGTTGAGTGGTACTACTCTTGGACTTAGATATTAATTAAATGAGTTGTCGGTAACTCACTTAATTAGTGGACATTCGATATCTTAAACACGGAGACTAACACACTTATAATAAGAAGGAGCCCAAAATGTAATTTGGGATTGGTGCGGTAGTTCAATGATAGTTCTCTAGTGGAATGAATTATCATTGATAAAATTAAGTTGTGTGTTCGGGGCGAACATGGGATGCTTAATTTTATCGGGAGACCAAAACCAATTCCTCCTCTCGGTCCCTATCGTAGCCTCTTATTTATAGAGTATTATACCCACATATACCCACCTTCTATACCCACCTAAAGGGGCCGGCCAAGCTAGCTTGGGAACCAAGCTAGGGCCGGCCTAAGCTAGGTGGCTGGCCCTAGCTTGAACCCAAGCTAGTAGGGCCGGCCATAATTAATTAAAAAGAAAATTTAATTTTAATGTTTATTATTATGTGGAAGATTTAATTTAAAAGAGAATTAAAATTAAAATATCTCTCTTGTAAAAGATTTACAAAAGATTAAAGAAAGAGATTAGATCTCTTTCCTTATTTGTAGATTGGAGAGATGTTTTATTTTCTCTTTAAAATTATTCACATGTTAATAAAATTAAAATTATAGATATTTCCTTTTATTAACCATGAAGAGATTTTAAAGAGAAATTTTATTTTTTAAAATTTCCAGAAACAAATAAGGAAAGTTTTAATTGTTGATTGAAACTTGTCCAATTTGCTTCCTATTGATTTGGCCGGCCATCATTGTTTAATTGGGGAAATATTATTTTATTTTTCTCAATTAAATCATGTCAAGGAAATTAAGGAAATTTATTGTAATTAAATTTCCTAATTTACCTAGGCCAAGGAATATAAAAGAAGGGGTGAGGGTGCCTTCACAGGATACAACAACATCTATTATTCCTCTCCCTCTTTTGTTCCTTGGTGTGGCCGGCCATCATCTCCTTCTCTTCCTCTTGTGGTGGCCGAACCTCTCCCTCTCCCTTGGAGTTCTTGTGGTGGCCGGATACTACTCGGAGAAGAAGAAGAAGAAGGAGAGAAAGCTAGCATCTCTTGGAGCTTGGTTAGTATTTTGGTTTTTCTCCTTGGTAAAGCTTTTCTTTTGTGGCCGAACCTTGCTTGGAGGAGAAGAAGGTGGTTGGTGGTTTCTCATCTTGGAAGATCGTTGCCCACACAACGTCCGAGGTTAGAAGAGGAATACGGTAGAAGATCAAGAGGTTTTTTCTACAAGGTATAACTAGTAATTTCTATTTCCGCATCATGCTAGTTATTTATGGAAATAATACCAAATACAAGAGGCTTACGTTCTAGTATTTCGAATATGTTTTTTTCGAAGTTGTGTTCTTTTGTTTCTTTCTTTTCCTTGTGATTTGATTGTTCTCTTTGGTTAACCTAAAGTTATTTTAGGAAATTAAATATTAGCTTTCTATTAAAGGTTTTGTCTAGTCGGTGGTGGTTGCTCCCATATCCAAGAAGGCCATGTGCCTCGCCACGTCAGTACTGGGAACCTTTTATGGAAATTAATATTTAATGGAATTAATAACTTAAGGAGACTTGGGTCGAACGTGTTAAGTTCCGCAGGAGATCTAAGTCAAAACCTAAAAGAACAAATAGATTAAGTTTTGGATCAAACGTGTTAAGTTCCGCAGGCGATCCAAAATTTAATTTAAAAGAACACATGGTAGCTAGGAAAAGGTTCAGACCTTTGTACAAAATTTTTGTACAGTGGAACCTATAGGTTTTCCGAGTAGCAACCAACAGTTGGTGGCTCCGGTGCTCACTTATTTGCCCCATTGTATCACACTGTTAAACCTTAGGAAGAAACAAGTGGGTGAAGGGACTTCTAAGTCGCCTGAGAAGTCTAAGTCTAAGGCTCCCTCCCGACCTCAACCATCTGTCTCCGGGAGATTCCCAAATCACCATTTTGAACAAGCCTTTAAACAACGGACCTTCAAATTGCTCCCTTGTAGGTCTGTGGATCGAAAATTCATAGACGAATTTTGTCCATCTGTATCTGAAATCATTGCCTATTACAAACTTGATTCCCTTGTCTATTTAGAGCAAGATATCAACTATGACTTAGTATCTGAGTTTTATAACAATCTTCATCAAACTAATGATGTAAGTTATAAAACAAAAGTTGCTAAGCAGACTCTTGATTTCAGTTTCTCAGCCTTCTTTGATTATCTTGCTTGCCGTAGGTGTTCAGGAAATGTCTTTTCTATATATCCTGACTTACCAGACCCCTTACCTTCTCCTTTTGATATTTCATCTGACTCCATTTATGAGTATTTCTTTGGCCATCCTAGATCGGGTGGATTAGATGAGTTAGATGTTGATTTTCCTACTTTTGCAGCCTTGAGATTATCTGCCCCAGATTACATTCTTTTTAAGATTGTCACGAACTGCCTTCTGCCAATCACATCTAAAACCTTGTCTGAGATCCAACCATATCATTGCCTGATGCTTTATGGATTGCGTCGGCGTCTCGACTTTGACATCATGTCTAGTATCTATTCTTCGATCATCTCCTATAGTGAGCCAAACAGCTTCACTGTTTATATGCCTTATGGGCATATAATTACAGATTGGCTCGATACCCTTTAGATTGATGTCTCCAAGGGTAGAATAGTCAAGATGGTCAGGCAGGACTGCAGACTTGGGAAACGGGTATTTTCCAAGTCTGGCATCATAGGACAGAATGGGGAGGTTCGGTGGAAGGATGGGAGAGCACTAGGTGAGCTACCACGGGCACCTCCACGACAGGTTGCGGTTGCTCCTGTGGCTGCTCCTCCTGCTGCTGCTGCTGACGATGGAGAGGTAGATCCTGATCTGCGCTGGCAGATCGCCGAGCTGGAGAGTCGCATTGATCGGCATGATGAGCTGTTGGTTGCTGAGCTCCACGGGTTGTGCGTTCGGATTGACCAGCGCTACGATGATCTACGCAATCAGCAGTTGGCGACACATCAGGCGATTATGGGATGGATGGCCAGATACCCACCTCCGCAGTATTTTCCGGGTTATCCATCCTCGAGCAGCGGCATGCCACCTCAGGGACCCACTCCTCCAGCTGATGATGCTGATGCTCCTCATGATGAGGAGGCTGATTGATACACTTTGTTCTATGCTGTCATTTTGATTATCTATGTTTTGGATGTTGTTGGTTGGATACTTATGTCTGACCTGGATACTTGCTGATTTTATATATTTATGCTGCTCATTTTCTTGCTTATGTTTCACTTCCTATTGGCTATTAATATGATGTTCATATGTCATGTCTTGTATGTCTCTTATTTCTTTATTACTGTCTTATAATACACTTAGAGGGCATTCTAGGTGGATTAAGAAAAAGACAGTATGGGTTAAGGGGGAGTCCTTTAACGTTTTCTTTCCTAATTCGCACCTTTTCGGTGTTTGACAAAGGGGAAGAAGATAACTAAGTTTAGAGATAAATGAAAGTTTTGTTTTAGGGGGAGGATCTTGATTCCCCTAAAATTAGGGAAATATGAACATTTCTGATCTAAACTTAAATCATGTTGTCAAATAACAAAAAGGGGAAGATTGTTAATACAGTCCGACCTGGCTGTTGTTTTGATGTTGACACTGATTTAAATTTGTATCAGATATTAATTAAACTCAGACTGATTAATGATCAAGATTGATCATGTGGAGAGGAAAAGTCCAAGTACGGATACTTGGCACGCGAAGTCGGAGAGGGCTCGGCAGCTCGTTCTCCAGACTAGGTCGGAGAGGGCTCGGTAGCTCATTCTCTGACCCGGACGTGGAAGTCGGAGAGGCCTCGGTAGCTCGTTCTCCGGACTAGGTCAGAGAGGGCTCGGTAGCTCGTTCTCTGGACCGGACGAAGTCGGAGAGGGCTCGGTAGCTCGTTCTCCGGACTAGGTCAGAGAGGGCTCGGTAGCTCGTTCTCCGGACTAGGTCAGAGAGGGCTCGGTAGCTCGTTCTCTGGACCGGACGAAGTCGGAGAGGGCTCGGCAGCTCGTTCTCCAGGCTAGGTCAGAGAGGGTTTGGTAGCTCGTTCTCTGGACCAGGAAGACGTTAGTGTTTAGGGATGGGAAACTCTAAAACTAACAGAGGCATTGGATCGGTCTGTTGACCGATCCAGTGATACTTTGGCTGTCTGGATCGGTCTGTCGACCGATCCAGTGATACCTTAGTTATCTGATCGGTCTCGTGATCGATCAGTAACCACACAGTAGCTTTCTGTGGGTTATCTGATCGGTCTGGTGACCGATCAGTAACCAAACAGTGGTTCACTGTAAGTTATCTGATCGGTCTGTAGACCGATCAGAAGGAAGCGAAGGATTCAGAGGACTATAGGGGATCGGTCTGTAGACCGATCAGAAGGAAGCGAAGGATTCAGAGGACTATAGGGGATCGGTCTATGGACCGATCCACCTATAGGCTGATCGGTCCACAGACTGATCAGAAGCCTCCCAGATCGATCAGGATATGTCCTGATCGGTCCAGAGAGCTATGGATCGGTCTATTGACCGATCCACAACGATGTCATTTGTCTTCTGATATTTCTCTGCGATTTCTGATTCATCTGATCTAACCATCTGCTGTAAGCTTTTTGAGTTACAGATTGCAGGTGTCGTGCCAATGCTTGAATTAAAATTAAGCACCATCAGAAGAATAAGACCAAGTGCTCTTTCTTCTGTGTTTCGCTGCAAATTGTGCAATTGGAGTGTCAACGTTCACTGGCTATGATCAGTTGGCAACAGCTTGACTCTTGCTTATTGGTTCGAGCTCAGAGACACCAGTGAAGACCATGGATGGTATTAGTGTGAGTTTAGAGAACCAGATGAGGAGGAAGAGTGATTAGCGACGCCTGAGTTGGTCGCAGTGATTCGATACAGGTGACAGTGATTCGGCTCTAGCTGAAGACAGTGAGAAAGCAGAGGGATAAGAAGAAGGAAGAAGAGAGGTTTTGTAACAAGAAGAAGATTTTTGAAAAACTCTCTGTCGATCAAGCAAGAGGCTGTGTGTTTGAGCTCTTGGCTGAGGAACTTCTTCTGTCTTTGCGCTTTGCTTTCATCGTGGCTGTAAGTTGATTGTTCATTCCTTTTGGCCACTAAACTCTGTAAGTCTTGTGCTTCATTTCAAATCTTCTCTGAGACTTTGTGGAGAGGTTACTCCACCGAAAAGGAGAAATACTTAGCCGGAATCTGTCTGGGGTGTGATCTACCAAAAGATCAAGGGATCGTCCACCTTACGGACACGCCGAGGAGTAGGGGCAAGTTATCCCCGAACCTCGTACATCCTTTTGTGTTAGTGGTGGGTTGTTCTTTTTCCTTGCATCAGTTTTCTTTTTGCTTATTTCCGCTGTGCTAACAAGCTTTTGTGAGGAATTAATTGAGTTTTTAGTGGAGGCTATTCACACCCCCCCCCCTCTCTAGCCATCCGAAGGTCCTAACAGGTATATCATGCTTAGCATCCGGTCACCCTTGACCTGCTAGAACTTGCTCACCAAGTGTCCGGTCAATCCCTTTGACCCACTTGGACTTTTCTCCTCGTGCCAAGTATCCGGTCAATCCCTTTGACCTACTTGGACTTTCCTCCTTGTGCCAAGTATCCGGTCAATCCCTTTGACCTACTTGGACTTTCCTCCTCGTGACAAGTATCCGGTCAATCCCTTTGACCTACTTGGACTTTCCTCCTCGTGCCAAGTATTCGGCCAATCCCTTTGACCTACTTGGACTTTTCAACACCAGATGTCCGATCAGCCTTGATCCATCTGGATTTCCTCGTTCCTGGCTTCACTCACCAGGACTTTCTTCTGTCTAGCTTCACTCACTAGGTCTTTCACCTGGCTTCACTCACCAGGATTTACTTCTGCCTAGCTTCACTCGCTAGGTCTTTCACCTGGCTTCACTCACCAGGATTTCCTTCTGCATAGCTTCACTCACTAGGTCTTTCACCTGGCTTCACTCACCAGGATTTCCTTCTGCCTAGCTTCACTCACTAGGTCTTTCCATCTTCCTGGCTTCACTCACCAGGACTTTCCATCTGCCTGGCTTCACTCACCAGGACTTTCACCTAGCTTCACTCACCAGGATTTCCCATTGCCTAACCTCCCAGTTAGGACTTTCACCTGGCTTCACTCACCAGGATTTCCCCGTCAAGTATCCAGTCAACCTTGACCTACTTGACTCTCCTTCACACATGAATAATTGCACCTGCAATCTTCATGTATTGACTACATGTATTGTCAAACATCAAAATCATAACATCAAGACTCGAGCTTGACTCAATTCAAGCTCAATCAACACGGTCAATCTTGACCTAGGGAATATTGCACCAACAAACCTATAAACAGACAAACTTCTGTACGAGATTCTAACTTATCAGCATCTTCCTTCAGCACATGTGATGGACTACCCCAAATCTGAACATGACTTAGACTAGGCTTACTCCCGTTCCACAGTTCTGTGGGAGTAGAGGGTACTGATTTAGAAGGTTCTAAGTTCAGAATGTATACTGTCGTTTCTAAAACATATCCCCAGAATGAATTTGGTAATTCTGAATAGCTCATCATTGATCTAACCATTTCCATAAGAGTCCTATTCCTTCGTTCTGCCACACCATTTTGTTGGGGTGTACCAGGTGCAGACAATTGGGATTGAATTCCAACCTCTGATAAGTAATTCCTAAACTCTCCTGAGAGGTACTTGTAGGGGATCGGTGGCCGGCTTGAAGGGGAGTTGGATAGCTAGGCCACCCCCAATTCCTTTCTTCTCTACAAGACGTTAGTGCGTAGCGAAAATACGAAAACTAAAACAATGAATATAAACAAGAATACAAATGTTAACACGATTCCTTTATGTGGTTCGAAAATTGCTTGCTCCTACTCCACGGCGTGTCCTTGAGGTGGACAAACTCTTGACCCTTCGGTGGATCAATCCCCAGCAATCTCCGGCTAGCTCTTACTCCTTCTCGATGGAGTACAACCTCTCACAAAGCTCTCTTCCTCTTACAAGATGAAGACTTAGATTAGGAGGAAAAGAATGACTTGGAAGCTTTAGATAATTGCTAAGGAGTTATTCAACAAGCATGAGTAACCTCCTTCAAGCCCCAAAGCTTTCTATAAATAAGAGGAGAAAGTTGATCATCATATCAGCTCATCTCGGCACCAGTCGACTAGTAAAACCATCAGTCGACTGGTGCTATCGTTGGAGGTAGCCAATGGCTACTTCGTAGCACCAACGGTTGGCCATCGGTCATTTACCAGTTGACTGCATGTTTTAGCAGTCGACTGGTCGCTGCCGACTGAGCAAATAGAATGCTTCTGTTCGCTACCAGTCGACTGCTAAAACATACAGTCGATTGGTGCAGTCGACTGCTAAAACATGCAGTCGACTGGTGCAGTTGACTGCAAAAAGTTACAACCGAATGGACTACACCTTGTTACACACTCACACTCATCCTCTCCGGAGTCACCCTTAAAGTCCTCTTCCTCGGCCTTCGTCCCTCAGATGCACCCGAGCCCGCGGCTCCTCTCCGTGCCATCCTTCACGTTGCCTTGAATCCGCTTCCCTCGGCTCCACTCCATTGCTCCTCGTCTAGCAGTCCCTTGGATGTCTTCCTCGCCATCCTTCACCGACTCAAGGATCTGAGCCCTAGGATGAGCTTCCCAAGCTTAGCTGCACCAAGCTTCTCATGTGTGTTTCACCAAGTCCTGCAAGACCCAAACACACATATCAAACACATATGAAAGCCTAACTTAAACTATTTGACACACACATCAAAACCATGATCATACTGATCAAGCATAGGTCGATTGCACCAACAGTACTCACCACCACGATCAGACCGTAGTGTCTTGATACTTTTACTATGACGTTTCTCCACATCAGCCTTGTACTCTTTGAACTTATCAAAGCACTCAGACTTACAGCACATCAAGTAAATGTATCCATATCTCGAATAGTCGTCTATAAAAGAGAAAAAATATTCGAAATCACCTCTCGCCTGGATAGTCATAGGTCCACACAAATCAGAATAAACCAATTCTAACACATCTTTTGTTCTATACCCCTTGGCCTTGAAAGGTCTCTTGGTCATTTTTCTTCCAAGCAAGATTCACAGGTTGGAAAGTTTTCTAACACTAATGAACCCAAAAGTCCATCGGCTATTAGCCTCTGAATCCTACTCAAGTTAATATGATCAAGTCTTAGATGCCAAAGATATGTTTGGTTCATTTTCGAAGGTTCCTTTCTCTTATTAGAATTAGAGGATATGCTATTAATTTCCATTTGTTACTTTGTGGGAGTTATCAGATTTAGAGTATATAAATTGCCAACTAATGTACCAGAACAGATAACTACCCTATTTTTCTTGATAACCACTTTGTTATCAAAAGAAACAGTATATCCATCCAAAAATAATTTAGAAACTGAAATTAAATTCTTTCTAAAACTTGGTACATAAAGATAATTTCTCAAAATCAAAGTTCTATTCCTATAAAATGATAAGTAAACATCTCCCACTGCAACAGCCGCCACTTTCGTAGCATTGCCCATGTAGACAGTTATCTCTCCTTCATATAGTCGTCGGGTTTCCTGGAACCCCTGTAATGTATTGCAGATATGATCAGTGGCTCCTGTATCTACACACCAAGTACTAGTAGATAGCACCGCTAAATATGTTTCAACTGCTAGAGAATAAGATATACCTTTATTGTTCTATTTCCTATGAGGACAATCCGCCTTCCAATGTCCAGACTACTTGCAAATGAAGCACTTGCCATTCAGCTTCTTCACTCCTGCTTTTAGTCCAGTACCTAGAGATCGATTCACTTTCTTTGTTGAGCCCGCTTGTTTCTTCTTCTTCTTCTTGCCTTTTGACTTAGAAGTAGAAATATTTTCAACAAAGTGGATTTGAGAACTATGATGAAATAGCCCTTCTGCTGCTTGAAGTTCTGTCAGTAGTTCCGCCAATGAATAAATCCTTTTATTCATATTGTAGTTCAGGCGGAACTGCTCAAAACTTTTGGGTAGCGATTGGAGAATAATATCGACCTAGGTTTCCCCATCGATTTCAGCTCCAAGGATTTGTATCTTGTTCAAGTAAGCCATCATTTTGAGGATATGATCCCTTACGGGTGTCCCTCTGATATGGTGGTTGTCATTAAGTTTCTCATAACCAGTTGCCTAGCAGCCCAATTCTGGTGCCTGAAGAGATCCTTGAGATTGCTCATCATGTCATAGGTAGTTGGCATGTCCTGATGCTGATGTTGCAGCACATTTGACATTGAAGCCAAAATGTAACACCGCGCCATCTCATCTGCCTTGACCCATTTCCTATGATGCTTAATCTCCTCTTCACTAGAATCGCTATTAGGTACATTAGGGCAGACCTCCATCAGTACAAACTTATAGCCTTTAACAGTTAGGACAATGTTCAGGTTTCTTTTCTAATCTATATAATTTGGACCAGTAAGTTTGTTCTCTTTCAGAATAATAGTCAGTGGGTTGAAAGTCATCCTAAGAATCACAAAATAAGTCTAGGTCAAAACTTTAGAATTTAGAATAATATTGAATCCTCAAAAAATATTATTTAAATTCACCAACACCTCAAAACACCGTGAATTTTGTATGCCACGATAGTGTGGACATATACAAAACCAAACATTTGTAAGAAGAGGTTTTACCCATTAATTTTATTCTTGTCAACCTAACTTTATGATAAATAAAATTAATAGTTGGTATTCCTTTGGTCACACATATAATAGCAGTGACTCCGATGGGAAGGATACTATTAAATGTGCCTAAGTGTATACTATTACTTGATACTTAGTCCATTAAATAGGATTGTGCCCCTTCAGATGGAGAAGATCACACGCTCCTAAATAATTTCCTATAATCATCCTTAGGAAGTTTGATCTAGTGATCCGCAAACAAACTCATCTGATGTGGAGGAAGGCACTCAGAGCCAACGCGCAAGATTGTTTGCATCACATACAAACCAGTAATGGAGACCATGAAATTTATTTACTAATCCCTCTCCCACTTAGTTATTTAAGATGAGGATTTTAAACATGCACACACACACATTACAACAAATAAAAGCAATAAATATGGAAAAATAATTTTCCTACTATTATGGACTCTTCTATCATTGTCCTCCATCTGCTGCCAACCCTAGCTGCTGCCATCTTTAGCCACCGTCATCGGGTCTAGTTGTCGCATCTATCCTGCTTCTTTTTCCGCTGCGCCTCTGGTCCTCAAATAGTACCACGTCTCGCAAGGATACGATCCGTGACAAAAATAAAATTTTACATATATCGATCCTATATCCCACAAAGGAATGTACATAAAGTTTAGATCGAACAAAATGTAAAATCCTAAAACTAATACAGCTCTTACTGTATTTAATACATACAATCATGCACACATATAAAATGCCCTTGACATGTCCGAGGGTCCAATCACACATAATCACAATAGGCCATAATAGTTGGAGTATGCAACCACAGAGTTAATCTATTTGTATATCCTACTATTATCCTGCCTAAAATATGTATGACATGTGCATAATTAAACTAAAACCAAACAAACAGAGGCTAAAACCTAGCTCTGATACCAATTATTGGTTGCTACTCGGAATACCGTCCTAGTTCCCCTGTACAAAAATTTGTACAAGCATAAAACTATCCTAGCTACCCATGTGCTCTACTAAAGTTAAATTTGGATTGCAAATGATGCTTAACATTATTAATCCAAATTTCCCTTTAGAAGTTAAACTTAGATTGGAAACGAAACTTAACATTCTTACTCCAAGTTCAACCGATGTGATCTTCCTAAGTTAAACCATATTATAGAAGTTATCAAATATCTATTTCAAAGATTGGCTTCCAGGTTAAACATGGCGAGGCACTAGGCCTTCTTGGGTATGGGATCATCAACCATTTCCTAGA
This sequence comes from Zingiber officinale, assembly GCF_018446385.1. Taxonomy (NCBI): domain Eukaryota; kingdom Viridiplantae; phylum Streptophyta; class Magnoliopsida; order Zingiberales; family Zingiberaceae; genus Zingiber; species Zingiber officinale. Next base: position 88,303,166 of record NC_055998.1, on the reverse strand, counting down.
CAAAGTCTCACAAAGAAATCGGATATTTAACTTCTTACAGTAAACTAGGTTTAACTATAGAGACCTCAATAGAAATACATTATCGAAACATGAAATTGAAAAATAAAATTGATTACAAAAACGATAACTAAAACCGATAACCTCTTGTGTTTGGTTTTCAAGATCTATACAAAAGATGAACTAGCCATGATACAGAAACTAATAACTAGTTATACCTTTTGTAGCTTATAGACCTCTTAATCTTCTATTGTATTCCTTTCCTTCTCTTGGACGTCGTGTGGGTGACGATCTTCCAAGATGAAATACACTCAAGCTTCTTCCAAGGCTTCCAAGATCTGACCACCAAATAACCTCCAAGGGATGCTAGACAATAGAGCATCCTTCTCTTCTTCTTCTCCTTCAAGCAATCGGTCACCAAGAGATCTCCACACCAAGATGCCACCGGCCACCAAGAGGGAAAACAAAAGGAGAGAAGAGAAAGAACAAGGGTCGGCCACCAAGGAAGAATAGAGAGGAATAGAAGATGTGTTATGAGGTGAGACACCCCCTCCTTCTCTTTTATATTCCTTAGTCTTGTCAAAAAAGGAAAGTTTTATAACAAAAAATAAAACTTCCTTTTCTCCCATGACATGGCCGGCCACAAGCTTAAGCTCCAAGCAAGGAAAGATTTTAAACAAAATTAAAATCTCTCTTTTAAAATCCCTTTTGTGGATAGTTATAAAAGAAATGTTTTATAAATTAAAATCTCTCTCTTTTAAATCTTTTTATGGATATCTACAAAAGAAAAGATTTAAAATAAAACATGGTTTACAAAAAAGAAAGTTTTATAACAAAAATTAAAATCTTTCTTTCACATTATAGATAACTACAAATAAGAAAAGATTTCAAATCTCTCTTTTATTCCTTTGTAGAAAGTTATAAAAGGAAAGATTTTAAAATTTAAAACTCTCTTTTAAAACCATCATAAAAGGAAAGTTTTTAACAAAATAAAAGATCCTTTTATTTCCTTTTGTGACCAATCTAAAAAATGAAAATTTTATATTAAAATCATCCTTTTAAATCCTTTTAATGGATCTCTAAAAAAAGAAAGATTTTACAAAAAATAAAACTTCCTTTTCTTCTTGTGTGTGGTCGGCCCCTTGCTTGGGCACCAAGCAAGGCTTGGTCGGCCCTAGCTTGGGCTTCAAGCTTAGCTTGGCCGACCCCTTGCTTGGTCTCCAAGCAAGGCTTGGCCAGCCCTAGCTTGGACTTTAAGAAGCTAGGCTTTGGGTGGATATAAGACTTTATAATAAGAGGCTACAATAGGGACCAAGAGGAGGAATTGGTTTTGGTCTCCGATGAGCTTGAGCTTCCCGTGTTCACCCCGAACACCCAACTCAAGTTCATCAATAATATCTCATTCCACTAAAGAGTTATTATTGCACTACCGCACCAATTCCATATTACAATATAGAATCCTTCTTATCATGAGTGTGTCAGTCTCCCTGTGTTTAAGAAATCGAATTTCCACTAATTAAATGAATTACTGACAACTCACTTAATTAATATCTACCTCCAAGAGTAGTACCACTCAACCTTATTGTCATGTCGGACTAAGTCCACCTGCAGGATTTACATGACAATCCTTATGAGCTCCTCAAGGGGGCATTATCAACCTAGATTACTAGGACACAGTTTCATTCTATAATCAACAACACACCATATAAATAATATCATTTCCCAACTTATCGGGCCTACTGATTTATCGAACTAAATCGCACCCTTTGATAAATTAAAAAAATAAATATTAAGTATATGTGATTGTTATTATATCATGATTAAGAGTATACACTTCCATAATAACAGAGGTCTTGTTCTTTTTAACAGTCAGTATAAAAAGAACAACCTCAAATGGTCCTGCTCAATACACTCAAAGTGTACTAGTGTAATTTATAGTCAAGATAAACAAATACCAAATTACACTACAACCACTCCAATAGTTTGTCCCATTCATGGGGATTTTAAGGAGTTGATTTTGACCAAATATTTTTGTAATTCTTAGGATTTAAAATGTTTGTCAATTCCCTAGTTGTTATACTATAGAAAAGACTTAGTAGTCCCAATTGAAATGATTGGAAATAGGACTTGGACATTAAGGTAGACTGTCCTCTTAGAATTAAGAACAAGATAGGTGTATTTTATTCATTAGTTGATACATATTTAGTGGTATTATCTACCGGTACCTGGTGTGTAGATACAGGAGCCACTGATCATGTCTACAATTCATTGCAGGGGTTCCAGGAAACCCGATAGCTATATGAAAGGTAAATCACCGTCCACATGGGCACTACTGTAAAAGTGGTAGCTGTTGCAGTGGGAGATTTTTATCCTTTGATAAGAATAAAATATAGATTTTAAGTAATTGTCTTTACGTACCAAGTTTAGAAAGAACTAGTTTTCAGTTTCTAAACTATTCAAAGAACTTGATATTCTGCCTCTTTTAATAATAAAGTTGTTATTAAGAAAAAGAGGGAAGTTATCTGTTCTGGTATGTTGGTTGGCAATTTATAAATCCAATAACTCCCACGATGCAACAAATGGAAATTAGTAACACATCTTCTAAGTTTAAGAGAAAGGAACCTTCGGAAATGAACCAATTATATCTTTGGCATCTAAGGCTAGGTTATATTAACTTGAGTAGGATTCATTGGTAGCTGATGAACTTTTGGGTTTATTAGTAGTGGAAATCTTTCCAACCTGCGAGTCTTACTTGGAAGGAAATATAACCAAGAAGCTTTTAAGACTAACGGGTAGGGAGCCAAAGATATGTTGGAATTGGTTATTCTGATTTGTGTGATCCTATGACTATCCAGACAAGAGGTAGTATTGAATATTTCGTCTATTTTATAGACAACTATTCAAGATACAAATACATTTACTTAATGTGCCGCAAGACTAAGTGCTTTGATTAGTTCAAAGAGTATAAGGCTGATGCGGAGAAATGTTAAAATAAAATGTCACTATGGAAGATCATAGTGGCAAGTACCTCTTGGGAGATTTTAGGAGTCACTTATCATAAGTTGGGTTTCAATCCCAACTAACTGCACCTGGTACACCCCAACAGAATGGTGTAGTAGAAAGAAGGTATAGGACTCTTATGGAATAATTAGATAGATGATGAGTTATTCAGAAAATTACCAAATTTGTTTTAAGGATGTACTCTGAAAATGAAAGAGAACATAGTACCTTCCAAGTTAGAACTCTCTACTTATATAGAATTGCTAAATAGATGTAAACCTATTTTGAAGCATATTCGGATTCGGGTAGTCCGGCACATATATTAAAGAGAGACAATGATAAGTTGGATAGGAGTTCACTTGTTTGTAAGTTATCCTAGATAAACAAAAGTAGGTTTATAATCTTAAAAATCAGAAGGTCATTGTTAGCATCAATGACTGATTTTTAGAAAAGGACTATATAATGAACCACAAGCTCATAAGTGAATTTGTTCTTACAGAAATAATAAAAGACATGTCTAATCTAGTGCCAACTGTACAAGATGAGATACCACAAGGAAACTGCAACACGTATCACAAATGATATACAATTGCAGAAAGTGCATCATCGTAGTGGGAGGGTTGTTAGGCAACCTAAAAAGATTCATGTTTGGGAGAGTTTTTGGACTCGATCCCTGGAGGACATGAACCTGATCTCCAGACATATGACGAAGCACTCCAAGATAAAGATACAGCATCTTGGCAAAGAGTAATGAATAATAGAATTAGAATAAAATCTGGAAGCTTGTAGAACCACCAAATGGTATAAAAGCCTTTGAGTGTAAAAAGGTCTATAATTGGAAAAGAGGGATAGACAGGAAGGTAGAAACTTTCAAAGCAAGGCTTGATAAAAAGGAAACTTTTTCACTGGTAGCCATGCTTAAGTCTATCCGGATTCTTTTATCTATTTGGCAAGTGGATGTCAAGACAGCATTCTTTAATGAAAGTCTTGAAGAAAGCATCCATATAAAGCAACCAGAAGGGTTCATTGCAAAGGGCTAAGAGCATCTTGTGTGCAAGCTCAATCAGTCTATGGACTGAGGCAAAGCTTCAAGGTCTTGGAACATCCGGTTTATCAAAGTAATCCAGACCTATGGATTTATTTAGTAACCGGATAAGTCTTGTGTATACAAAAGGTGTGATGGAAATGTGGTGGTATTTCTTGTACTATACGTAGATAACATTTTTTGTAGTTGGAAACAATATCAAAATGTTGTCAGAAGTAAGGGTATAATTGTCCAAATAATTCGATATAAAGGACTTGGGAGAATGTATATATTCTTGAGATCAAAGTAATAAGGGATCGCAAGAAAAGAATATTTTACTTATCCCAAGCTTCATATATCGGAAAAATTCTTGCTCGTTTTAAGCATGCAGAACTCTAAGAAAGGTTTCTTACCTTTTAGGCATGGAGTAGCTTTATCTAAAGAGATGTCTCCGAAGACATTAAAGGAGATAAAGGACATGAAGGCAGTTCCTTATGCTTCGGCTCTAGGAAGCCTAATGTATGTAATGTTGTGTACGAGACAGGATATCTATTTTGTCGTGGGCATGGTTAGCAGATATCAAAGTAACCCTAGACAAGGACATTAGTCTGCAGTAAAGCATATATTGAGGTACCTTAGAGGCACTAGAGATTATATGCTAGCTTACAAGGCAGCTATTTTGGTCCCTGTGGGTTGCATGGATTTTGACTTCCAATCGGATAAGGACAATAATAAGTCAACATCGGGGTTTTGTGTTTACTTTAGGAGGTAAAGTCATAACTATGGAAGAGTAATAAGTATAGGTGTTTTTCTGGACTCCACCATAGAAGCTTAGTATATGGCAAGCCTCTGAGGTAGCCATAAAAGCTGAATGACTCAATAACCTCAAGATAGACTTAGATATGATTTCTAGTTTATCCAAAGATTATTACAATTTATTGTAATAATATTGGTGCAGTAGCAAACTCGAAGAAACCATAAGTCTATAAGGCAAGAAAACACAATAGAGCGCAAGTACCACCCAATACGAGAAATCGTATAAACGAGGAGAAGTTGTTGCTGCCTAGATTGCATCAGATGATGACCTATAGATCTTTTCACAAAGGTCCTAAAGGCAAGAGCTTTTGATGGGCATGTTGAAGGGTTAGGAATCAGATGTATGGTAGCAGATATGGCAGCTTAGTCTTTTAGTATAAGTGGGAGATTGTTAGGATGCATACTAAAAGCCTAGCTTTTGGTATAAACATTTATCTAGAAATAAGAATCACATTGGTCAAATGTCTACATTTATGATAAATGAAGTTGCTCAATTAATTTATATTGTAGATAACATGGTGTGTGGTGTCACTCACAGAAGATCATGTTATCGGTTCCTTATAAATTATAAACAGTAGCTCATGACCAAAATGGAAAGGGACAAACCATTAGAAGGTCGTAGTGTAATTAGGAATTAGTTTATCTTGACTATATAATTACACTAGTACACTTAGAGTGTATTGAGTAGGACCATTAGAGATCGTTTCTTTTATACTGACTTTATAAAGAAACAAATACCTCAGTTATTATAGAAGTGTGTGTTCTTAATCCTAATATAATAACAAGCACATATATTTGATATTTATTTCTTTAATTTATCAATGGGTGAGATTTAGTTCGATAAATCAATAAGCCCGATAAGTTGGGAAATGATATCACTTATAGTGTGTGTTGTTGATTATAGAAGGAAACTGTGTCCTAGTAATCTAGGTTGATAATGTCCCCAAGAAGAGCTCATAAGGATTGTCATGTTAAACCCTGCAGGTGGACTTAGTCCAACATGACGATAAGGTTGAGTGGTACTATTCTTGGACTAAGACATTAATTAAATGAGTTGTCAGTAACTCACTTAATTAGTGGACATTCGATATCTTAAACACAGGGAGACTAACACACTCATAATAAGAAGGAGCCCAAAAATATAATTTGGGATTGGTGTGATAGTTTAATAATAGTTCTCTAGTGGAATGAATTATTATTGATAAAATTAAGTTGTGTTCGGGGCGAACACGGGATGCTTAATTTTATCGGAAGACCAAAACCAATTCCTCCTCTCGGTCCCTATCGTAGCCTCTTATTTATAGAGTACTATACCCACCTATACCCACCTTCATATCCATGATAAGGGGGTCGGCCAAGCTAGCTTGTGGTTCAAGCTAGGGCCGACCAAGCCTTGATTCATGGGTGGCCGGCCCTAGCTTGAACCCAAGTTTAGGTGGCCGGCCCCCATTAAAATTAAAAAGAATTTTAATTTTTAATTTTTATTATGTGGAAGATATAATTTATTAAAGAGAATTAAAATTAAAATATCTCTCTTAAAATGATCTACAAAAGATTAAAGAAAGAGATTAGATCTCTTACCTTATTTGTAGATTGGAAAGATATTTTATTTTTTCTCTTTGAGAATTATTCACATGTTGAAAAATTAAAATTATAGAAATTTCTTTTTATCAACCATGAAGGGATTTTAAAGGGAAATTTTATTTTTAAAATTTCCAAAGACAAATAAGGAAGTTTTAATTGTTGATTAAAAATTATCTTATTTGCTCTACATGAGGTGGCCGGCCACATACAATTAATTAGGAAATTTTATTTAATTTTTCTTAATTAATTGTTGTCAAGGAAAGTTAAGGAAATTTTATTATAAATAAATTTCCTTATTTGCCAAAGCCAAGGAATATAAAAGAAGGGGTTGGGGTGCCTTCATGGGTTACAACTTCTATTTTTTTCTCCCTCTTTTCCTTGGTGTTGTGGCCGGCCATCCTCCCTCCCTCTCTTCCTCTTTGTGGTGGCCGAAACCTACCTCTTGCTTGGAGCTCTTATGGTGGCCGGATACTACTTGGAGAAGAAGAAGAAGAAGGAGAGAAAGCTTGCATCCCTTGGAGCTTGGTTGGTGTTATTCTTCATCCTTGGTGAAGCTTTTGTTTTGGCCGAACCTAGCAAGGAGGAGAAGAAGGTGCTTAGGTGGTTTCTCATCTTGGAAGATCATTGCCCACACAACGTCCGAGGTTAGAAGAGGAATACGGTAGAAGATCAAGAGGTCTTTCTAAAAGGTATAACTAGTAATTTTTCTTTCCACATCATACTAGTTATTTTTGAAAATAATACCAAATACAATAGGCTTACAATTCTAGTATTTCGAATTTATTTTCGATGTAGTGTTCTTATGTTTTCTTCTTTTCCTTGTGATTTGATTGTTCCTTTCGGTTAACCTAAAGTTATTTTAGGAAATTAAATATTAGCTTTCCTTAAAAGGTTTTGTCTAGTCGGTGGTGGTTGTTCCCATATCCAAGAAGGTCATGTGCCTCGCCACGTCAGTACTGGGAACCAATTATGGAAATTAATATTTAATGGAATTAATAACTTAGGTGATTTGGATTGAACGTGTTAAGTTCTGCAGGAGATCCAAGTCTAAACCTAAAAGAACAATTAGATTAAGTTTTGGATCAAACGTATTAAGTTCCGCAGGCGATCCAAAATTTAATTTAAAAGAACACATGGTAGCTAGGAAAAGGTTCAGACCTTTGTACAAAATTTTTGTACAGTAGAACCTTTAGGTTTTCCGAGTAGCAACTAACAATTGGTATCAGAGCTAGGGTTTTGCCTCTGTGTATTTGGTATTAGTTTAATTATGCACATGTCATACATAATTTAGGCAGGTTAATAGTAGGATGTGCTAACTTTGTGGATACAGGATCCAACTATTATGGCTTATAGTTATTATGTGTGTGATTGGACCCTTGGACATGTCAAGGGCATTTTATTGTGTGTGCATGATTGTATTATAAAATACAGCAGGAGCTATATTTAGTTTTCTTAGGATTTTATTTTTTGATCTAGTTACATGTGCATTCCTTTTATGGAATATAGGATCGATGGATGTAAATTTTATTTTATGTTCGATCTAGTTTACATGTACATTCCTCTGAGGAATATAGGATCGAAAAATGTAAAATTCTATTTATGTCGCGGATCGAATCTTGCAAGGCGTGGAACCTTTTGAGGACCAGAGGCGCAGCGGAACAAGGAGCAAGATGGATGTGACAACTAGACCCGGTGGCGGTGGACAAAGATGGCAGCAGCTAGGGTTGGCGACACACGGAGGACAGCAATAGATAAAAGTCATAATTGTTGAAAATTATTTTTTCTATTTATTGCTTTTTATGTTGTGTTGTGTGTGCTTGTTAGTATGCATGTTAAGTAAGCTAGCATAGTCAAAATTCCTCACTTTAAATAACTAAGTGGGAAAGGAATTTATTTTTAAATAAATTCCACGGTCTCCATTATTGGTTTATAAGTGATGCAACAAGCTTGCGCGTTGGCTCTGAGTGCCTTCCTCCATATCGGATGAGCTTGTTTGCAGATCACTAGATTAAACTTCCATTTTGGATGACTATAGGAAGTTAATTAAGAGCGTGTGATCTTCCCCATCGGAAGGGGCATAATCTTATTAATGGACTAAGTGTCAAGTAATGGTATACACTTAGGCACGTCTAATAGTATCCTCCCCATCGGAGTCACTGCTATTATTTGTGTGACCGAAGAAAACCAACTATTAATTTGTCAAAAAGATAAGTTGACAGAATAATAAAATTAAAACCCTCTCTTACAAATGTTGAGTTTTTGTATACGTCCACACTATCGTGGCATACAAAAATTCACGGTGTATGAGGTAATTTTATTTGTCAAGTTGACGAGAAAATAAAATTAATGGGAAAAACTCCTCTTACAAATGTTTAATTTTGTATACGTCCACACTATCGTGGCATACAAAATTTACGATGTTTGAGGTAATTTTATTTGTCATAAAGATTTATTGACAAGATAATTAATGGGTAAACCCCTCCTCTTACAAATGTTTAATTTTGTATACGTCCACACTATCGTGGCATGCAAAATTCACGGTGTTTAAGGTGTTGGTGAATTTAAATAATATTGTTTGAGGAATCAATGTTATTTAAAATTCAAAAGTTTTGACTAGATATTTGATCAACGACAGATCAACTATTAATTTTATTCGTCATAAAGTAAAGTTGACGAGATAATAAAATTAATGAATAAATCCCCTCTTTGATTTTGTATACGTCCACACTATCGTGGCATACAAAATTCATGGGGATTTTAAGGAGTTGATCTTGACCAAATATTTTTGTGATTCTTAGGATTTAAAATGTTTGTCAATTCCCTAGTTGTTATATTATAGAAAAGACTTAGTAGTCCTAATTGAAATGATTGGAAATAGGACTTGGACATTAAGGTAGACTGTCCTCTTAGAATTAAGAACAAGATAGGTGTATTTTATTCATTAGTTGATACATGTTTAGTGGTATTATCTACCGGTACCTGGTGTGTAGATACAGGAGCCACTGATCATGTCTGCAATTCATTGCAGGGGTTCCAGAAAACCCGATAGCTATATGAAAGGTAAATCACCGTCCACATGGGCACTACTGTAAAAGTGGTAGCTGTTGCAGTGGGAGATGTTTATCCTTTGATAAGAATAAAATATGAATTTTAAGTAATTGTCTTTACGTACCAAGTTTAGAAAGAACTAGTTTTCAGTTTCTAAACTATTCAAAGAACTTGATATTCTGCCTCTTTTAATAACAAAGTTGTTATTAAGAAATAGAGGGAAGTTATCTGTTCTGGTATGTTGGTTGGCAATTTATAAATCCAATAACTCCCACGATGCAACAAATGGAAATTAGTAACACATATTCTAACTTTAAGAGAAAGGAACCTTCGGAAATGAACCAATTATATCTTTGGCATCTAAGGCTAGGTTATATTAACTTGAGTAGGATTCATTGGTAGCTGATGAACTTTTGGGTTTATTAGTAGTGGAAATCTTTCCAACCTGCGAGTCTTACTTGGAAGGAAATATAACCAAGAAGCTTTTAAGACTAACGGGTAGGGAGCCAAAGATATGTTGGAATTGGTTATTCTGATTTGTGTGATCCTATGACTATCCAGACAAGAGGTAGTATTGAATATTTCGTCTATTTTATAGACAACTATTCAAGATACAAATACATTTACTTAATGTGCCGCAAGACTAAGTGCTTTGATTAGTTCAAAGAGTACAAGGCTGATGCGGAGAAATGTTAAAATAAAATGTCACTATGGAAGATCATAGTGGCAAGTACCTCTTGGGAGATTTTAGGAGTCACTTATCATAAGTTGGGTTTCAATCCCAACTAATTGCACCTGGTACACCCCAACAGAATGGTGTAGTAGAAAGAAGGTATAGGACTCTTATGAAATAATTAGATAGATGACGAGTTATTCAGAAAATTACCAAATTTGTTTTAAGGATGTACTCTGAAAATGAAAGAGAACATAGTACCTTCCAAGTTAGAACTCTCTACTCATATAGAATTGCTAAATAGATGTAAACCTATTTTGAAGCATATTCGGATTCGGATAGTCCGGCACATATATTAAAGAGAGACAATGATAAGTTGGATAGGAGTTCACTTGTTTGTAAGTTATCCTAGATAAACAAAAGTAGGTTTATAGTCTTAAAAATCAGAAGGTCATTGTTAGCATCAATGACTGATTTTTAGAAAAGGACTATATAATGAACCACAAGCTCATAAGTGAATTTGTTCTTACAGAAATAATAAAAGACATGTCTAATCTAGTGCCAACTGTACAAGATGAGATACCACAAGGAAACTGCAACACGTATCACAAATGATACACAATTGCAGAAAGTACATCGTCGTAGTGGGAGGGTTGTTAGGCAACCTAAAAAGATTCATGTTTGGGAGAGTTTTTGGACTCGATCCCTGGAGGACATGAACCTGATCTCCAGACATATGACGAAGCACTCCAAGATAAAGATGCAGCATCTTGGCAAAGAGTAATGAATAATAGAATTAGAATAAAATCTGGAAGCTTGTAGAACCACCAAATGGTATAAAAGCCTTTGAGTGTAAAAAGGTCTATAATACGAAAAGAGGGATAGACAGGAAGGTAGAAACTTTCAAAGCAAGGCTTGATGAAAAAGGAAACTTTTTCACTGGTAGCCATGCTTAAGTCTATCCGGATTCTTTTATCTATTTGGCAAGTGGATGTCAAGACAACATTCTTTAATGAAAGTCTTGAAGAAAGCATGCATATAAAGCAACCAGAAGGGTTCATTGCAAAGGGCTAAGAGCATCTTGTGTGCAAGCTCAATCAGTCTATGGACTGAGGCAAAGCTTCAAGGTCTTGGAACATCCGGTTTATCAAAGTAATCCAGACCTATGGATTTATTTAGTAACCGGATAAGTCTTGTGTATACAAAAGGTGTGATGGAAACGTGGTGGTATTTCTTGTACTATACGTAGATAACATTTTTGGTAGTTGGAAACAATATCAAAATGTTGTCAGAAGTAAGGGTATGATTGTCCAAACAATTCGATATAAAGGACTTGGGAGAATGTATATATTCTTGAGATCAAAGTAATAAGGGATCGCAAGAAAAGAATATTTTACTTATCCCAAGCTTCATATATCGGAAAAATCCTAGCTCGTTTTAAGCATGCAGAACTCTAAGAAAGGTTTCTTACCTTTTAGGCATGGAGTAGCTTTATCTAAAGAGATGTCTCCGAAGACATTAAAGGAGATAAAGGACATGAAGGCAGTTCCTTATGCTTCGGCTCTGGGAAGCCTAATGTATGCAATGTTGTGTATGAGACAGGATATCTATTTTACCGTGGGCATGGTTAGCAGATATCAAAGTAACCCTAGACAAGGGCATTAGTTTGCAGTAAAGCATATATTGAAGCACATTAGAGGCACTAGAGATTATATGCTAGCTTACAAGGCAGCTATTTTGGTCCCTGTGGGTTGCATGGATTTTGACTTCCAATCGGATAAGGACAATAATAAGTCAACCTCGGGGTTTTGTGTTTACTTTAGGAGGTAAAGTCATAACTATGGAAGAGTGATAAGCATAGGTGTTTTTCTGGACTCCACCATAGACGCTTAGTATATGGCAAGCCTCTGAGGTAGCCATAAAAGCTGAATGACTCAATAACCTCAAGATAGACTTAGATATGATTTCTAGTTTGTCTAAAGATTATTACAATTTATTGTAATAATATTGGTGCAGTAGCAAACTCGAAGAAACCATAAGTCTATAAGGCAAGTAAACACAATAGAGCGCAAGTACCACCCAATACGAGAAATCGTATAAACGAGGAGAAGTTGTTGCTGCCTAGATTGCATCAGATGATGACCTATAGATCTTTTCACAAAGGTCCTAAAGGCAAGAGCTTTTGATGGGCATGTTGAAGGGTTGGGAATCAGATATATGGTAGCAGATATGACAGCTTAGTCTTTTAGTATAAGTGGGAGATTATTAGGATGCATACTAAAAGCCTAGCTTTTGGTATAAACATTTATCTAGAAATAAGAATCACATTGGTCAAATGTCTACATTTATGATAAATGAAGTTGCTCAATTAATTTATATTGTAGATAACATGGTGTGTGGTGTCACACACAGAAGATCATGTTATCAGTTCCTTATAAATTATAAACAGTAGCTCACGACCAAAATGGAAAGGAACAAACCATTAGAAGGTCGTTGTGTAATTAGGAATTAGTTTATCTTGACTATATAATTACACTAGTACACTCAGAGTGTATTGAGTAGGACCATTAGAGGTCGTTTCTTTTATACTGACTTTATAAAGAAATAAATATCTCAGTTATTATAGAAGTGTGTGCTCTTAATCCTAATATAATAACAAGCACATATATTTGATATTTATTTCTTTAATTTATCAATGGGTGAGATTTAGTTCGATAAATCAATAAGCCCGATAAGTTGGGAAATGATATCACTTATAGTGTGTGTTGTTGATTATAGAAGGAAACTGTGTCCTAGTAATCTAGGTTGATAATGTCCCCAAGAAGAGCTCATAAGGATTGTCATGTTAAACCCTGCAGGTGGACTTAGTCCAACATGACGATAAGGTTGAGTGGTACTATTCTTGGACTAAGACATTAATTAAATGAGTTGTCAGTAACTCACTTAATTAGTGGACATTCGATATCTTAAACACAGGGAGACTAACACACTCATAATAAGAAGGAGCCCAAAAATATAATTTGGGATTGGTGCGATAGTTCAATAATAGTTCTCTAGTGGAATGAATTATTATTGATAAAATTAAGTTGTGTTCGGGGCGAACACGGGATGCTTAATTTTATCGGAAGACCAAAACCAATTCCTCTTCTCGGTCCCTATCGTAGCCTCTTATTTATAGAGTACTATACCCACTTATACCACCTTCATACCCATGATAATGGGGCCGGCCAAGCTAGCTTGTGGTTCAAGCTAGGGCCAGCCAAGCCTTGATTCATGGGTGGCCGGCCCTAGCTTTAACCCAAGTTTAGGTGGTCGGCCCCCATTAAAATTAAAAAGAATTTTAATTTTTAATTTTTATTATGTGGAAGATATAATTTATTAAAGAGAATTAAAATTAAAATATCTCTCTTAAAAGGATCTACAAAAGATTAAAGAAAGTGATTAGATCTCTTACCTTATTTGTAGATTGGAAAGATATTTTATTTTTTTCTCTTTGAAAATTATTCACATGTTGAAAAATTAAAATTATAGAAATTTCTTTTTATCAACCATGAAGGGATTTTAAATGGAAATTTTATTTTTAAAATTTCCAAAGACAAATAAGGAAGTTTTAATTGTTGATTAAAAATTATCTTATTTGCTCTACATGAGGTGGTCGGCCACATACAATTAATTAGGAAATTTTATTTAATTTTTCTTAATTAATTGTTGTCAAGGAAAGTTAAGGAAATTTTATTATAAATAAATTTCCTTATTTACCAAAGCCAAGGAATATAAAAGAAGGGGTTGGGGTGCCTTCTTGGGTTATAACTTCTATTTTTTTTCTCCCTCTTTTCCTTGGTGTTGTGCCGGCCATCCTCCCTCCCTCTCTTCCTCTTTGTGGTGGCCAAAACCTATCTCTTGCTTGGAGCTCTTGTGGTGGCCGGATACTACTTGGAGAAGAAGAAGAAGAAGGAGAGAAAGCTTGCATCCCTTGGAGCTTGGTTGGTGTTATTCTTCATCCTTGGTGAAGCTTTTGTTTTGGCTGAACCTAGCAAGGAGGAGAAGAAGGTGCTTAGGTGGTTTCTCATCTTGGAAGATCATTGCCCACACAACGTCTGAGGTTAGAAGAGGAATACGGTAGAAGATCAAGAGGTCTTTCTAAAAGGTATAGCTAGTAATTTTGCTTTCTACATCATACTAGTTATTTTTGGAAATAATACCAAATACAAGAGGCTTACGATTCTAGTATTTCGAATTTATTTTCGATGTAGTGTTCTTTTGTTTTCTTCTTTTCCTTGTGATTTGATTGTTCCTTTCGGTTAACCTAAAGTTATTTTAGGAAATTAAATATTAGCTTTCCTTAAAAGGTTTTGTCTAGTCGGTGGTGGTTGTTCCCATATCCAAGAAGGCCATGTGCCTCGCCACGTCAGTACTGGGAACCAATTATGGAAATTAATATTTAATGGAATTAATAACTTAGGTGATTTGGATCGAACGTGTTAAGTTCCGCAGGAGATCCAAGTCTAAACCTAAAAGAACAAATAGATTATGTTTTGGATCAAACGTGTTAAGTTCCGCAGGCGATCCAAAATTTAATTTAAAAGAACACATGGTAGCTAGGAAAAGGTTCAGACCTTTGTACAAAATTTTTATACAGTGGAACCTCTAGGTTTTCCGAGTAGCAACCAACAGACCAATCGATTGGCAAGCAGAAAACTGTATAGATCTTGAAACAAGCTTCGTTTCACATCTAAAATCACCTCATTCCGATATCCAAGTCAAAAGTTATGGCGTTCAGAAGTTTATTACGTCCGAACTTCCTAGTTCCATGCCAACTCCCTATTGGACTTACGACCTCTAAGTGTTCGGTCAACTTTTGACTCATCAAGACTTTTTCTTTGCCAACTTCTCGTTGGACTTCTGATCACCAAGTGTGGTCCTCCTTGACCCACTTAGATTTACCGTCTCGTGCCAAGTGTTTTGTCCTCCATGACTCACTTGGACTTCCTTCCACTAGATGTCCGGTCACCCTTGACCCATCTGGATTTTCTTGTGTCAAGTATCCGGTCAATCCTTTGACTTACTTAAACTTCTCAATATCAGGTGTCCGGTCAACCTTAACCCACCAGGATTTCCAAGTGCCTGGTTTCACTTACCAGGTCTTTCCATCTACCTAGCTTCACTCACTAGGACTTCCCATATGTCTGTCTTCACTCACCAGGACTTTCACCTAGCTTCACTCACTAGGGTTTTCACTTGGCTTCACTCACCAGAATTTCCAACTCTCTAACGTCCAGTTAGGACTTACCCAGTCAAATATTCAATCAACCCTTTGACATACATGACTCTTCTTCACATCTAACTGGTCAACCTTGATCAGAGGGGAATTGTATCAACAATCTCCCCAAACAGACGATTGCATCTGTAATCTCCATGTATTGTCAAACATCGAAATCCAAACATCAAGACTCAAGCCTAGGGATATTACACCAACAACTGAGAGGGAATCAGTAGTTAAAACTAAGACTGAGATGGAGTCAAGGTGCTAGGATCAGATACTAAATCAGAGGGATGTCGAGATCAAGATCCGAGACAGAAGTCATTGTAGTGCACTTGTATTTAATTAAACTTTGAGTCTTTGTAGATGAGTGTATGGGGTTGAATGGATTACGAGTCCTACAAAGGATGTGTACGTCTCCATCTTATTTTGATTTTGACTAATAACTCAACATGACTTTTGACCCAAGGGACATGTGGGTATTGAAGAAAATCATTGTATCAATAGTGAAGGCTAGACGCATTATTATACCCTCCATGATATATTATGTATGACGAGAAAGAATTACAGTATATTTGTGTTGGTTGCTATTCGGAATACCGTCCTAGTTCCCTTGTACAAAAATTTGTACAAGCATAGATCTATCTTAGCTACCCATGTGTTCTACTAAAGTTAAATTTGGATTGCAAACGATGCTTAATATTATTAATCCAAATTTTTCCTTTAGAAGTTAAACTCAAATTGAGAACGAAACTTAACATTCTTACTTCAAGTTCAACCGATGTGATCTTCCTAAGTTAAACCATATTACAGAACTTGGTCAAATATCTATTTCAAGGATCGGCTTCCAGGTCAAACATGGCAAGGCACTAGGCCTTCTTGGGTATGAGATCATCCACCACTGCTTAGACAAAGCCTCTCAAAGAAATTGGACATTTAACCTTTTCACAGTAAACAAGGTTTAACAATAGAGACCTCAATAGAAACACATTATCGAAACATGAAATCTAAACGAAAATTGATAACAAAAATGATAATTAAAATCGATAACCTCTTGTGTTTGGTTTTTCAAGATCTATACAAAAGATGAACTAGTTATGATGAGGAAACTAATAACTAGTTATACCTCTTATAATTTATAGACCTCTTGATCTTTTATTGTAATCCTCTTTTTATCTCGGGCGTCGTGTAGGCGACGATCTAGCAAGACGAGAATCCACCCAAGCCTTCTTCTTCCTTTCAAGTTTCGGCCACCAACTTTCTCCAAGAGATGATGAAGTTAGGCCACCAACTTTCCTCCAAGGGATGCTAGATAAGAGAACCTCCTTCTCTTCTTCTTCTCCTTCAAGCAACCGGCCATCAATGGATCTCCACACCAATATGTCGCCGGCCACCAAGAGGGAAAACAAAGGAGAAGAGAGAAAGAGTAAGGGCCAGCCACCACCAAGGAAGAGAGGAGAGGAATAGAAGATGTATTCTTGTGAGGTGAGGCACCTCTACCCTCTCTTTTATATTCCTTGGTCTTGGCAAATAAAGAAAGTTTTAAACATAATTAAAACTTCCTTATATTCTTTGCCAATGTCTAAGAAGGAAAATTTAATTAAAACTTCCTTATAAATCTTTAATGGTCGGCCCCTACCTTGTTCTCCAAGCAAGGAAATATTTTAAACAAAAATTAAAATCTCTCTTTTAAAAATCCCTTTTGTGGATAATTCTAAAAGGGATGTTTTATAAATTAAAATCTCTCTCTTTTAAATCCTTTTATGGATATCTATAAAAGATAAGATTTAAAATAAAACATAGTTTCAAGAAAGGAAAGTTTTATCAAAAAAATTAAAATCTTTCTTTCACATTATAGATAACTACAAATAAGGAAAAATTTCAAATCTCTCTTTTATTCCTTTGTAGAAAGCTATAAAAGAAAATATTTTAAAAATTTAAAACTCTCTTTTAAAACCAACATAAAAGGAAAGTTTTCAACAAAATAAAAACTTCCTTTTATGACCGATCTAAAAAAGGAAAGTTTTATATTAAAATCATCCTTTTAAATCCTTTTAATGGATCTCTATAAAAGGAAATATTTTACAAAATAAAACTTCCTTTTGAATTCAATGTGGCCGGCCACCCTTGCTTGGGCTCCAAGCTAGGGTCGGCAATAACTTGAACCCATCTAACCTTGGTTTGACCGGCCCTAGCTTGGGCTCCAAGCTTGGCTTGGCCGGCCACCTTAAGGTGGGTAAGAAGTTGGGTTTGGGTGGATATAAGACTTTATAAATAAGAGGCTACAATAGGGACCGAGAGGAGGAATTGGTTTTGGTCTCCCGATGAGCTTGAGCTTCCCGTGTTCACCCCGAACACCCAACTCAAGTTCATCAATAATATCTCATTCCACTAAAGAGTTATTATTGCACTACCGCACCAATCCCATATTACTATATGGGCTCCTTCTTATCAAGAGTGTGTTAGTCTCTCTGTGTTTAAGATATTGAATGCCCACTGATTAAATGAGTTACTGACAACTCACTTAATTAATATCTTGCTCCAAGAGTAGTACCACTCAACCTTATCATCATGTCGGAATAAGTCCACCTGCAGGGTTTACATAACAATCCTTATGAGCTCCTCAAGGGGGCATCATCAACCTAGATTACTAGGATACAGTTTCATTCTATAATCAACAACATACCATATAAATAATATCATTTCCCAACTTATCGGGCCTATTGATTTAACGAACTAAATTACACCCTTTGATAAATCAAAGAAATAAATATTAAGTATATGTGCTTGTTATTATATCATGATTAAGAGTACACACTTCCATAATAACAGAGGTATTGTTCTTTTATATAGTCAGTATAAAAAGATACTATCTCAATTGGTCCTGCTCAATACACTCATAGTGTGCTAGTGTAATTTATTAGTCAAGATAAACTAATACTTAATTACACTACAACCACTCCAATGGTTTGTCTCATTCCATCTTGGTTGTGAGCAACTGTTTATAATTTATAAGGATCTAATAACATGATATTTTGTGTGTCTCCTCACACCATGTTATCTACAATTTAAATTAAATGGATAACTACACTTAGTATAAATGTAGACATTTGACCAATGTGATTCAAAAAGTTAGACTTTTAGTATACACTATAACAATCTCCCACTTATACTAAAAGGCTATGTTGCCATATACCTTGCCATACATCTGATTCCCAACCCTTCAACATGCCAATCAAAAGCTCTTGCCTTAAGGGCCTTAGTGAAAGGATCTCCCAGGTTATCATCTGATGCAATCTAGGCGGCAACAACTTCTTCTCGTTATACGATATCTCGTATTGGGTGGTACTTGCGCTCTATGTGTTTACTTGCCTTATGGGCTCGTGGTTCCTTCGAGTTTGTTACTGCACCACTTATTATCACAATACACTGTAATAATTTTTGGGCAAACCAAGAATCACATCTAAGTCCATCATAAAGTTTTTGAGCCATACAGCTTCTATGGCTGCCTCAGAGGCTGCCATATACTCAGCTTCCATGGAGGAGTCCGAAAAGCATCTATGCTTATCACGCCTCCATTGTTATGGCTTTACCTCCTAAAGTAAACACAAAACCCTGAGGTCGACTTACTAGTGTCCCTATCTGATTGGAAGTCAAAATCCGTGTAACCCACAAGGATCAAATCATCTGCTTGGTAAACCAGCATATAATCTCTATGCTTTACGGCAGTCCAATGTCCCTGTCTTGGATTACTTTGATATCTGTTAACCATGCCCACGGCAAAACAGATATTCGATCTCGTACATAACATAGCATACATTAGGCTTCCTACAGCATAAGGAACTGCCTTCATATCTTCTATCTCTTTTGATGTCTTCGGAGATATCTCTTTAGATAAAGATACTTCATACCTAAAAGGTAGAAAACCTTTCTTGGAGTCTTGCATGCTAAAACGAGCTAGGATCGTATCGATATATGAAACTTGGGATAACCACAACATTCTTTTCTTACGATCCCTTATTACCTTGATCCTGAGAATATGTGTGCATTCTCCTAAGTCCTTCATATTGAATTGCTTGGACAACCATACCCTTACTTCCAACAACACTTTGATATAGTTTTCAACTAACAAAATGTCATCTACGTATAGTACAAGAAATATCACCACGTTTCCATCACACTTCTTCTTTTACACAAGACTCATCCGGACACTGAATAAATCCATATGACTGGATTACTTCATTAAACCCGATGTTCCAAGACCTTGAAGCTTGCTTTAGTCCATAAATAGACCGATTGAGCTTACATACTAGATGCTCTTTGCCCTTTGCAATAAACCCCTCTGGTTGCTACATATGGATGTTTTCTTCAAGACTTCCGTTAAAGAAAGCTGTCTTAACATCCATTTGCCAAACCTCATAATCCATATGAGAAGTAATAGATAAGAGTATCCGGATAGACTTAAGCATAGCTACTGGCGAAAAGGTTTCCTCATAATCAATTCCCTCTTTCTGAGTTATACCCCTTCGCAACAAGCCTTGCTTTGAAGGTTTCCACCTTTCCGTCTATCCCTCTTTTCCTTTTATAGATCTATTTACATCCAATAATTTTTACACTATTTGAAGGTTCTACTAGCTCCCAAACTTTATTAGAATACATAAATTCTATTTATGTATTCATTCCTCTTTGCCAAGATGCTACATCTTTATCTTGAAGCGCTTCGTCATATGTCCGGGGATCAGGTTCATGTTCACCAGGGATCAAGTCCAAAGACTATCCCAAAACATGAATCTTTCAGGTTGCCTAACAACCCTCCCACTACGACGAGACACTGTCTGCAATTGTGCATCATTTGTGACACGTGTTGCAGTTTCTTGTGGTATCACATCTTGTACAGTTGGTACTAGTTTAAACGTTTCTTTTGTAATTTCTTTAAGAACAATTTTACTCATGGGCTTGTGGTTCATAACATAGTCATCTTCTAAAAATCGGGTATCGGTGTCAATAATGACCTTCTAATTTTTAGGACTATAAACCTTTCTTTTGTTTCTCTAGGATATAACCTACAAACAAGTGAACTCCTGTCCAATTTATCAGTGTCTCCCTTCAGCACATGTGCTGGACTACCTCAAATCCGAATATGCTTTAGACTAGGCTTACGCCCATTCTACAATTCTATGGGAGTAGAGGGTTCTGACTTTAGAAGGTACTATATTCATTGTCGTTTCCAGGGTATATCCCCAAAATGAATTTGGTAATTCTGAATAACTCATCATCAATCTAATCATTTCCATAAGAGTCTTATACCTTCATTCTACCACACCATTCTATTGGGTTATACCAGGTGCAGTCAGTTGGGATTGAATCCCGACTTCTGATAAGTGACTTCTAAACTCTCCTAAGAGGTACTTGCCACTATGATCTCACCGTAGTGTCTTGATACTTTTACCTTGACGTTTCTCCACATCAGCCTTGTACTCTTTTAACTTATCAAAGCACTTAGATTTACAGCGCATCAAGTAAATGTACTCGTATCTCGAATAGTCATCTATAAAAGAAACGAAATATTCAAAACTGCCTCTTACCTAGATAGTCATAGGTCCACACAAATCATAATGAACCAATTCCAACACATCTTTGGCTCTATAGCCCTTAGACTTAAAAGGCATCTTAGTCATTTTCCCTTCCAAGTAAGACTCGCAGGTTGGAAAGTTTTCCACCACCAATGAACCCAAAAGTTCATCGGCTATTATCCTTTGAATCCTACTCAAGTTAATATGACCTAGCCTTAGATGCCAAAGATATGATTGGTTCATTTCTGAAAGTTGCTTTCTCTTATTAGAGTTAGAAGATGTGTTATTAATTTCCATTTGTTACATCGTGAGAGTTTTTGAATTTAGAATATATAAATTGCCAACCAACGTACCAGAACAGATAACTTCCCTAGTTTTCTTGATAACAACTTTGTTATCAAAAGAGACAGAATATCAAGTTCTTTGAATATTTTAGAAACTGA
The DNA here is from genome assembly GCF_018446385.1 of Zingiber officinale. NCBI lineage: Eukaryota > Viridiplantae > Streptophyta > Magnoliopsida > Zingiberales > Zingiberaceae > Zingiber > Zingiber officinale. The sequence continues at coordinate 88,281,748 of NC_055998.1, read as the reverse complement.
AATCAAGTTCTTTCTAAACTTGGTACGTAAAGATAATTTCTCAAAATCCATGTTTTATTCCTATCAGAGAATAAACATCTCCCACTGCAACAGCTGCTACTTTTGTAACAGTGCCCATGTAGACGGTGATTTCCCCTTCATATAGTTGTCGGGTTTCTTTGAACCCCTGCAATAAATTACAAGCATGATTAGTGGCTCCAGTATCTACACACCAGGTACCGGTAGATAGCACCACTAGACATATTTCAACGACTAATGAATAAAATACACCTTTATCGTTCTCAGTTCTGAGAGGACAGCCCACCTTAGTGTCCATGTTTTGTTTTCAATCATTATAATTGGGACTACTAAGTCTATTCTATAGTATAACATCTAGGGGATTGAAAAACATTTGAAATCCTAAGAATCACAAAAATATTTGGTCAAGACCAACACCTCAAAATCCCCGTGAATTTTGTATGTCACGTTAGTATGGACGTATACAAATTCAAACATTTGTAAGAGGAGATTTTATCCATTAATTTTATTATATTGTCAACCTATCTTTATGATAAATAAAATTAATAGTTGGTCTATCTTCGATCAAATATTTGGTTAAAACTTTATAATTTAAAATAATATTGATTCCTCAAAACAATATCATTTAAATTCACCAACACCTCAAACACCATGAATTTTGTATGTCACGTTAGTGTGGACGTATACAAATTCAGACATTTGTAAGAGGAGGGTCTTATCCATTAATTATCTTGTCAACCTTAAATTACCTCAAACACCATAAATTTTGTATGCCACGTTAGTGTAGACGTATACAAATTCAATTATTTGTAAGAGGTTTTACCCATTTTATTTTGTCAACCTAACTTTATGACAAATAAAATTATCTCAAATATAGTGAATTTTGTATGTCACGTTAGTGTGGACGTATACAAATTCAGACATTTGTAAGAGAGGGTTTTACCTAGCTTTATGACAAATTAATAGTTGGTATTCCTTTGGTCACACAAATAATAGCAGTGACTCTGTTGGAGAGGATACTATTAAATGCGCCTAAGTGTATACCATTACTTGATACTTAGTCCATTAAATAGGATTGTGCCCCTTCAGTTGGAGAAGATCACACGCTCCTAAATAATTTCCTATAATCATCCATTTAGGAATTTTGATCTAGTGATCTGCAAACTCATCCGTTGTGGAGGGAGGCACTCAGAGCCAACACGCAAGTTTGTTTGCATCACTTACAAACCAGTAATGGAGCCCATGGAATTTATTTACTAATCCCTCTCCCACTAAGTTTTTTAAGATGAGGATTTTATCATGCAAGCACACATCACATGCACACACACACATCACAGTTAATAAAAAGCAATAAATATGGAAAAATAATTTTCCAACTATTATGGCTTTTCCATCACTGTCTTCCGTGTGCCGCCAACCCTAGCTGTTGCTATCTTTAGCCACCGCAATCGGGTCTCGTCGCCGCATCTATCTTGCTTCTTTTTTCACTGCGCCTCTGGTCCTCAAATAGCACCACGTCTCGCAAAGATACGATCCGCGACAAAATAGAATTTTACATATATCGATCTTATATTCCTCAAAGGAATGTACATAAAGTCTAGATAGAACAAAAATGTAAAATCCTAAAACTAATACAGCTCCTGCTGTATTTAATAAGTATAATCATGCACGCACATAAAATGCCCTCGACACGTCCGAGGTGTAGGGTGATCGGTGGCCGGCTTGAAGGGGGTTGGATAGACGGCACCCCCAAATCGATTGCTTCCTACACTATGTTAGCTTGCGCAGCGGAATAATACAAAACAAACAAGCTAAACTAAATACAAAATAAGAAAGGAAATGCAAACCAACACACGTCCGTTTAACGTGGTTCGGAGATGATGCTCCTACTCCACGGCTGTCCGTAAGGTGGACGATCCTGATCCGTCGGTGGATTAGTCCCCAGCAAACTCTGGCTAGCTCAAACCTCCTTGTGGGTGGAGAAACCTCACCACAAACTCACCAAGACCTCTTGGACACAAGGGAAACTCTTGAGCACTTGTAGACTACTAATTAGACTTTAACCAAGTCCAATTTCGTCAGCTCTAACCAAGCTCTCAAGCTTTGGTTATATAGCCCGCGGGTTGAAAACCCCGCCTACCAGTCGACTGCCAAAACATGCAGTTGACTGCCTCTGTGGAAATTCGACCATTACATCCCAACGGCTAGATACCAGTCGACTGCTAAAACTAGCAGTCGACTGCTCCACACTAACCGAACGAACAGAAGCATTCTGTTTGCTCCTAGTCGACTGCACCAGTCGACTACTAAAACATGCAGTCGGCTGCTACAGTAACGCTACAGTACATCTACAGTAACACTACATTAGCGCTACAGTAAAATCCTAAAACTAGGATTTTACTCCGAATACAATCTCTCATGTACTTGTACCCTCACCCTTATGACTCACTTGACGCTTCTTTGCAGCCTTGACCTCTTGCCTTAAAGCCTACTTCCTTTGGCTCTCGTCCCTCAGATGCATTCAAGCCCGCAGCTCATCCCCAATGTCATCCTTCGTATATGCCTCGAAGTCGCTTCCCTCGGCCCTTGTCCTCGCTGCCTTGTCCACGGTCCCTCGGATGCTCCATCCTTCACCGGACCCGAAGCCATCAACCTGAGTCACATGTGTATCCTGCATACCTGCACACTCACATACACATATCAAATAACAAGGGTGAACCTAACTTAAATCCTTTGCCCAAACACTAAAACACATGGTCCCACGGACCATTGGGATTGCTTCAACAATCTCCCCCTTTTTGATGTTTGGCAATACGTTTAAGTTAGGGAAAACATAAAAGCAAATAAACATGCTAAAAAAAATGGAGTTACGTTACCAAGGCTACACACTTGGACTTACACCGCCGAATGGACTTACGTTGCCAAGGCTACACACTTGGACTTACACTGCCGAATGGACTTACGTTGTCAAGGCTACACGCTTGGACTTACACTGCCGAATGGAAAACAATGCAACATGCATTTGAACCTATCCCAAGGCTCCCCCTACACCTATGCTCCCCATTGAGCTAGGAATTTTCCCACAGGGATTTTTAAGAACCTATCCCAAGGCTCCCTTACGCAAAGACACTAAGGTTTTCCCAACTAAACCTTACTTCTCCCCTTTTGCCTAACATCCAAAAAGCTTTTGAACAATATCTCAATTGTTAAAAACTTATCATCTAACTGACCCTAAGCTCATATATTTATCCCCCATGGATCTCATACATCTATACAGGCTGACCCGGTCAAAATCCAGTGCAGAAAACACTTTCAAACTGGTATCAGTCAACTGCAAGAAGTATCAGTCGACTACCCTTATCGAAATGAGCTTACAAAGACATTCTATGCTCAAAAACACTGTTACCAGTCGACTGCTAACTGTAGCAGTCGACTGGTACGCTATTTCTGAAAAAATTAGATTTTTTTTACCAACTTCATAAATGCACCAGAAATTTCACGGACCTCCAAAAATTCTCAAATTTTGTGGAGAGGTCTATTATATCAATGTCTAATTGGAAAAAATATATATAAAAATATATTTATTACAAATCCCAAGATTGACACAAAACACAAAATTAGCTAAAAAGTTCAATTGAACCTTGACATAAAGTCCTAGTTTTGGCTTCCTCTTGATGTATTTGTCCATACTAACCCATAATGCATCCCTAGCATTGGTTTATATGACATCTATACATCCAAAACCAATTATCATGCTATATGACCCCAATGTCATATTTTTAAGCATGAAACATAAACCAATTGTGTCAAATCCCTAGGTTTGAGACTCAAGTCCGTCTCCAAACCACTTGGCACATTCCATGGATCGTCTAGACTCCCAAGTAAAGTCCACCTGAGATCCATTGGTCATGGGTCCCAATTTGACTCTTAGAGCTCCCCCTAGAGCTCTTAACCTTAGTCACCTCCCTAGGTGACTCATCTACAATAGCTAGGCCACATCAGTGCACCTCCGATGACACTTGACCTACAAACCTAACTGATCCTGTCCGAATCGCTGAATCAACGGACGCTGGGTACGTGGCGCTCTCCGACTGCTGACGTAGATCTCCGACCACTTGTACCGACTTCCGGCGAACCTGCAAAGAAGTCGAGCCGGGAAGGGGTTCCCGGCGACGACCCTCCGACGCTCAAGTCAGGTAGACGAAAAACAAGAAGGTGGCTTCCAGGATTAGAGATTTCATACCTCCGGTGAAGTCTAAGGGCTCTTATATAGAGTTATAGGAGCTTGGTGCACACAAACCGAGGTATACACGTGTCCTATACCATACCGCAGCATGGGCTTGTCAGAAGAGCAAGTCTGACATCACACTGCTACAGTCTGAGCGTCTCCTTGATGGAACAGCAGAACCCTTTGTCGTACGATACTGAGTATGGCCTGGTTCTCGAACATGCCTGTGTTGTCAGCAACAAGGGTTACTAAGATGACGTCCCCACTGTCCCATACCTTTTGACTTCCTCTTCCCGGACCGACCATCAAGCCGCTCAGCCAGAATATTAGCCTTTGATCTAGCGTAGGTGGTCGTCCGTCCGGGAAGGTTCAGGGTCGTCGCCTACTCGGCTCTCCTAGCCTGACACCCTGGCCGAGCGGGCAGACTACTCGGCCTTTATACTCTTGCCTTGCACCACGGCCGAACGGACTATCCGCTCGGCCATATGATCTTCTTTCCTTCATTGGACATCCGGGCTCACGGCCAGATGATTGTTCTCTCGGATTAAGGTCGTTGCCTAGTGATCGGCCTGTCCCACCCACTCGTCGAGCCCATGGGGTTGACCCCCCTTTGACTGTTGACCTCCACGTATCGTTGACCTTTCCCTCATGAGGGCCCCCTGGCCTTACTACCGGATCACTTGCCTCCCCCTCAAGTCTAGTCGAAGGAGGCGTCTAAGTCCGACTGACTGGACTGCCGGTCTGATTGAGTAACGACCACTATGCTGGCCCCGGGAAGGCTCATCCGCTCGGCTCACATTCTTCGCCCTGCCCGTTCGGCGCTGTCATGCCGACGCCTTCGGTATCCCCTCGAAATTCATGCCGAATCTTCTCCATTAATGCCAAGCACGCGCGCTACGCGCGGTAATGGGTGTTCATTAAATGCGCCCTGTGTCCCGCTAACACGTGGCTCTCCCGCTGTCATCAGCGTACGGCGGGGCGTTACCTCCGATGGGACATCCGTCGTTTGAAATGAACGGCTCGATGACAGCCTCGTTTCTTGCGACCTGGATCTGACGGCTGAGGCCATTAGGGGCCAACACTATAAAGCTTTCGATTCTTCTCTCCATCGTATTTCTGCTCCCTCTCATTCAGGAGCCTTGCTGCTTTCTTTGCTCCGGCGACCTCGTCTTTCGGCTCTCTGGCGACTTCGCAGCCCCTTCAATCATTCTCTTGCTTGTAAGCCTCCTTCATCCTTCACTTCATCGTTCCTTTGCACTTTTTGTTAGCTGTCCTTTTCGTCTTGTCATCATTCCTTCCCGCTTGCTCTCTCTTTCCCTTCCCGTCTTTGATTTCCTCCTCACTTTTGACCATGGCAAGCACTTCCCAGCCGACTACCGGCGCTCCTGGTCTTTGGTACATGACCATGGAGAGCCGGTTTGACGAGGAGGACGCACTGCGCCTCTCTCGGACATATGAACTCCCTGCTAACCACAACATTGTATTAGTCACCCCCACCGACCGGCCTCATGAACTGCCGCCCGACACCGTTCTCTTTTTCCGAGACCAATTTTTGGCTAGGCTGCAATTTCCTCCGCACCGATTCCTCTTACAAGTGTGCAACTATTTTCGCATCCCGCTCGGCCAACTAGTTCCGAACTCCATTAGGCTGCTGAGCGGGGTGGTAATTCTTTTTAAACTGAACAACATCCCACTGGACCCCAAACTCTTTCACTACTTCTACTATCCGAAACAATCCGAGTGGGACACTTTCATTTTCCAATCTAGGATAGGTTTTGTTCTTTTCGACAACATGCCGAGCTGCAACAAGCACTAGAAGGAACATTTTTTCTACTTGCATTTTCCCGAGCCACCGGCTTTCCGTACCAAATGGCAGACGGCGGTGCCGACACAACCGGAGCTCGGCAAGTTTAAGAGCGATCCGGCCTATCTTCATGCAGCCAACCGGCTGGTCGGCCAGCGCTACAACATCGATAAGCTGCTCCTTCCGGGAGTGCTATATATATTCGGCTTGTCTCCTGTCCAAGCCGACCTACCTTGCAGCATGAGTAAGCATTCTTATCGTCCTCTTTCCTTTGTTCTAACTGATTTATTCTTTGTTTCTACAGCTGAAATCATGTGGCGTGCCAAGGCTACCGAGCGGCTTAAGTTGAGAGCTGCTGAGATTGAGGCGGCAAAGGATAAGGAGGTCGCCGAACGAGGGTTGGTCTTGGCTGGCTCGGCACTTGGAGGGGATGAGGGGACTCAGATTGTCCCCGAAGCCCTAACCACTTCTGTCTCTCTCAACGAGGCTGGGGGCGATATCGCATCCTCTGCTCAAGCCAAGGTAGAGGGCCGCTCGGCGGATGAGGCTCCTCTAGCGACTCGGAAACGCAAACGGCAAGAGCAAGTCTCTCAGCTGACCCCATCCGATGAGCAGCGTTCCGAGCGGGGTGATGATGCTCCCGTGATCTCCGGGGCGGTTTCCACAGAGAGCACCCCCACGCCACTCGGCTCTCCCCGAGCTGCCTTCGAGGTGCCGCCTACCAGTCCTCCTCGGGCACTGCGTCGCCTTAGACGATTGGGCGACCGCCCCTCCACAATTGGCGTGCCGTCTAGCAAAGTAACTGCGCCCCAAGATGATCCGAGCGGCCCGCGGGTGATAAAAACTGTTCTGCGATTTCCGTCGGAGGAATACTTATTGGC